>NC_139227.1:74389772-74862303 GCF_055691185.1 Crinia signifera
TCAATTTAAATACAGGTTGAGTATCCCTTATCCAAAATGGGGACCAGAAGAAGTTTGGTTAATGGATTATTCCGTATTTCAGAATCTTTTCATATTTCAATGATGTATCTTGAGGTATCTTGCATTTATGTTGTATATACACATCCAACACATGAAAAACACACAAATATATTTTATTTGTGCATAAAACAAGGTTTCAAAACATGAAACAAAGTTTGTGTACTATCTCAGATACTGAATTTGAATGGCAAGCAATCATTTTCTTGCAGATATTAGGGGCAGTTACATAGCATGTCCTCAGTAGTGCCAGTTACATATCATGTCCTCAGTAGTGCTGTTACAGATGTCCCCAGTAGTGTCAGTTACATAATATATCCTCAGTAGAGCTGTTACAGATGTCCCCAGTAGTGCTTTAAGCACCAGTTTCTGGAATGTATGGCAGGGTTGCCGACTTTTACAGTCAGAGACTGTCAGCATCACTTCTGGGGGCGGGGCCTGATGGAGACATCATCAATCCCTGCCCCCAGTGATGCAAATCACGCAAAAAGCGGGTCTCCGGTGAGGGGGCGGAGCTAAACATGCCATATTTTCATATTTAGCCCCGCCCCTTCCGGCGAAAAGCCGCGAATCGTGGCAATTTCAACGCTTCTGCCCCCAGGTAAATGAGGGGGGGAAGGGGACCGCAGGAATCCGGGAGGGTTGCCCACCTTTCCGGGGGGCCGGGAGGGGGACCCGATTTTCGGGATCCTCCCGGCCATTCTGGGAGGGTTGGCAACCCCGATGTATGGTTTTCGGAATAATTTGGATAACGGATATTTGGATAATGGATACTCAACCTGTATTACATTTTATGCTAGAGGAACCAGACCAGATACATTATTTGAATTGACCTGAGACACTCTGCCACACTGTCCCACACAATTCTGGAGGTCCAGCCATTCAACCTATTGTCCAGACGTATAATACAGTGAGCCGCTGTATTATACGTCTGGACAATAGGTTTGATTCTCCAGTGTGTGATTCTCCAGCTTGTATTGCGATCTGGAGAATCAAGCACTGTGCATGAGAGACACGGGCGGGAAATGTGATAGGATGAGAGATTCAGAAAGTGAGCGATTTGGTAAGAAATCTCCACTATTTTTAAAGCAGCAATCATTTACACTGCAAAACCAGTTTGACTTTGCCGTGTAGATGATTGCCGCTTTAAAAAAACTGGAGATTTCTTACAAAATCTCTCACTTTCTGAATCTCTCATCCTATGAAATTTCACCCACAGTGTATGTCCATCACTCTTCTCCGTTTAATCCTCCAGACAAGACGACTCATCCAATCAGCAGGAGCCGCACTGTGGGTGCCGTTGTCCCGACACCACAGCGTTCATGCAGCGGCGTTATTGCGAACATTACTGGGATTTCATGATAGTATTTACGGCCAAGTGTACAAAAAGGTCTGTTTATGTGAAACACCAAATCTTGGACAACCAGTATTACAGCAGTACTGTCTTTTGAATATTGCACAGACTAAAAAGTCAAAAAATTTTGGACATAAATTATTGATGCATTTGAGTCTTACAGCCATTGTGATAAAAATGTGATTTGTTTTATTATAAGTTATTTTATGTTCATATTATGCTGATTATATAGGCGCCCACCAAATTCAGTAGTTTTAAATTGACTAATGAAATTGAATATTTAAATTGACCTTTTGGCGTGATGAATTCAGCCAGTGGATAATTAAGGAAATAGCGCAGTGTTCAATTTTATGCTTATAAGTATGTCATGTTGCCATTGATATGCTAAAGAGTGACAGAAATATAATTATAATACACAGACTTCACTACAATGTTTCCACCATGGTGGTTGGAGATAAAAAAAACATCATCATTTCATATCTCCCAACTAGGGTGGCCAATCCCGGGATCAGGATCGGCGGGATCCAGGGATTTGGCCCCCAAAACACCGGGATTTCAAACCCGGGATTGGATGCATGCGCAGTCTAATACCGGTCAGCGTCTGAGCGAGTGTTCAAATGCTGCCCGGCTGTTCCCTATCCCTATGGATAACAATCCATCCACCAGCCCACAGCTGTACTGAAGAGTGCTCCCCGGCCAGGCACCAGCGACCGCCCGGCACCAGCAGTTATTTAACTAGACGCCGCACCTGCCTTACAGTCACCCTCCTGCACAGTTCCCGGCTACTCCCGCCCCGTAAATATGCAGGGTGGCCGGGGCATTTTTTTATTAGGAAAGCCAATCCCGGGATCCCGGGATTGAGCATTTTTCAATACCGGTTTCCGGGATTGAAAAAATGCCCCAAGATTGGCTTGCCTACTCCCAACTATGTGCTTGCTGAACAAAGTACATCCGTGCATGCTGTAACAGAGCAGTGGGTGATGCCTCCCAACTCCCTCCAGGTATAGTATAGCGGATAAACGTTGTCTAGATCAAACATGTTATGGTTGACCACCCTTAGTTGAACCCTTCTAGTTAGACACCTAGATAGTTGACTGCGTCTAGATCTACAGTAACGACCGTCGACTACTCTCGTGACGACCTAACGCTTGCTTCTAACGTCCGTCACTGTCGATCTGGATGCTGTTGACTATCTTTAGGCATCTAACTAGACGCATTCCGCTAAGCGTGTTCGACCAGAACATTGTCGATGTACACATCGGATATCTGTTGACAGGATACGCTCCCTACACACACTGCACTGCTGAACACTGCAGCCTGCTGATGCAAAACCCTGGCCAGCCTCAGGTAGACTGCTAGACTCTTCAGGGAGTTCTACCTGACATTCAGGGAGAGTTGGTTAATACAGGTAAAGGACCAGTAGAGTTGTAGCCTCAGAGGAGAGCTGCTTGCTCTGCCCTACACCTCTTCCAGAGAAGCCTCGGGATGTGCAAAGTGACCTTCCTGAGGAAGACGTGCAAACATTTGTTGGTCTTTTTGCTACTTTCTACCCTTTCTGTAAGTTCAAATACAATTCCCTAAATAACCACCCACCAAAGAGGTTTGCACATACAAAGTAAGTTGTCAGCCACTTGGATAAGATTACCCACCAATGATAACTTGATGATGAGTAACATATCCTTCAGCAGCCCAATGTTGATTTTCCACTCCTACAGGACCTTGCTAGGAATAAACATGTCAACTCCCTCACATAACAAATGTTTTTCTTCAAGACATACCTTACACCACAGACCTGTGAATTGATGTATTGTGAATGGAGGTAATTTACAAAGGGCATAACAGTTGCTTTGCAGAACAAATACAGCTTTGGAGTCACTGTGCACTTCATTTTGCACGAATGAGCTTCTATTTCACCTAGGTGCATAGCATAGTACAATAGCCCCACAGCCGCTGGAGGTTCACACACTGTATCAGCACTGAAGGGTAATTCCAGTTCAGGAATATAGGAGGTTATTCAGTATGAATTTCAAAAGCAAAATCTTTCACTAATGGGCAATACCCAGTAGGACCTCTAGCATCTGTCTCCGCCAAGGCGGCGGACATTTTTGAAGGGATATTTTCAGCAGAACCTTGGCATTTTGGTCACACCACACAACTATACGCACATTATTTCTGTAGTGAGACCTATATTTGGACTACTAAATGTTACAGAGTAGGTTATAAAAATATGCCTGCCTACTTTGTAAAATCAGAAAGATTCAAAGTTAGCTTGGCGCCCCAATTAGGGGCGTGTCATGCTCCACCCGAAGGAGGTGTCTAGTTCCATATATGGGCATATATGGGCTTTAATGTTTGTTGGTAGATATTTTTATAGAACACTATTGACTATATATTTTGGGAAATTTAGCACTTATTGATAATAACATTGCTGTCTGCTATATTAGATTTATTTTTTTAAGCCTTGCTTAATCCAAATCCCTTTTACCTTGTACAAATCTCCAACTTTACCAGCAGCAAAGCAGCCCCAGACCATTACATACCTCAACCATGCTTGACAGGTGACGTCAGGAAGTCTTCCAGCATCTTTTCACTTGTTCCGCATCTCACAAATGTTCTGTGTGATCTGAACACCTCAAACTTCATTTCCGCTGTCCATAACACTTTTTTGCCAATCTTCCTCTATCCAATGTGTGTGTTCTTTTGCCCATATTAATATTTTCCTTTTATTGGCCAGTCTCAGACAATGGGAAGGTCAACAGTCAAAAGGTCAACATGAGTTTGTCATGGTTTTTTTTGTTCCAAATGTCGACATAGTCGACATGGACACCATCATTGCTCGCTGCGCTCCCCATGCTTTGGGCACGGTGCCTCGCTACACTTGGTACACTATTTTATTCTCCCACCATGCCGTAGTGGATGGTAGGGCATGAAATACCACCTGTTGGCTTAAAAAAAAAATAGGAAAACTCAGTGCTTATGTAGTAGCTGTGCGCCCAATTAGCATATGTACGCTAGGTTAGGGAAATCTCATTGCATCGCATGGGCCTTTTTATGGGCCGTACGATGTGATTTTCCTATGTAATTTATTCTCTGTTTCTCTTGGCCCCGGCGGATCGCATCGCACCTCCCGCAAAATCGCATGCGATTGTATAGGGTGTGATGCCATTACATTAGCTATACACTTGTATGACATACAATGAGGTTTTAGGCACCCCCCCACTATCCACGCCACCCCCCGAAGCGTGGCGAGCACAGCAGAACGCGTCCTCGGACCTTTTCATACCCCCACTATCCACGTCGGCGTGGAGTTGATATTATATAGTGTGACGAGCGCAGCGAGCCACCGAGCCCGAAGCAAAGCAGGCAACCCATAGCTCTGAAAACGTATCCCGTATTCTAATGCATGTAAGTGAGTAATAAGTGAGTAATTCACCAAGTGAGGAAAAATAACTTAAATTAAATAGCACTGAGCATTTAAAGCAGGGGTGGGCAATTATTTCAGCTGGGGGGCCATGTAACACTTCCAGTAAATATTTGAGGGTCGTGCTCCAGAAAAGGGGGTGTGGCCACTCACAAGGGGTGTGTCCTTGAGGGTAGTTTACAACCCCATGAACCCCTTATACACATTATGCAACACAATAGTAGACCCACTTATACTTGACTGTTACACATTATGCCACACGGATTGAGTCAAAATGCACATTATGCCACACGGAATAAGACAAAATACACATTAAGAAACATTGAATAAGCCAAAATTCACACTGAAGGAGTCAAAATTCAGGTTATGCCACACAGAATGATCCAAATTCATGTTTTGTAACCTGAATTGAGCCAAAATTCATGTTATGCCACACAGTATAAGACAAAATTCATATCATGGCACACAGTATGAGCCAAAATTCACATTATATAATCCAGTAATAAAAATAATATAAAAACTGTGATGAAAACAAACAGCATCCAGTATCATGCATACAGTATTTGCAACTCTCTCTCTCCCTGGCCACACCAGTTCCCCTCCATTCTCTTTCCCCTGGACCCAGATAGCAGCTTCTACCCCCTCTTCCCTGACACAGTTTTCAGTTGTATGGCCTTAAAGAGCGGGTTGAGTAATCTCTACTTCTGTATCCAGTAAATGTATTCGATCCCGTATATTTTCTGATATTTTTTATCCAGTCAAACCTACAACTTTTTAATCCTGGATTCAGTTCTGTTACATATTTTGATCTGCCTCTTCTCTTCCCTATGAATCACTTGTGATGTTAGAGCTGCATCCCTTTCCTCTATATGATCTTTGTCTCATACTATAATAGTTCTCTTGCTCCTGCCCAGCATTCCACTCTGTCCTGCACAGTCTCAGCATCTTGTATATCTCCTCCAAATTCTCCTCGTACAGAACATTGAGGCCCTTTGTCTCTGAGGTGGAATCATCCCTGTCCCTTCCAATTCATTTTTAGGAAACATTTCAGCATGTGCACATGAATGCATTAATACTGGGCGCAGCAATATAAGGAATAAATACACACTGTGTATCTATTGCAGGAGGTTTTTGGAACTTGCGATAGATTTACCCCAATGGGTACAGATAGATTCAAGAGTATTTCAGCCCTTTAACAGACGATGTTGTGATTGATGATGATGCGATTTGCATCTTTTTAACCCCGCCCCCTCCGCATACACTCGCTATTGTTGCTATTTAACCGGTAGGGTTTGAGGAGGCCGGGGGGAATGCAGGAGTTGTGGGGGGATTGCCCACCCTTCCGGGGGGCCGGGAGGGGGACCTTTTTATCGTGAGCCTCCCAGTCTTTGTGGGAGGTTAGGCATGTATGGTACAATCCATTATTTTACATTGTCCTAAACCACTTGAAGTTTTGCCAGAACTATACATGATGCAGTCAGGGCCGACAGTAGGGGGGTGCTGTGGGTACCACTGTATCGGGCCCTGGCCTCTGGACTGCCTTGACCTTGCTCAGTGCGCTGAACAAAGCAGGTTCCGGAGCGCAGGCTTATTCAACCCAGGATGCCAGTGGCCAATTAAAATGCTGCACTGGCTTTTGAGACAATCAGAGCTTGCGTACCGGCAGCCAATCAGAGCGGCTGCCAGTATGCGAGCTCTGATTGGCTCACCAGCCGGTGCTGCATTTTAATTGGCCGCCAGCATCCTGAGTTGAAAAAGCCTGAGCTCCAGGACCTCCAGTCTGCAGCTCTGCGGAAGAGGAGATGGGGGAGCAGGTTAGGATAAGTCAAGTGAGGAGAGGGGGGGGGAGCCCGGACTGCAAATTAGTCCCAGGCCCCAAAATTCCTGATGGCAGCCCTGCATGCAGTTAAGGGGTTTGCAAAGTGCAAAGCATCAAATGCGATGTACATTTGCAGCCCCAAACCACTGTATATTAAGCTGCATTTGATGTCTGCCAGTTTGTAAGATGCATATAAAACAGCCCTTTAGTGAGAGCTCCCCTACACCTGTTATACCCAGTCTTGTTTTATAGCTATATTTGTTCCCATTTGCAGGGTGATGTAGAACATGCTGACGCTTTACAAATAAATGTTAAATCAACAAAATAAACGTCCTGCTGTGGAGAAAATAAAATGTAATAATCTACAGTACTTATCATTTGTGTTTGATGAGCATTTTTACTATCATACATCCAGATGCACCAAGCTTGAAAAAGTGACAAAGTGGAGAGTAATAAAAAAAACAGCCAATCGGCTCTTAACTGTAATTTTCCAAAACACGGCCTATAACATGGCAGCTAGGAGCTCATTGGCTGTTATCACTCTCCACTTTATCACTTTTTGAAGCTTGGTGCATCTGGCCCGTTAACATTGTCCGGTGGAGTGGTCAATAATGCCCAACATCACAGTGATTACAGTACAATAAGTACACAATTCAGTCAAATGAAATGACCTGCTGGGATAAGTATACAGATATCATTGATTTGATAACATGCACATTGCATTGCATAGTATAGTATAATATGTATGGTAGCGGCGGTGCACCTACCAATTGTATGATTATGCTTTATATTAAATAAATTCTCAGTAATCCCCAAACCCCAGAGACAATTACGCTTTTAAAACAACTAAGTTAATGTGTCCGCAACAAAGTGAGACGACGGGAATCAGATGAGTGATGGAAAAAAAATTATTAACCTCATAATTGCCAGGCATCCTAGAGCACATTGCATAACAGACTGGCAGTGAAGTGGTTATTGGGCATAGAGAGGCGGTAGGAGGGGATTTTGTGAGCAAACTGCGCTGTTTACCCTCAGCAAATACCAGGCCATTAAGTCTTGCCTTGTCTGTCACTCTGTGATCCTTGGGACAAAGAGTCCCTGAGTGTCACTCAGCGACAGAAAGGGGACTATCCCTAGTCAGATCAGTTTCCCAACCACCCAGTCACAAGTGTGGTTACTAATTGTTTTTATATAATGACTTCTTACACAGAAAACATGGTAATGAAATACGCAGTATACAGCAGCACACGGCCTTGCCAATTCACCTGCAGTTTTGCAGAATTTTTTTTATTTTATTTTTTTGAGGAAAACATAATTTTTTACTACTAGTATGGAAAGTAAGAGAGGCAGAAAACCAAATAACACTACTTACGGGTAGGGGAAACAGGAAAATATTGATAGAAGATACACTAATACACACTTATCCATTACTGGGGTATTTGGTAAGGTGACCAACCATCCTCCTTTAGGGCGGAATGTACTAAGCTAAAAATGCGGGAAAACACACGTTTTCAGGTGTTTCACCGCATAGCAGGAAGGTGGCGATACCCTATAGAAGCATATGGGCTTCTTTTCGACCCCCTTCTCCCCCTCCCTCTGGCTTACTTTGCTGCAGGTCCTTCCGGACCTGGAAGGTAAACCCCGCCTCCTCCCCCTAGCAAGGCAGCCAGACGTCCTTCCGGTTGCATGGGGGAGGAGGCGCCGGGGACAGCCACGCTGAGCTGTCCCAGCATGAGGGGAGGCGCCCAGGGAGGTGACAGAGACGCTCCGCACACCACATTACAGGTATCGTGGGGGGCCTACATATGTGCTAGCGTCGCGGCGGCCGGACGGCGATGTATATTAATACATCCCGCCCTTGGGAGAACAGTCCTTCTTTTGTATGTTCTGTCTTCCCTCAAAAAGTGTCCTCGTTTATGGTCCTTAATATTGTCTGTAATAACATTGCTGCGGCTTCCGCAATCAGACTTCTCTGATCGTGCAGTGCTGTTCCTTTCTCTGGCTCAAACAGTTGCATCTGCACAATCGCAGGAGCACTGTACGTGGCCATAATATAATAGCCACGTGGGAGCTGCAGTGCACTTCCGCCTGCGCGCAGTGGCAGCACCCTGAGTCCAGACTCCAGTGAGCTGCGCTAGAGTAAGAGACAGCTCAGGGTGCAGTGAACATATTGGAGATGGGGGCAGCAGAGAATGGGGTAGGTGGGGGGCGGGAGAGAGATGTGAGTGTTCATATGTGTAAAAATGTTTTAAATGGGGATGTACAAAATGGGGTTGGCATTTCTTTTTCACTGACTGGGTATGTAGGCCCTTATTTAGGTTGCGTGCCTATGGATTGATTAACAGTTCGGAACTGTGGGCATTAATATGGAGCAAGCCTGCTTTTCCTGCTATAACAACCTACATTCTCCAGAAAGGGATCTACTAGATTTGGAACATGGCTTTGGCTGTGGTGATTCAGGGGTAGATGTATGAAGCATTGATAAGTGAGCCAGAGAAGTGGCCCATGGCAACCAATCAGCAGCAGTGACATCTATTATTTGCATAATCTAAAATTAAACAGAGCAGCTGATTGGTTGCCATGGAACACTTCTCCTCTGGCTCACTTCTCCCTTATCACAGCTTCACACATCTACACCTCAGATCCATACAGCCACAGCTGCATTAGTGAGGTCTGTCTCGCAGCTGTCATTCTAATTCATAATAAAGGTGTTCAGTGGCTGAGGTAAGGTCTCCATGCTGAGCAGTTAGGTTCTTCCACACAAAACTCTGCAAAGCCATGTTATTGGTCCCCTCTTTGTGCATGGGAATGGTGTCATGCTGACACAGGAATGGGTCTTCCCCAAACTGTTACCATAAAGTTGGAGCCACACAGTTTTCTAGAATATAATTTTTTTTTTTTACTCTAGCATTAAGATTCCTTTTCACTAAAACGAATGGGCCCTAAACAATGAAGAACATCCCAAGTCCATTATTCTTCCTTCTCATCCAACAGTTATAGTTGACTGCACATATTCTGGCAGCAGGTA
The DNA here is from genome assembly GCF_055691185.1 of Crinia signifera. Taxonomy (NCBI): domain Eukaryota; kingdom Metazoa; phylum Chordata; class Amphibia; order Anura; family Myobatrachidae; genus Crinia; species Crinia signifera. Next base: position 74,399,452 of record NC_139227.1, read on the forward strand.
TTCTCCTGCATCCACTAAACCAGGGATAGCCAACTCCAGTCCTCGAGAGCTACCAACAGTTAACATTTTCCATCTCTCCTCACAGAATCATAAGTGAAGTAATTATCTCCACCTGTGGATCATTTAATATGTGTCAGTCAGTACTGAGTGCACCTGTGCCCCAGCTAGGTGATCTAGAAAATGTGAACTGTTGGTAGCTCTCAAGGACTGGAGTTTGCTACCACTGCACTGAACCAATTGGGGCGAGATGTATTAAAATACTTTGCCGCCCTTCGCGCCCCCCCCCCGCGCGATGCCAGCGCATATGTACTAACATATGCAGCTGGCATTGCGGTGCGGTAACAGAGCCCCCCCCCCCCCCCGCGATACCTGTACTCTGGTCTGCGGGGGGTCTCCGTCACCTCCCAACCGGCTCCTGATGCCTACACGCCGGGGACAGCTAAGCAGGGTGTCCCCGGCGCCTCCTCCTCCCCCCTGCAGCCGGAAGGACATCCGGCTGCGTTGCTAGGGGGAGGAAGGGCTTACCTTCCGGGGTCCAGGAGGACCTGCAAGAAGGTAAGCCCAAGGGAAGTGGGAAAGGGGGAGTCGGCGAGGCGGCGGGTTGCGGCGGGTTGCGGCGGGCGGCGAAAAGAAGCCCATAGGCTTCTATAGGGTATTGCCACCCAAAGGTGGCGATACCCTGCCCTGCGATAACGGTACGGCCGGGTAATAGTACATAGGAAAATGCGGTAAAACAGGGGTTTTACCGCATTTTCCCATTAGTACATCCCGCCCTTGGTCTGCAAAACTACCAGGTGGCGAAGTGTGATTGATCTGTCGAGAGGGGGAGGTTCTCATGTTCACATTTCTAATGTACAAGTAACTTGTTTAGGATTTGGCTGCAGTCCGAATTTGGGTGGTATTAGTGCTACCACAGTGAAAAAAAAACAACAACAAAAAATCATTATGTTGACATCCTGTCTGTCAAAATGCGTTTTCTGGCTATGTTGACATTTTTCAGGTAAACATTCTGAATGTCAAAATTTTGTTCAGCATGATTCCTATGACAATGGTCTTTACACCATTCTACAGTAGGTGACATTTGGCACCATACCTGGTGATCTGCGACTTGTGTGCTGACAACTATGAAAATCCAATCTACAGTATGAGGCCCGTAATGAACAGTTCTTGTGCACACACTGCTACCAGAGATGATTTGGAACTCAATATTGGGTGTTATCCTCAAGGACAGTTGATCTTTATGCACTACGCTACACACTTCAGCTCTCAGCGGTCCCAATCTAAGAGTCTGCGAAACTTGCTTCTTCATGGTTGAGCTACTGTTACTCCTAAATGTTTCCACTCCACAACACTTACAGTTCATTAGGGTCACTCTGGCGTTGCAGAGGTTTGATCAAGTGACTTATTAGAAAGATGGCATCATAGGACAGGCCCAGTTCTTCAACCCAACCCATTCTTGTAATGTGTTACTATGAAGAGTGGATGACCGGATAGCTGGCTGGCGGTGCATCACCCACAGTCCACCCACTAGATGTTACTTCTTTGGTTCTCCTCCTGTGTATTCATTTCCGAACTGCCAGTGCATGACACTATTAGATTCAGAAAGGCTGGTGCAGGGTGAGGCCTGAGGTGGGATGGATGGGGGGAGGAGGAGGTGTAGAGTATTAGAGTGTTCATGTGATTGGGAACAACAAACAACGGTACAGAGACACAGGCCCTTATTCAGATCTGATCGCAGTACAAATTTGTTCTCAAAATGGGCAAAACCATGTGCACTGCAGGTGGGGCAGATGTAACGTGCAGATAGAGTTACATTTGGGTGGGGTGTGTTGAAAATTAAATCTAAATTGCAGTTTAAAAATAATGCAGCCAGTATTTACCCTGCAGTATTTACACCAGAGCGGGGGAGATCGTGTGTGTGTGGGGGGGGGGGATTCCTATGATCTGTGGTGGGTTTTGCTGGGGCAGGACAAACCTGCCCTGGTAGGTTTTTCCTGCCCCAGCAAAACCCACCACTCAAGGGGTTAATGACCGTGTTATACAAGAGCCTCCAACTCAATATCAGGCCCACGGATGCACATTTATTTGCAACACATAAGAGACTCGGTGACTCTTGTTAATAAGCACGCCATATTGTAACAAGTAAATGTAAAACTGAGGGTTAGATGTATGAAGCCGTGATAAGGGAGGAGAAGTGATAAAGTGCCTGGTACTTTATCACCAACCAATCAGATCCTGACTATTAACTTACAGACTGGGTTTACAAAGGGACAGTCAGGAGCTGATTGGCCGGTGATAAAGTACCAGGCACCTTATCACTTCTCCTCCCTTATCACTGCTTCATACATGTACTAAAGGCCTGATTCATACCTGTTCGCTAAGCTACGTATATTCGCAGCATAGCGAGCATTGAAACGCCTCACCGAACACCCGCACACCGCCATCTGATTCCGCTAACATGCGAGCAGATGCGTTCACATACACTCGCAAGAGTCCACGCAGAAGAGAAATCACTCGATGGTCGCTCACCATCTAATGATTTTTATTCCCTTCTTCGCTAATAAAAGTTAGACTAGACTGACTTTTATTCTAGCCAGTGATGGCTGAATATAGGGCGGGTGCTGATGTCATGTGACATCAGCTGTTCACCCCAAGCAGGCATCAACAAGTCTGGGTTTGCAGAGGTTTGCCCAGCATTTCTATGGGCGCACCCACCATTTTTGTGGGCACGCCCTTGAAATCAGATCCTTGAGCGAATGCCACAGTGAGTGTGAAACTCCCCGACGGCGCGCGCTCTGGGGGTTTGCACAAACCTCTAACATCGGACGGGGAAATGAATACGGTGCACAACGGTCTGAATCACCCCTAAATGTTCTAAGTTACGTATTATTTGACATAAAACTCCGGAACGGTTAAGATCTTTTTGAAAAAGGCTGTTCTTATCATCCTGAAAACTGTAGCTGGGACGTCCCAGATTGTTAGAGAACATGGACGGAAGTGCAAAGCCTGGGATCTAAACAGGCATGTCCAAACTGTGGCCCTCCAGCTGTTGTGAAACTACACATCCCAGCATGCCTTGCCATAGTTTTAGCATTCCCTAATAGCAAAACTCTGGCAAGGCATGATGCATACCTCCCAACAGTCCCGAACACTGTGTCCCGCGGCGAGGGGGGGCTGTTGGGAGTCCCCCTGTCGGCTGGTGAGCATAAGGGAATAAACGCTGTGCGCATGCGCACAGCATCTATTCTCGCAGTGAGGGGGCATGGCTAGAGGCTCACAGAGCCTCTGGGTCATGCCCCCATAGCGGCAAAACTAAATTAGGTACTTGTGTATTTTGGCGGCGCCCACGATGAGGATCGCGTCCATCGTGTGTGAAAAATCGGGTCCATCGCGTCCATCGCGTCGCGTCGTGTGCATTAACATGGCACATGGCACACGACGCGACCGACGCGATGGACGCGATTTCTCCATAGGCTTCAATGTTAAAATATTTAAACATTGAAATCGTGTCGGTCGCGTCGGTCTTGTGCCATTATAATGGCACAAGATAAGATGGACTTGATAAAGTCCATTTTACATGGAATAAAATGGGAAATGGGCCAATATGGCCCATTTCTCATTGTATATGTCCCCGTCATGTCCAAATATAACTGCCCACCCATTGTGAGCGGCACCCCAGTATTGACGTCAACCCGAAGCGTGGCGAGCGCAGCGAGCCCGCGAGGGGCGGCGGTGCGCGTCCTCCGACCTTTTCATACCCCTACTATCCACGTCGGCGTGGAGTTGAGAATAGAATAGTGTGGCGAGCGCAGCGAGCTACCGAGCCCGAAGCGTGGCGAGCGGACGCGGACACCTGTGAAGCCCGCGTGGGGACGCGGTTACCTGTGAAGGTATCCGCGTCCCCTCGCGGGGCTCGCTGCGCTCGCCACGCTTCGGGCTCGGTGGCTCGCTGCGCTCGCCACACTATTCTATTCTCAACTCCACGCCGACGTGGATAGTAGGGGTATGAAAAGGTCGTAGGACGCGTACCGCCACCCCTCGCGGGCTCGCTACGCTCGCCACGCTTCGGGTTGGCCTCAATACTGGGGTGCCGCTGACAATGAGGGGCATTTATATTTGGACATGACGGGGCCATATACAATGAGAAATGGGCCATATTGGCCCATTTCCCATTGTTTTCTATGTTAGATGGACTTTATCAACTACATTTGATCTTGTGCCATTATAATGGCACAAGTCCGACGCGACCGACAGTATTTCAATGTTAAAAATATTTTAACATTGAAGCCTATGGAGAAATCGCGTCGGTCGCGTCGGTCGCGTCGTGTGCCTTAACTTTAAGGCACACGACGCGACGCGATGGACCCGATTTCTCCATCGGGTTCAATGTTAAAAATATTTTAACATTGAAGCCTATGGAGAAATCGCGTCCATCGCGTCGCGTCGTGTGCCTTAAAGTTAAGGCACACGATGCCCGCGACGGGTGCCGCCAAAATACACAAGTACCTTAAATTAGGCCACACCCCCGTCATTTTCCGGTGCGTCTACGCCGCGCAGTCCCCTGTCCCTCCTCCGGCTCCCAAAAAGTTGGGAGGTATGATGATGGGACTTTTAGTTTCACAACAACTGGAGGGCCAAAGTTTGGACATGCCTGGTGTAAGAGGTGGCATTGCGCCAGTGTATTACAATAACTAAGTTCTGCACTAAGACTTCTTTACAGTGTACGGGAGAAGCAGATAAAGCGATAATATGCAATGGGTGAGCACTGTGACAGTATTGGACAATGTTTTGCTGTGTATAAGTTGTAGGTGCTGTGTCCTTATCCCTAAGAATCCATAGGGTGCAGTACCCCTGCTGTCCGTGTTCTCTCTCCCCTCTATTATTCTTTTTGGCAGGATTGTGTGCCCAGTGTAACAAGGACTGATATTTCTCCCCATGTGTATATATATGTATATATACGCTGATAAATGAGCACAGCGGCTTCTGTTTATTCTCAGCTCCTCAGGGCCTTTGGAGCCTTGGCAAAAAGACACACAGAAGATCTTAACCCCTTCCTGCCACTAGTCCTTAGACACACACTCTGTTACAGGATGTCCCCAACGATACAACAAAGGCTGAGTGCAATTTAAGGTCATTTAATGCCTTATAAAATGGCAAAGACATTTTATATTTAACTTTGGGTGCATAGTAATACTGGAGGTTGTTCCAACAGTTGCAATTTGTACTAGCAAATAGGAAGAGGAAACATTTCTGCTTGTATAAACATGAGTCACTAAACTGACTGACCTGTGTTTAAGCATGTATGCATAAAACATAGGGGTTTTAAACATTATGTACAAATTATCCACTGTTAAAGGGAACATTACTTTATTATTATACTGACTTCAAACTATGTTGCAATACTATAATTGCATATCCTGCAGCTCATTCTACTTATTAATGCTTCATTCATACTTGATGGGCCTGAATCATAATTGCCTACCCTCCCGCAATGGCCTGTAAGGCAGGCTTGCCTACCCTCCCGGAATTGCCGGGAGGCTCTCGAAAATGGGGTCCCCCTCCCGGCCCCCCGGGAAGGTCGGCAATGCTCCTGCAATTGCCAGGCAGCTCCCGCACCCCCTTCCGTGCCGCACTAATTACCAGGTTTTCACAGGTCCGCGGCAAGGGGCGGGACTAAAATGAAGCAAATTGCGTCTTTTTGCGTCATTTTAGCCCCGCCCCCCGATCTGGAGATCCCGATGTCCTCTCCGAGCTTCTCCCAGAGAGGCTATTTGAAAAGTCGGCAAGTATACTCTAAGGCTCCCGAAAAATCAGATGGCCCCCCGGAAAGGTGGGCATATTTACCTACTTTCTGGTTGCCTTTTCCAAGAGAGGGCAGCCAGCTCTGGGAGGGGGGTCCACCGTGGGTGAAAAGGGGTGGGACATGGGATAATTTAAGGCATTTCACTGCAGTGGGCGGGGCTAAAATGACATGATTCACATCATTTGACCCCCTGCCAAGGGGGGGGGGGGGTCGTGGGATCTCCCGGCCATTCCGGGAGGGTAGGCAACCCTGGTGCAGGGTGAATACTGGCTGCATTACTTTTACACTGATAATTTAGTTTGTAGTTTGAACACCCCTCACTCAAATCTAACTCTCTCTCTGATAGGCATACACTGTACAGTCATACTCAGGGGCTGGCTGCAGTGACATGCATCTGCAATACTATGACAGTCATTATATCCATGGCATCAGGGCCATCTTAACAGCAGTGTGGGCCCCTGGGCAAAGCAATGCACTGGGGCCCTTACCCATTCTCCCCTCCTAGGGGTGGGGGGGTGCTATCAGCAGCAGCTTTGATGTCCCACGGGTGGCAGGGGGTGCTCTATCTTCCATTCAACATGTAGGACCTAGAGCAGTAACTTCTGCTAATTACTCCTTTACTGCACAGGTGGTGGGAGGGAGAACATTAACATGTGGAAGGGGGCACTGAGCTGAATGAAGCGTCCGTTGTAAATGACTTCCAGGGAGGTAGGGGGTGTTTTATACACAGGGGAGGGTTGGATAATGGAGTGGGCTTAATATTCGTCCTTTTCCAGTGGAGGGCAGCTTGTTTGACTGCAGATATCGCCATTATCTGGAAATAGATTTCTTAGCCTTCAATAGTATAAAAACCTAGAGTCCAAACTTTCAGGAGGTGCTGGGAACTTGGGGATCAGAGATCAGGAGCCAGAGCAATCCATTGACAAAAATATAAAACTGTACACCAGACGTTTGGAGCTGGAGCAGGGACCGGCTGCTGGAAGGCTGATATCTCTGGTTCTGGGCAAGATAGAGACAAACCTCTAGTATCGACAGAAAGGGGAGAGCCCCAGCTTTTGGAATATACTCTCAGAAAAACTAAGTCAGAGAGAACCTGAGAAATATGACTGGGAACTGCAATTAACAGGTCGGATGTGGACTGCTGCTTTGAAGTTGGATATCTCCAGTTCCCCAGGGCCGATTTTAAAAATTCTGGTATCCCTGGAAAAAGGGGATCCTCAGCTATCAGCATAGGGCCCTTATACACCTGGGGCCCCTGGGCAAGTGCCCATTAAGCCCATACGAAAAGACGGCCCTGCATGGCATCCCCAGTAGCACATGCTCCCGGGAGGCTCACACCATACAGTCACACTCTTGGGGTTGGCTGCACTGACATGTATCTGCAGTACTACCACAGCCATTATATCCATGGCAGCATCAGTAGAATATGATCTCGGTAGGCACACACCGTACAGTCATACTCAGGGGCTGGCTGCAGTGACATGCATCTGCAATACTATGACAGTCATTATATCCATGGCAGCCCCAGTAGCACATGCTCCCTGGAGGCACACACCATACAGTCACACTCTTGGGGTTGGCTGCAGTGACATGTATCTGCAGTACTACCACAACCATTATATCCATGGCAGCCCCAGTATAATATGATCTCGGTAGGCACACACCGTACAGTCATACTCAGGGGCTGGCTGCAGTGACATGTATCTGCAGTACTACCACAGTCATTATATCCATGGCAGCCCCAGTAGAATAGGATCTCAGTAGGCACACACCGTACAGTCTTACTCAGGGGCTGGCTGCAGTGACATGTATCTGCAGTACTACCACAGCCATTATATCCATGGCAGCCCCAATAGAATATGATCTCAGTCAGCACACACAATACAGTGATACTCAGGGGCTGGCTGCAGTTACATGTATCTGCAGTACTACCACAGTCATTATATCCATGGCAGCCCCAGTAGAACATGAGAGATAGGTATCCAAAAAAATACAATATAAACAAAAAAAATATACAACAAAAATGCAAAACAATGCACCTACTGTAGTCATCCAATGGTGCAGCATTTCTTCCTCTAGGGTGAACCTCAATATGGAAGTTCATACGCCATGCTGAGAAAGTCGGGACCCACTTTCAGTGGCAAACGCAGGATTTTCTGAAGGGGGTTTCCAGAGGGGCGGAGCAAAGCACGGAGATGGACACTTAGGTGACCCAGTATATGGCGGGTCATTTCAAGTATTATAGATAGACCAAATGTATATAAATAATAATAATAATTATATATATATATATATACACACACACACACACACACATATATATACATACATACATACATACAGGGGCGTCAACAGCAGTGTAGATCCCTGGGCATAGCAATGTATTGGGGCACCTACCGATCCTCCAGCGGTAGGGGTGGGGGAAGCTTTGATGTCCCCCGGGTGATAGGGGGTATTATATCAACCGCTCAGCATGTAGGGCCTGGATCAGTAATTTCCACTAATTACCCCTTTACTGCACAGATGGTGGGAGATGGGGTGGGAGAAGGGGGCATTGGGCTGAATGAAGGTGCCCTGATACATAACTTCCAGGGTGATAGAGGATGTTTAATATGCAGAGGAGGGGTGTATAGTGGAGTGGGCTTATAGATTTCTTAGATTGTAATGGAATTAAAATCTAGAGTATCCCACCTACAAAATGGTATTGGGGACTAGGGGATCAGAGTTCAGGAGGCAGAGCAATCTGCCAACGAGTATATAAAACTACATACCAGGTGTGTGGAGGAGCTGGAGCAGTAACCAGCTGCTGGAAGGCTGATATCTCTGGTTCTGGGAACAGTAGAGACAAGCTACTAGTGTCCATTAAAGGGGAAGAGTTCCAGCTTTTGGAATATTCTCTCAGAAAAAGTCTAAGTCAGACAGAACCGGAAATATCTGACTGGGAATAGCAATTAACAGGCTTGGATGGGGACCACTGCTTTGAAGTCAGATATCTCCGGTTCCCTAGGGCCGATTTTTAAAATTCTTGTACCCATGGAAAGAGGGGACCCTCAGCTTTCAGCCTAGTGCCCGTAGACTCCTGGGGGGGTTTCTTGGTACTCAGAAACCCCCCCTGCGTGCGCTACTGACTTTGGGGTCAGGACCCACATTTTGAGAACCGCTGTTCTACACCATTGACACATTAGCATAAAAACGCCCAGCGTTCTCATGGGAACTCCCATGAAACGCTGGACATTCCCATATGCTAATGGAGCGCCCACCGCCCCTCTCCGGCCCCCGCCCACAAGGATTTGTGCGTACACCCAACAAACATTTTGTTCACCATGGGCACAAGCACCCAGCGTCTGCACATGCGCAGAAATAACCCTGCGCATGTACAGACGCAAACCATCGGACCCCTTGTGAACGATGGGATCCGAACGAACGAACCTGAATAATGTCCATAAAGGGGACAGAAATATAACATTAACCAATTAGCTCCTAACTGGCATTTACCTGTTTGCTAGGCTGTGTACATACGCAGTCTATGTAACAGGTCTGAATAAGGCCTACAGCTTGAGAACCACTGCCCCTAGGACCACCTTTTGCCAGTCACTGATTTAAGCAATAGGAGTATAATAGCAGGCTAGTAAGATTAATGTCCCTACTTTAGTTATCACTATAAGGCTCTCCTTGGCTGAGCGACTCATGAAATAGCTGCTTTTACTAAACAATTCTCTTGAGTTCCTGAAACAACAGATGGCTGAGATAAAAGCAATATGACATTTCCTATCCAGGAACCATTACTAGGAGGTCTGTAGGTGGCTATTACTGGACAAATCACCCTTCTGCACCTTACTTGTTATTGTCCATGTCATGCTATTGTAAGGAGGAAAGTGCAGAGCCAGCAAATGCCGCTATGCTGCTAGCCCCAAACAAATACAGACTGTTGTACAACTTAAAGAAGGGAGAACACAAAGGCCAGTATTCAATGCTCTTGGTTCACGGCTTTATTCTGGGCTGTTTTCAGCGAAACTGTGAATTTTTTCACCAAAAATGATATCCGCTGTATTTAATGTTCACTCTTTGCTGAAAGCCAATTCTCCGTTTCATAGTCGCTGCAATTCGCTGGTGTATTTCAATGGAGTTTTGACTCTAATTCGCTGAGAGTGTATTTAATGCTAGAATGGAGAACTGCTTTCACCGTGACTTTCGCCGAGCTTCATAATTTTGCATTCAACATCTTTTTTAGGTTCACAACATTTTTAACAAGAAAAGGTAAGTATGGTATAGGTGCACTGAAAGTCAAAGTATAACTCTTAAAATTTAACTTTTCATGATATTCAATAAAATTGGTGAAATATTAAAATATTAGAAAGAAATAAAGATCAGAAAATATATAGAATTTAAAATATGAAATATGATCATATTTCATATTGTAAATTCTATATCTTTTCTGATCTTTTTTTCTTTCTAATATTTTTATATTTCACCAATTTTATTGAATATCATTAAAAGTAAAATTTTATGAGTTATACTTTGACTTTCAGTGCACCTATACCATACTTACCTTTTCTTGTAAAAATGTTGTGTCTCTAAGTAAGTAGTAGGTAGCACCTCCTTTCCGAAAGTAAGGGAAATTATCCCATCAAGTGTCCACATTAGAGGAGATAAGAGAGTCCCATCACAAATATGAAGACTAGTGCGGGAATCATTTTTGTATCTTTTTTTAAGTTAACTGGAATGTATTCTTTTAAAATAAAGGTTTTCTATTAATAAAGGTTTTCTATTATTTTTTTTTATTCTATGGTCTTAATATTTTTATTTAAATTGATTGTGAGATAGACATGCAGACCCATGGTGAGACAGACATGCAGACCCATGGTGGGACAGACATGCAGACCCAGGATGAGCCAGACATGCAGACCCACAGTGAGACAGACATGCAGACCCACAGTGAGACAGTAATGCAGACCCACGGTGAGACAGACATGCAGACCCAGGATGAGACAGACATGCAGACCCATGGTGAGACAGACATGCAGAGCCATGGTGAAACAGACATGCAGACCCACGGTGAGACAGTCATGCAGACCCAGCTGTTGTGGAACTACACGTCCCATCCCAGCATGCCATGCCACAGATTTTAAACAATTGCTAAAACTGTGGCAAGGCATGCTGGGACGTGTAGTTCCACAACAGCTGGAGGGCCATGAGTTTGACGCCACTGCACTAGAGGAACATTTTACATCTTCATTCATCAAATTGCAAAATACTCTCTCCAGGAATGACACTGCATTCATACTGTGCATATGAAACGTGTTTTACACAGAACCTCTGCTATATCTTAAGTGTACTGGACATTGCTTTATGTTAAGTTGGGAACAGGGAGTTTGCTGTTATGAATTTAAAAATCATGTAACAACTTGAATTGTCTCTATGGCTTACATATGTGTATTCTGCAAATAATGTAATGTATATGTAATCATGTCATGTAAAGTAATGTATATTCTAGAAATTAAGCAAAATGAAATTGTTAGAGCTTTAAACATCTAAATCTACTTATTAAATAAAATCTGTAATGATTCATAAAGGCATACAATCAGATAACGTTTTCTGCTGCAAACTCTGATATGTAACACAGAATGAAGTGATTACAGTCTACAGTATGATTCACACAGACTTAGTTTGAAAATCTAAAACAAATAAAACTAAAATATAGTTTATATATAATTTGGGACTATCATGCCTTAAATGGCCAGAAGCAAATTCAAAACTTAACATCACAATAACCCAGATAAAACACACCATAAAAAAAAAAAAAACATACTGTAAGTGCCCTTTGTATGTACTTATTGTGTGTATTTGCAGGTACTCACATACAGGCCCTTATTCAGATCTGGTTGCAGTACAAATTTGTTTGGAAAATAGGCAAAACCTTGTGCACTGCAGGTGGGGAAGATGTAACATGTGCAGGGAGAGTTAAATTTGGGTGTGTTGAAACTGAAATCTTAATTGCAGTGTAAAAATAGTGCAGCCAGTATTTGCCCTGCACAGAAACAAAATAACTCACACAAATGTAACTTTCTCTATAGATGTTACATCTGCCCCACCTGCAGCATAGATGCCTACCCTCCTGCATTCTGCAGGAGACTCCCTGAAATAGCAGCAATCTCCCTCTCCCTCATTAGTCTATCAATCTCCCTCATTTCACCTAGCCAACATTACACTGTTACATTTTTTTGGGGGAAAGGAATGAGAGATAGATACATTTACATTGAATCATCAGCACCATTTCCCAGCACTTTACCAAGTATAGTAGCTCTTACTAACTGCTTTGGGGCTCATCTACATTTGGATATAAGTCATTTTACAAGATTCCGCTCAGATGTAGCAGTACACACCCACGCTTCTAGGTGCCATGTTCACAATCTCTTTTCACAATCTCTCCATATATGGAATTATAAACTCCCTTTGGGAGTAGCATGACACGCCCCCTCAATGGGGCTCTGTGTAAAAATCTACTACCAACTATAATCTCCCTGAAACTAGTTTTAAAATTAGGCAAGTATGACCTGCAGTGCACAAACGAAATACTGTAGTAAGTTAATGTTTCTGTGCATTTATGTGGTACAAGACTTCTGTAGCTTAAAGTCCTTATTCTGGTTCACTAGTAAAGGCAAATTCCTTCTCAAATGGACAAAACCATGTGCACTGCAGGTGGGGCAGATGCAACATGTGCAGAGAGAACTAGATTTATGTGGGGTTTTACTTCAAAGTGAGATCTGTTTTGCAGTGTAAAAATAAAGCAGTGGTACTCTTTACCTATAAGGGCGCCCATCGCGGGCATCGCATGTACATCGCATGCCATTATAATGGCATGCGATGCGACCGATGCGATGCCCGCGATTTTACATAGAAATGCGTGTTAAAATGTAAATCGCGACGGTCGCATCGCATGCGACCAAAAAATTGCATGCGATGCGACCGACGCGATTACCGTGATTTCCCATAGGGAATAATGTTAAGGGGAGCTGAAGGCTGTTTAAGCATGAGGCTAGATAAGAGCCCTGACTTAGGGTCAGTAAAAGTTCAGGCAGTGAAAAAACTCTGTTCAGGTTTTTCTGCCTAGTGATAAGGTTGGCAGAAGTAGTTAGCCTGTCAGGAGTTAAGGGGGAGGGTACATTTTAGCACTACTTAAGCTCTAGGGACCATGTGACCTCCACCTTCTTACCTTTGGAAGTGCTGGTATCCTGTGGGCTCCTGCGCAGATCTGGTGAGTGTTGAATCTTCTTTACTTCTTTGAATTTAAATATGACTAGGCCACGTCGCTCTGCTCCCCCCCCCCGCCGGCTGGTGGACGCTGCCAGGCCCCTTGCGGGGTACAGGCGGCCCAGGGTGAGGGTAGTGGGCGCAGAGGATAGGGCTGAGGCTTTGCCTGCCCCCTCTGTGAGGCAGGTTGATGGTGTGGGTATGGAAGCTCCCCCTCCCCCCTCTCCCGCTCTGGCGCTTGCTGGGGTGTCAGGGTCGGGCATGGAGCAGGCCGGGAGCCTGGTGAGCTCACGGCCGGAGGTGTCAGTGGCTGGTGGGATGGGGGAGTCGGCCCCACAGGCGGGTAGCGTTGCGGCAGCAGAGGGGCAGGACGCGGCGCTGGCTAGCGCGCGCCCTGCTCCGGAGACGGGTGACGCGGCGAGGTCACTGGCGGGCGTGAGGGGGATGCCGGCTCTCCTGGCGGGGATCGTTCCGGGAACTGACGGGCAGGGCGCGGCGCTGGCTAGCGCGCGCTCTGCTCTGACGGCGGGTGACGCGGCAATGACGATGCCGGCGCCACCCGCTGACGGGGATGCTGGACACGGAGCGCAGGCCTCGGCTCTGGTGAGCGCGAGGCCTGGCGCTCACGCTGGCACAGGGGATGCGGTTAGTGCGCAGGCCCCGGCTCTAGCGAGCGCGGGGCCTGGAGATGGGAATCAGGCGGCGGGGACTTACACTGTGCCGGCGGAGGCTCGGGGGTCCCCGGCGCGGCAGTATTATAGGCCTGAACAGGGGGATGGAGGAAGTGCGCTGTCTTCCCTTGCGGGGAGCAGCGGTATGTTGCGGGTGGGCACCGCATTGTTAAGGGAGGAAGTGGGGGAGGATATGTCTGCTGAGGGGAGAGGGATAGGGGTGGATGGCCAGGCAGTTACAAGGCTGCCTGGAGCAAATAGTAGCGCTGCAGGAATAAATGTGTCTGCAGGTCCTATAAGCGTTGGCCCTGCACTAGGGGGTTTGAGTTCTCTCAGACCCCAGTATATGGTGGGGATGGGGGGAAGTGGCTTGGCTCCCCCCAATTCTGGGGCTAGGCAGGGGTATTTTGGTGAAGCTGGGCCAAGGCTTGTGGGTTACAATCCCATGGCAGGGCAAGGGGGTGGTGCACCAGCGCCACCTACAGGTGCAGGGGTGGCAGGAAATGGTTTTTATTCTAGTAGCTCCATGGCCACTTCCGTACAAATGCAGGGATCTGCATCTAGTGTTTACCCTGGGTTTCACTCAGTGGGGGGGATTATGTCAGCAGGAGCCTGGCAGGGGGCTCATTCCATCTCATTGCCACAGGGCCCCTCTATGTCGGGTTGGCAAGGGCAGTGGGCGCCCCATAGCTCACCGTATTTTCAGTCCCCCATGGGGGTGGGCGGGCAAGGGGTGGTGTCCCAGGGAGCCACCTGGAGACCTGGGTTTTCAACGGGCTATGGGTTTCAGCAGGGGGTAGGGTATCAGTCGGGGACCTCGGGACAGCATATGTGGGGGCCCATGGTTCCGCATGGGTACAGCTCACCCAGTTCAGCAGGCTATTTTTGGGAGCAAGGGGCAAGGTTTTCGGGGTTTTGGCAGCCTCAACTGGGTCAAGGTTACGGAATTTCTCCCGGGGCAGGTGCGGTTGGGTACCCCCAGACCCCTCGGGGATACGGGAACCCGCCAAGGTTTGTTAATCCACAGAGGGTTCCGCCTTCAGGGGCGGTTGAAGTAGTTTCCCCTGCCACGGCGGTAGCTCCGGCATCCGCTGGGGCCGGGGGGGATAGTGTTTTTTCTTCTCCCCCCCCCCCCTCTCTTGTTGTGTCTTCACAGGTTAGGGCGGTTGCAGCTACAGGATCAACATCCAGGAGAAGAAGTCGGGAGGTCAGGGTCGAGCAGAGGGCAGCCCCTGAAACGTCTGCAGCAGTTTCCGGGTCGGCCGTTGCGGCTGACGAAGCTCCAGGGACATCGGGCACGGGTGAGTGTGTGGGTCATTCATCTTGTGATTCTACTGACAGCGACACCAGTAGTGTGGGGTCGGATTCCCCTCGGCGCCCGCGTAAGTTAGCCAGGATGATTGCGCGTCAGGTTGCTAAGGTTACCACAAAAGACAAGCCGGTGGGTTCAAGCGCTGCTCCTCCTCCTGCGGAGCCACCCCTGTTCACCGAAATGGTTCACTGTGCGAACACAGCGGTCACCAGGGGCATCCGTAAGAGGATGAGGGAAAAGATTAGAAAAGGGAAATATGTGGATATTTTTACACTGACTGATGATATGAAGCAGGCTTTTGAGAAGGCGAAAAAGGCCGATGGAATAGGGGAGAATGCTTTTAAAAATTTTCACCAGTGGCTGAAAGGGTTTTTAGTTTTTGCAGCCTGCTATGCTGAGACAAGGGTGGCAGAATACCCCAATCTCATAAAATATTTGTTTTTGGTACATGAGATGTATTTGAAGACAAAGGGGTATTCCTGGCGGGAGTATGATGAAAAGTTTCGTCGCAAGCAGGACGGGAACGGGGTGTTGCCCATGGGGTTTAAGGACGTGGAGGTCTGGTTGGAGGTTACCCAGCAGACCAGGCCTTTGGGTGAAGCTTCGGGGAAAAAGGTGGCGGTGGCGCCCGCTCAATCCCCCAAGGTAGCGGGCAAGGGCAAGTGTTTCGCTTATAATGAGGGAAAATGCGACAGGGGGGCGAATTGTCGTTTTCGCCACTCCTGCAGAGTGTGCGGGTCCAGTCACCCAGCAAAGGATTGCACCGCAGCCCCATCTTCCAAGGCAGGTGATGCCAGTGATGCCGCTGGAAGTCACAAGTAAGGCCCCTTCCCCTATAGTGGTGGGAGAGTTAGGCAGGTGGCTTAGGAGCTACCCAGATCAAGACGCTGCCAAGTTTTTGTTGAATGGTTTTCGCTCGGGTTTTCAGTTGCCGATAGAAGGTTCTGTGCATGTTGTTTCGGTTAGGAACTTAAAATCGGCCAGGGATTTTCCTCTCATTGTCCGCCAGAAAGTGGACGCGGAAATAGCATTAGGGCGTATGTGCGGTCCATATGCGGTTCCGCCAATACAGGGTTTATGTATTTCTCCGGTAGGTGTTGTACCCAAGAGTACCCCGGGAAAGTTTAGGTTGATCCAACACCTATCTCACCCCCACGGTGGGTCAGTTAATGATGCCATACCGGAGGAACTGTGCAGGGTTAGGTACCAGCTGTTCGAGGAGGCCTTGGAGTTAGTGAGAGGCTGTGGCCGCAATGCGTTGTTAGCAAAGGTAGATGTTGAAGCCGCTTTTCGGTTGTTACCAATACACCCGGATTCCTTGCGGTTCCTGGGTTTCAAGTTGGGTAGCGAGTTTTTTGTGGATAGATGTCTACCTATGGGGTGCTCGGTTTCTTGTGCGTATTTTGAGAGGTTTAGTTGTTTTTTGCATTGGTGCATTCAGTCGGCTTCAGGGCATCAGGGTATTGCTCATTACCTGGATGATTTCCTTTTTGTGGGTCAAGGCGGGAGCAAAGTTTGCCAGAGGTTATTGGAGGTTACCGAGAGGGTTTTTGGAGCATTAGGGGTTCCCATAGCGGAAGGGAAAACAGAGGGTCCAACCCATTGTCTAAGCTATCTGGGAATCGAAATTGATTCCCAGGCGGGATGCTGCCGTCTCCCGGCGGACAAGGTTCAGAAGCTGTTGGGTCTCATTGAAGACTGCCTGGGTAAGCGGAAAGTGCGGTTAAAGCAGGTGCAGTCGTTATTGGGATCTTTCAATTTTGCGTGCAGGATCATACCAATGGGACGTGTTTTTTGTCGCAAATTGGAACGCGCAACAGCTGGTGTGGCGCGGCTCCATCATTCAGTTTATCTTTCAAGGGAAATCAGGGAGGATTTAAAGGTTTGGGCTTCATTTTTGGTTTCTTTTAACAGGGTAGTTTTGTGGCCTGCCCCTCCTTGTTACAACAGTGCGTTGCAGTTGTTTACGGATGCGTCGGGTAGTTGTGGGTTTGGAGCATTTTTCAGGTTGGAGTGGTGTGTTTCGGGCTGGCCAAAGTCCTGGGTGGATAGGGGCTTTACCAGGAACCTGTTGTTATTGGAATTGTTTCCTATTGTGGTGTCTCTGGTGTTGTGGGCCCGCGATTTGGCTGATAGGCAGGTGGTTTTTAGGTGCGACAACATGGGGGTAGTGCACGCGATTAATAATCAGAGGAGTTCATGCCCGTTCACCTTGCGGCTGCTCAGGCATCTAGTATTGCAGTGTTTGCGTTTTAATATTAATTTCTCTGCCAGCCATGTGCCGGGCATAGATAATAACATTGCGGATGCATTGTCCCGTTTCCAATGGGAGAGGTTCCGGGAATTGGTACCCGGGGCGTCTCCAGTGGGTTTGACATGCCCGCCTTATGTCTGGCAGATCATCGAACCGGGTTAGTGGGCCATGTCGAGTGCCCTTGCGGGCATAGCCTTTCATTCTAGGCTGTGGGGTCAGGAGGACCCCACTCGGTCCTTTGTGTTGGCTAAGGCCATGAAAGGATGGGCAACGTCCAAATAGGTAGAGGCAGCGTTGTTATGCAGGTTGGTTAAGTCCAAAACAGATAAACTGGGGAAGGGGCGCTGGATCACACTGCAGGCGCAAAGCGTTAAAGTTATCTGCCCGCTCAGCTTGGCGCAAGCTTATTTAGGAATCCGCCCTGCGGGGATTCAAGGGCAGTTTTGGTTGCATCCAGATGGGAGTTCAATGTCAAAGTTTCAATTTGCTGCAGTTTTAAAGCAGCGTTTAGAGGTGCTGGGACTAAGGCCCCGGGAGTATGGGACCCATTCCTTTCGGATTGGGTCGGCTACACAAGGGCGGCGTCCGGATCGTCGGTAAGTGAGATCCGGGCGCTAGGCCGGTGGAAGTCAAATGCATACAAGTCTTATGTTCGTTTAGATAAGTTGTAGATGCGCCTGTTGCGCCAACCCTAAAACGAAGTTTACTGTCGGTTTTGGAACGGCAGCGTTCCGGAATCGATGGTGTGAAGGTTGCTTTTACTTTTTCCTCCACGGGGGCCTTAATTCAATTGGCAAAACTGGTCCACGGGAGGTTTTTTAAGTTTTCTCCTTCACATGGGTTGATTATGTATCAAGTTGTGTTTTAAGAATAAGATACTGATGTTAGGGAATCTCCTTAATTTTTCAGTTTCAACGGATTCAGGACAAATATGGCTCATCGGCCATTCTTTTATTTATTGGGCCGGTAGGCATCCAATGGCGAGAAGGTCACATGATTATCTTGGTGATAGGCAGGTCAGGTGGATAGGAGTCCGGGGTCTGCGTTGGGTCGAGTTCCTGAAAGTGCTCATGAGGCATGAGAGGAAATGGGGCAGGCCTGAGTGGCTGGTTATTCATCTCGGTGGTATGATCTGGGTATTACCAAAGGGATTGACTTGATTCTAAGTATCAAGTCGGATCTGGTAGTGTTGAGGGCACACTGGCCTAATGTTAAGGTGGTGTGGTCGGAGATAATTCCCAGGTTTCATTGGCGGGGTGCAGTTAGGATCTCCGCCATTGAAAAGGCTCGCAAAAAGGTGAACTCCGCAATAGGAGTTTTTGTGAGAGCCATGGGGGGAATTGTCGTCAAACATCCTGCACTGGTTCTGGACAGTGTGAGGTTTTATCGCGAGGATGGGGTGCATCTTTCCCCTGCGGGAAATTGCATCTTCTTGGAGGATATTTTTAGAGTTTGGGCATGAGTATTCGGGTTAATGGCCTTTTCGGGTTTTTTCCTGGGGATGGCGGTGGAGGTTGCCTTGAGGCAACCTTGTTGTGGCGGAAAGTCGCTACCAGCCAGCGGTCAAAGGGGGGCATAAGCGGTCATCGTGGGACACCACCCCTTTCGTAGGACGGCGAGTGGTCCTCGCCATGCGGGTGGACAAGGGGCGTTCCCTTGCGGGACCGCCCATTCTTTGCTCTGCCAGGTTAAGGGGTGGTGGGATCCTCACGATGCAGGTTGTGCCAGTTAGGAGGCGGTGGTGAACCCCTCCTTAAGTTTAAGTCACGTGTTTCAAGTTGACTGGGCTGGCGTGTGGTAGCGACTAAGAATTTTTTGCCATCCTCCATCTTTAGTTTAACGTTAGGGACTTGATCTTTATGATCCCAAAAATTCCAAATTTAAAATTCTAGTTTAGCTTAACAAGGTCTTCAATAAATAATTCCTTTGACCTTTTTAAACGTAATTCTGGTGTCTGAGTCTTTATTTTGTCTGTGTGATTTATTTGAGTCAGTCTCAATTATTTTAAGTTAGAGGTTTTGCACTTATGGTTAAGTAAAGGTTAATTAAGTCATGGGCTACTTAGGGGAGCTGAAGGCTGTTTAAGCATGAGGCTAGATAAGAGCCCTGACTTAGGGTCAGTAAAAGTTCAGGCAGTGAAAAAACTCTGTTCAGGTTTTTCTGCCTAGTGATAAGGTTGGCAGAAGTAGTTAGCCTATCAGGAGTTAAGGGGGAGGGTACATTTTAGCACTACTTAAGCTCTAGGGACCATGTGACCTCCACCTTCTTACCTTTGGAAGCCCTCCCGCCCTCCCTATTTTAGCATTCAACGGTGGGATGGTTATCCCTCAGAGTGCTGGTACGCTTGGTCTTTTTAAGCAATTTTTGTGGTGGCTTTTCAGCCAAAATGGCGGAAAGTCGCTACCAGCCAGCGGTCAAAGGGGGGCATAAGCGGTCATCGTGGGACACCACCCCTTTCGTAGGACGGCGAGTGGTCCTCGCCATGCGGGTGGACAAGGGGCGTTCCCTTGCGGGACCGCCCATTCTTTGCTCTGCCAGGTTAAGGGGTGGTGGGATCCTCACGATGCAGGTTGTGCCAGTTAGGAGGCGGTGGTGAACCCCTCCTTAAGTTTAAGTCACGTGTTTCAAGTTGACTGGGCTGGCGTGTGGTAGCGACTAAGAATTTTTTGCCATCCTCCATCTTTAGTTTAACGTTAGGGACTTGATCTTTATGATCCCAAAAATTCCAAATTTAAAATTCTAGTTTAGCTTAACAAGGTCTTCAATAAATAATTCCTTTGACCTTTTTAAACGTAATTCTGGTGTCTGAGTCTTTATTTTGTCTGTGTGATTTATTTGAGTCAGTCTCAATTATTTTAAGTTAGAGGTTTTGCACTTATGGTTAAGTAAAGGTTAATTAAGTCATGGGCTACTTAATGTCCCAATTGACCCGATTTTCCATAGGGAACAATGTTAAATGGCCCACAGAGGCCAAATAGGCACCCTGAATTGTGAAATTGTTAACGCCACCCCACGATCAACGTCAACCCGAAGCGTGGTGAGCGCAGCGAGCCCGTGAGGGGCGGCGGTACGCGTCCTACGACCTTTTCATACCCCCACTATCCACGTCGGCGTGGAGTTGAGAATAGAAAGCGTGGCGAGCGCAGCGAGCCACCGAACCCGAAGCGTGGCGAGCGAACGCGGATACCTTCACAGGTATACGCGTCCCCTCGCGGGCTTCACAGGTGTCTGTGTCCCCTTGCGCTTCGGGCTCGGTGGCTCGATGCGCTCGCCACACTTTCTATTCTCAACTCCACGCCGACGTGGATAGTGGGGTTATGAAAAGGTCGTAGGACGCGTACCGCCGCCCCTCGCGGGCTCGCTGCGCTCGCCACGCTTCGGGTTCACGGTGATCGTGGGGTGGCGTTAACAATTGGGGGGCCATTTCACACTTCAGGGTGCCTATTTGGCCTCTGTGGGCCATTTAACATTGTTCCCTATGGAAAATCGGGTCAATTGGGACACTAAACATTGTTCCCTATGGGAAATCGCGGTAATCGCGTCGGTCGCATCGCATGCAATTTTTTGGTCGCATGCGATGCGACCGACGCGATTTTTTACCTTGCGATGCCCAAGATCAAAATCGTGGGCGCCCTTCTAGGTAAAGAGTACCAACATAGAAACATAGAATTTGACGGCAGATAAGAACCACTTGGTCCATCTAGTCTGCCCAATTTTTAAACACATTACCTCAAACCATATTTGATCCTTATTTTTTTGTAAGGATATCAATATGCCTATCCCAAGCATGTTTAAATTGTACTACTGTATTTGCGTCTACCACCTCTGATGGAAGGCTATTCCACTTATCTACTACTCTTTCTGTGAAGTAATTCTTCCTCACATTTCCCCTGAATCTTCCTCCCTCTAGTGTCAGTGCATGTCCTCGTGTTCTGTTGCTCCTCTTCCTGTGAAGAATGTCTCCCACCTGTACCTTGTTAAAGCCCTTGATATATTTGAAAGTTTCTATCACCAAAGCAGTCATTATTTTCCCTGCACAGAAACAAAATAGCTCACTCAAAAGTAACTGTCTCTCCACGTGTTACATGTGCCCCACCTGCAGTGCACATGGTTTTGTCCATTTGAGAAGTATTTTGCCTTTGCAAGTGAACCAGAATAAGGGCATACATGGAATAGTAATTGATGACAGGCAATGCATAAGATGTGACATAGTGCTACCCATAATGACATTGCCACCTATGTCAGCACCACAATGTTGGCAAAGTTAAAATGCTACTTAAAGCATTTTAATGGTATTGGCAGAATAGCGTAAAATACGCTGCTTTAATGGCACGTTAGAATGTCAACGCTACTTAAATTCTATAATTAGCATTTTCACCTTACCAGACAGCATAGCGCTGCCAACAGTGACATTGTGACCAGTGTAATGCTGCTGATGATAATGATTGATTAAACATTTTCAGCAAAGCACTAAAGGGAAGATGTAGGAAGCAGTAAAAAGAGTTGAGAAGTGAGCCAATGCAGACACTTCCCATGGTGTCACAACCACCATGTCAGCTACCCTGGCTCTCTGTGCTGTCCTGAGCCCACAGACCTCTAATAGGTTACCCTCTGCCCTGGCGCTCACCTCCGCTGCTGATTCCCATGCTGGCTGTCTGCACTCCGTCACTCTGTCGCCACCAGGTGACAGCGGTGGTGTGCAGTCCCATGCAGGCTCTGGGTGGCGTAAGGCATGAGTCGCCATGATGGGTCCGTGTCAGGTTAGGCCTCTGGCCAGCAGACGCCGGCTGCTGCGCCTCCGTGTACAGTCACCGCCGGCTCGTTTCTGTCGCCGCATCTGGCGGCGGCCATCTTCTTGGTTACTACAGCCTATGCTGCGCGGCTCCAATCTGTGAGCTCACACACTCAGCCAATCACCGCTCAGCTCAGCCTTCAAATACTGACTAGCCGGGCAAGACCGGCAGTCAGTACAATGATGTCCACCCGTTCACATCATTGAGTAGTCCTGGCTACCTGTAGTTCCCACTACAGTTCTATCGTGCATCCTGGTGAAGTATACTCCAATCTCTCTGCTGATCGTCCACTGCGTTACCATATATCATCACGGAACCCTCTGCCGCCTATAAGGATAGGACAAGGTTAACACCCAAAAGGGTGTCATCTTCTTCTTCATTCCTGATGGTTATTATCTGTGGTCGCATCCCTGGTTCTGCAGCTACGATCCTACTCAGCACAGATTCATCTGGACTTCATCTTCTTCTTATTCCAATCCTTCAACCAATCATCCAATCCTTCAACCAATCATCCAATCATTCATCCAATCCTTCATCCAATCATCTAATCATCCAATCTTTCATCCAATCATCAAATCCTTTTTTCAATCACCCAATCATCCAATCCTGCAATCATCCAATCATTCAACTTATCAATCATCTTCAAAGCTCTTCAATAAGTATTGTATGTTATTGTCTTCTTCCAATTTATCAAATGCTACTGTTATTCATTGTGCCATCATTTATAACTTGTACCGCAGTATCTTTATTAAAAAAAAGGTTTAATTTTATCCAATTGCAATCCAATCAAAGCACCCAGCCTCTGTTACACTCCAGCTGGTGCTTCACGAAACGTGACACATGGCAACCAATCGGGTCACATTTATAAGTAGCAGCTGATTGGTTGCCATCAGGGCCGCCGAGAGGAATGCTGGGCCCCCGGTAAAATTTTGGGGCCCAAAAATGTTAAGGTGGGTGAAAAAGTCGAGGGGGGAGTGCTACCCCCCCCCCCCCCCACCTTAGCAGCAGCACACACCTACAGCATGTGCTGTGCTGACAGCAGTCAGCACAGCACATGCTGTAGGTGTGTGCTGCAGCTGCCCGGGAGGGACAGAGAGGGAAGGAGGGGGTGTCAGACCAGGGCCCCCTCCAGGCCCATCCAGCAAGCCTGGGCCCGGGTAAATAGTACCTGCTCCCCACCCCCCCACCCCCCCCACCCCCTTCTCCGCACCCCTGGTTGCCATGAACCACTTTTCCATTGGCTCATTTCTCATACACTTTTCACTGCTTCAAACTCTTCCCCTGAGTTATATATTGGTGCTATATGAAGATTAATATAATTATTTTTTAGAACCTTTAATATTCTTTGGGACTATGTCAGAGGTGGATGATAATCATGCAGCCTCTGCATCTTTGTACATAAGTTCAGAGATATCCACTGTTGGCAGAGATGCAGCATCGGACGACCATCGGATTAGGCAGCGTCCACCTGAGTAATTAGAAGGCTATTCAGAATATCTGCCAGAACTCAGCCTCAGAGGCCAGTAAAACTGTGTTGAAAGATGCAAACACTGGCTTCAGCATGCATACCAAACCGGGTTGAAGATCTCAATCTATGCTCCCCATTGCAACACCCCAACCCACAACCCCACCCCCACAAGAATCTGTCAATCAGGCTGCGGCATCCAGAACCATGCAGCAATAAGGATGAGATCTGCACATAGGAGATCTGCATTAACATTGTTTTAACAAACATCTTTGAATCAGGTGCTTTGTTTGTATACACGTCACATATACAATCAGCTATCTATCCTTCATCCTGCGGGTCTACAGAAACTGAAAAGCTAATGTCATGATCAGACGGGGAACCTACAAATTCTGTACCAGAGGAGCTCTATTTGCCATGAAGGCCAACACATGATTGGTTGTCAGCTTCATTTCTTAACTCAAATCAACTCGAGTGACAAACTAATGGTCCAGGAAAAGCTGCTGCTTCGAAGTGCATCTAGTGTCTCCCGGCAGTTGTGTTAAATAATGCAGATAACATGCTCTGAAACGGGATGGACTAACCCCTTTAAAATCAAATTAGACCAAATTTATTATCGCTGAGTAGGACACTTCCAGCCATTCTCTACTGGTTACTGTCATATGTTCCTGCTTGGTAAGCCTAAGGCAGCCTGCATTCAGTATAGTTATATATTAAAACTACTACTACTACTATTATTATTATTATTATTATTATTATTATTATTAATAATAATGGCTAGAACATACAGCACAATTATGCAGAATATGGTTGATCACAGTTCAGATAAAGGCAAGTTTATAACTGTACAATATACAGAACTGTAATCTGCATACAGTACATATTGCAAAACTATGTAGAATCACAGAGGAAATAGTGCTCTGTGTGAAGAGCTTACCTACCGGACATCATAATGTCACTGATGTAATAAGCAGTACTGCTGTCATATGCAGAATACATTCAAAATGCATTCTATGTTCTAGGAGTTAAATAATAATAATGTTTCATCACATATCCATATGTATGATAATGTAGGGTTACCAACCCTCCCGGAATTGGCGGGAGGATCCCGAAAATCGGGTCCCCCTCCCGGCCCCCCGGAAAGGTGGGCAACACTCCCGGATTCCAGCGGTCCCCTTCCCCCCTCCCCCCTCATTTACCTACGGGCAGAAGCGTGAAATTGCGTTTGCATTTTAGCGAAAGGGGACGGGGCTAAATATGCAAATCGGGCATATTTAGCTCCGCCCCTCATCGTAGACCCGCATATTGCGGTATTGGCATCACTGGGGGCAGGGACTGATGATGTCTCCATCAGGCCCCGCCCCCAGAAGTGATGCTGACAGTCTCCTCTCCGGGGTTCTCCCGGAGAGGAGACTGTAAAAGTCTGCAACCCTGCGATAATGTAACCAACAATATTAAAAACTGCTCTCCGGAGCTGTACTTAAAATGTTTGGTTCCTCACTTAAGGCCTTTATCTTATTTATATGTCACACATCGTATTACCTAAAGGTCCCCATCCACTAGTCAGATTTGGCCTGTTTTCATCAGATTCAGATGGATCTGGCAGACAGATCTTGCGGGAAAAAAAAATCCCAAATCTGAGCTCCCTCAGATCAGACGTGCGGCTGAGTCTCTCAGATCCAAAAAAATCTTAGGTGCTGCACCAAAGATACATCTGATCTGAAGCTGTCAAGGGCTTAACATAGAATTGATCTGATGTATCTGATGTGAATAGAGTGAAAAATTAGCCCAGGGTCAAATCAGATTCCTGGTAAAGTTCAAGGGAAATCTGGAGAGATTTGTAGCCTCAGATATGTCTGCGTAGTGCATGAGGGGCTTTAGATTCACTGATACTCAGCTAAAAAATAGGCCTGATTCAGAACTGGTTGTTTTTAAGTGAGTGCACATGGGTACCGGCGAGTGCCCTCATGTGCAGGTGTCCAAACATCATGATTTCCAGACATCTGTGAATGCATCTAAATCAGGCCCTAAATAACAAGTAACAAATCTTATGCTACCAACAGGGCCGGCTCTACCATTAGGCAGCTTTAGGCAGCTGCCTAGGGTGCCAGGATCTGGGGGGGCGCCACCAAGTCTCCCTATCAAATATGACTATGGGGATCCCTGTACTTAATGCACGTGGCAGATGTGGAACTTCTAAGACCTCACCTGCCATTCCGTAATGTTAACAAGAGAAAAATATTACTGATACCCACTGGGCAAAACTATATGTGATATCTGCCCCAGATGAAGATCTTTTTCTGTATCATTCAATAATGTTAGGCAAGTATGCTTTAAGGGGTTGGAAAATGGTTATTGGTGGCAGTATGCAGGGGGGGGGGGGGTACAGTAGGTTGAAGTTTTGCCTAGGGCGCTAAGAAGCCTTACACCGGCCCTGGCTACCAATACACTTATGCGATCGGTTTCGATGCCACATTGAAGTGGCATATCCATAGAATTTTGCATCTTAAGGTGCAAAACTTGCTCCCTTTCAGCTTCCAATATCGCATGCCATCTTGAGATGGCACTTAGGGTGCTGGAAGAGAGCAGGCAGACGGTGGCAGAGTAGCGTAGCGCTAGCAGGCAGCGGGGGTCAGCGGTGGCGGCAGAAACACTGGCTGACCCCCACCACTCGCTAGTGCTACTTCCCTACACTACTCCTCTGCCCACTCTCTTCCATGCTGCCAACAGTCCCTCTGGTCCCCACTCCCCAAAACCCACGTCGACTAAAGTGGGTGGTGAGCCCAGGTGTAAAACTATAATTTGGGCCCCCCAACTCCACCACGACCCAAGTTCACAATATGCAACACGGCAGTGGGTGACAGGAAGAGGCAGAGGGTGAAAGGCAGAGACTGGGGAGGCAGATTGTGAGAGGGAAAAATAGTGGGTGACATAAGGAGGGTAACAGGGCAGCATTGGTCCCCTTAGTCCTGCACCAATTGTAGTTCCGCCTCTGCACTGACCCTCTCACGGTCACTTTCTCCACTACTAATACCACATTACCACAATACCACAATTAACAAAACAAGGCAAATGATAGAACTACGTCTTTACACAGTTTCTCTTCCCCTTTTTTTCTTCTGTATTTTACAAGAAACTGTGCTCCCAATATGACAGCCTGTAGCAAGCTTGAATGAAGATAAAGAAATGCATGCATGCAGATAAGGCACACTCTGGTACACATATTCATATGATTTAGGGCAGACATCTCACACTGCTGTTTGCATGACATGCATGTGTTCCTTTCCCAGGGAACAAACGCGCAAGACTCTTTTCTGTTGCTCCTTGTTTCTTTTCCATTAGACGGGGGGTCCATACTCCCCAAGATCCCTTTCACATGCAAACACAATGCGGCACAGGGCGAGATAAACTTGGTGTTAGACTGTGGTCTGCACAGCACTAATTCTGGGAAAGAAACCAGTAGTACGAGCTCCATTCTGCTGCCAGGGAACGCCTTATCACATTACTGTATCGCCTGACTACAATGAAGATTGGGGATGTGGAAAAACATTGATATACACTTTTTCTCATGCAATACAATCCAGCCTCATTCATCACACGAAGGAACTTAGCAATGAAAAAAAAAATAATAACATTTAGAAACTTTTCAAATAAGAAAAAAATATGTTAATTAGGGATAATACATTCCACTAAAAGAGATAAATGAAGCCATTAATATGGAAAATAAAGGGGACTTCCTAGCCAGAGATATTATATATAGGACATGCGCTTTTTTAATTTGAAAGAAATCCGCAGGTGCTTAAATATTACTCTTATTTGGTATTATAAAAGGAAGCTTAAAGTCAAATTATCAGTACAATGTGGAATATTTAGATCATTGTATCTTCTACTATAGAAATGGCATCTGCATAAAATTATATATGCTGGTGCGGTATTTTTGGAATGAATTTTAAGTCCGTGTAAATCTCCCAAGACGTCTGAATAGATGTGGAGTAGGATTTTACCCTGTGTAGGAAAGCTGGGGTGACTCATGGTTCATCTAATGGTGTAGAAAAGCTCTGTAGAGCTAGTAACCCACTGCATAATGTATTATTATGTATTATTCATTATTAATGCTAACATAATGCACACAGTTTTACATAGGGCTGAAAACAGATTCTCTCCCCCCCTTCCCCCAGTATATTTGACCTGCCCACAGCGCAGAGGCTGCAAGCGCAGCTTTTGGGTCAGTCCTACCCAGTAACTGATAAATCATCTTGTCGGTCTTGCCACAGGCTCTCAGGTGGGAGCGAGTCCTTTTAAAAAAAGGATCCATTCAATCACAATAAGATTTGCCTAGATAAAGTGTTTGTGCGTGTGTGTTATTTGTTACACGGGGTGTGTGCTGCTTTACAGGGGATGTGTCTGAGGATGTGTGTCTCATTGCACTGTATGTGTGACGAATTGCATGAACCTGGAGACAGTTGGGTCATTTACATCCCTAGAAAATAGCAGAGTACTGTAGCATATTATAATGCACAGTCATACCTACAGTACAGTAATCTTCCTCTCTCCTCAATTATTCTAGCAATCTCCCTCATTTCACCTAACCCACATTATGTAGCTGTTACATTTTTGGGGAAAAAAGGAATTAACCCCATTTCACAGTGTTGGTGATAAAACACAATAGATGAACAATCCCTCACGCGTATCAGTGACTTTTCCAAGTATAGTAGCTCTTACTAACTGCTTTGGGGCTCATCTACATTTGGATATAAGTCATTTTACAAGATTCCTCTCAGATGTAGCAGTACACACCCACGCTTCTAGGTGCCATGTGCACAATCTCTTTTCACAATCTCTCCATATAAGGAACTAGACATGCCCTTTGGTGGAGCATGACATGCCCATTGGGTGGAACATGACACGCCCCCTCAATGGGCCACTGTGCAAAATGCTACTACCAACATTAATCTCCCTGAAACTAATTTTAAAAAGTAGGCAAGTATGGTTACTTCACCTATTGTTTCTCTGATCAATATAGCAACACTGCATGGAGGGAACTTATGGAACAGCAATGTTGCCTAATTCCTGGTTGCTCTGTCTGGGGGAGAGAGGGGGTGTGGTTGGTGTGGTGGCAGAGACACACATCATCGTAGCCAAGCCCTCCATTATATAATGCAGAGATTACTGCATTTTACAGCCGGGGGCTTGGCTGTGTTGACAAAATTCATCAACAATCGCACCAGTGGCCAAGGGGCTTTTCAGACTTGTTGCTTCTTTGAGTATTGCAGAACTTTAAATAAATAAGTATAAAAAAATAGTGCTATCCTCAGAGATTGGGGAGGGTATTTGGTGTGAAGGGTAGGCTAACAAGGCATTCTAGGCAGGTGAGGGGCTCAATAAATATATCCTGGCTATTTGAAATGTTCCTAGAGGAGAATTGAAAAACTTCCATGTAATGTCACGACAAAACATGGACTTGCCCACACCCCCAAACTTTGATAGGATACAAAATGTTGGGACACAAAAACTGGTTTCATCCACTGTATGAGGGTTTACTTTAAATGTGACACAGGTATTAAGCCTACTCCCGAAAGACCTACAGCCTGATTCAGATTTGTATGCAATGCAATGTTTACGCAACGGAACATTTATCGGTAGACTGTGCACGCGCCAAAGTAGTCTATCACTGCTGGGTCCAAAATCATATGGATTGTTCGACGGAGTAGGGCCCCAAACCGGTATCTTGCCTAGGGCACCATGAGTCTTAATCTGCCTTTGCCACTAAGGAGCTTCTATTTAACAATATCAATCCTTTTTTTTATCATTTTAGGTGATTTACAAGCGGCCAGATTTATCAACACAACATTTCTGTAAAACCGATGCAAAACTGCCATCTTAATACCAGGCACGATGCCTAGGACCATGCGAGGTGGGTACCAAAATGCCAAAAGGGGAATGTGTTACCTTCTACTGTAATAAAACTTCTGTGTGCAATTTACTATAATAATAAATGTAACGTGTGACCCATTTCAGAGAGTCCAACCTGCATGAAATTTAGAGAGAATCAGAAAGGGAGAGATTAGGTACTTGTTTCCTAGCACGGCAGCAGCGATTTTAATTGCAACCATCGGGACCCCAAAAATCGTGTAGATCGCATCGCATGCAACCAAATCGCATGCGATGCGATCGACGCGATTTTTTACATTGGAACCAATGTAAAATGGTCCCTGAGACGATTTTACATTGGTCCCAATGTAAAATGCCCCTCAGACCCCAATTTTCATTGTATACCCACCCTCATGGGTGAAATGCCCCCCCCCCCATTGTTAACGCCACCCCATGATCAATGCCAACCCAAAGCGTGGTGAGCGCAGCGAGCCCGCGAGGGGCGGCGGTATGCGTCCTCTGACCTTTTCATACCCCCACTATCCACGTCGGCATGGAGTTGATTTTATATAGTGTGGCGAGCCACCGAGCCCGAAGCGTGGCGAGCGCACGCGCATTACTTCACAGGTATTACGCGTCCCCTTTCGGGGCTCGCTGCGCTCGCCACACTATATAAAACCAACTCCACGCCGACGTGGATAGTGGGGGTATGAGAAGGTCTTAGGAAGCGTACCGCCGCAGCTCGCCACACTTCGGGTTGCCGTTAATCGTGGGTTGTCGTTAACAATGGGGGGGGGCATTTAACATACACATTACCCATTAGGGTGCCTATACAATAAAAAATCGGGGCCATTGGCCCATTTAACATTGTTCGCTATGTAAAATCGCATTGATCCCGTCGGTCGCATCGCATGCCATTATAATGGCATGTGATGGACGCGATCAACGCGATTTTGTAATAGCCGGCCAATTTAACATTGCTCCCTATGTAATATCGTGTTGATCGCGTCGGTCGCATCGCATGCCATTTTAATGGCATGCGATGGACGCGATCAACGCGATTTTCTCATTGCCGGCAATAAAGGCTAAAAATAGCCAAATATCGCGTCGGTTGCGTCCATCGCATACCTTAAGTTACCTTAACTTAAGGTATGCGATCAGCCACGACGGCGCCGTGCTAGGAAACAAGTACCTAAGAAATCTCCAGGTTTTTGTTTTAGTGGCAATCATTTACACTGCAAAAAACAGTTTGATTTTGCAGTGTAAATGATTGCCGCTTTTAAAAAATAACTGGAGATTTCTAACCAAAATCTCTCACTTTCTGAATCTCTCGTCCTATTAAATTTCACCCTATAAGTCATATCTCATCTGATCAATACGAAATGGGAGAAATCCTAGTTAAACCTGGAAGATCGGCTTATTCACAGTCTTCCACTTCCTACGGGACAGTGAGCTTGGTGCAATGATCAGTAAGGTCTCTAATGCAATATAAACACAAGGTAACAAACCCATGTGTTCAACATAGTTCTGCTGGCCAGCAGCCTAGTAGCCTGGCTGACAGTTTAATGTGTTTACAATGTATTAGTACTCTGAAGAACCAGGAGTTTGTTTTATTATTTTGTTTTTGTGCTACAAGCTTTGCCCATTACACCGTGTATAAAGAGCGGTGTGATTTTAGATCCCAAGACAAAAAACATTACCTATAGTATAGTCTTTGTCACAATACTAGGAACTAGGCTTAAGATATCCTGTTGCTCAAGAACCGAGTAACAGGAGTAACTGGCTTAAATAGTAAACACCGGTGACAGCAACTCAAATGTATCTTCCAAATTACGAAATGTGCCCAGAGCGTGCCATTATAAAAGACACTGAAAGATACATAAAGCCAGATACATGAAGCCAGCCGGCACAGACAAAGCAGATGCTGCCACAATAACCGACACCCACAGGCTTATCAAACAACAAGACTCCCATGCCAGGCCAGCACTTTGCCAAGTACTTTTAGCCTGTCGGTTGGCACCCTTATTGTGAGGGGCGATGTACTAGGCTTTGGAGAGTGAGAAAGTGAAGGGAGATAAACTACCAACCAATCAGCTCCTGACATTTTGCAAACATAGGGGTAAATGTATGAAGCTTGGAGAAGTGGTATCTATCCCCATAAAGAACCTTATGGTCAAGGTAATAATGCTCCAGTAAATCAGCTCCAATATGTAAATTGACAGATAGCTTATTGGCTGAAGCATTATCACCTTGCACATAACATTCTGTATGGGGATAGAGACCACTTCATACATTTACCCCCTAGTTAGGAGCGTATTGGATTCTACTGTTCTCTCTCTACATTAACACTCTGCAGGACTTCGTACATCTGCACCTGAATCATCAAAAGAGGCCATCTTCTTCCACTGCTCAATGGCCGAGTACTGATTCTCACATGCACTTAGGCAGATGGAGCATATCGCCAGGGCCGGATTAACAATGGGCCTGATGGAGCTACAGCTCCAGGCCCACTCTCCATATTTGTAGACGAGGACTGGGGCTTTCCAATGAGCCTAGCCCTGCGTTGCTAGCCCCCCCAGGAACCAGAGATACAGTCGGGCAAATCTGGAACGTTTTCCCCATAGGATAACATGGAACCTGCTAATTCCGACCCCCACCCAGTTCCGACGGCTGCCAGTTCCCCCCTGGCGGCTCAGAAGCTCGAGGTTGATCTCATTCGAACCCAAATTGCTGGGTCTTCAATCTGATACCAGGTTCATATGGGTTAATTGGTTCCAGAGATATTCTTTGAAGGCAGATTTCTCTGGAACCAAATGGCCCAGTTTCATGGGACCAAAATCATTTGAAGTCCACTTAAAAGTTCTTCAATATGATACTGGACTCATGTAAACAGGTCTGTTGGTTCCAAAGATACAGTCGGTTAAACTATATAGCCGGGGTGAGAGGGGGGTGGTTTTCTCTCCATTTCACACCTGAAAATGCAGGGACTAGGCTGGTGTAAAAGGGGCCAGCCCGAGAATGTCCCTGTATGATCCTGGGACCATATTCCCGGGTGAGTTCCTGCATTTTCTGGCGTGAAAGGGGTATTATTTCAAATAGCCGGGACCTGCAGTGCTCTGAATACAGCCGGGCAGCCCCCGGCTCTCTGTATGGCTGTCAATGGCTGTCACTTCTGCCCGGCAGCAGCTGTCATCCAGTTACCCCTTGGCAATGAGCATATAATCCCACATGGCAACGAGCATGTACCCCTGGCAATGAGCACTTATGTAGCATAATTACCCAGCTTTACACTAGACCATTTGTTTTTGCTTTCACCACATCAACTTCAAGAACTGAGTTTTCACTTGCTGCTTAATATATACCACCTCTTTATAATGTTATGGCTGATTGGTGTAATGTATGTCATTGTATGACAGCATAATGATACAAATATATATATTTATCTTACCTGTCTCTGGAATGTTTCAAGCATTATTATGGTAGAATTAGTTTTAGACCTTTTGTCTCCTCTCAGGATATATCTAGAAAGATAAAGAAGATATCCATAGTGTACACTGGATGGATATAATTTATGATAAAATGAATTGCTTTCTATGGGCGAGGTACCTTCTATGCTGGGGTTCCCTCAATTTGTGCAGCTTCTTAATGCCTTAATGAAAAATCCATAATACACAATTGGGGTCATTCAGGTGCGAACACAAAGTGGCAATTGTATGCAGATTGATCAATCTTTTCACACTACGCATGTATGAGAACAGCAGTGCGCCTGCGTAGCAAGTGATCCGTGAGTGCGGTCGAAGTAAGATTTTAGTTGTAAAAAGTGATTGACAGGATGTCAGCGTTTGGTGGTGGTAACAGGGAACTCAGGTGTGTCATGACTATAGATTGTACACTCCTTGGAGCAGGGCCCTCTTCCCTCATGTTCTCACAGCCCTCTTCTGTCGCACTTCAATTACAGCTCTCTTTTACACAGCTACCATCTATAACCGCAGTTCTTCTCACTTGTAATAATTTACTTCTACCAAAGGCCCATACACACATAGCAATGCTAAGCAAAAAACCCCCTGCAGTGCTAAGTGATCTAACTAGATTGTGACTGCATGCAAGCAAGATCAGAGCCGGTGATAGGGACGCGTGAGACCTTGCATCACTATGGGGTGTACAATGGAGCAATTTGTGCTTAATTTCTAAGCAATCTAGACAGAAGCATCTGATGAAGCTGCTGACACCTAAAAAGAGGCGGAGAAACACGTCATATGACTTACCACACCGAGTTCCATCTTCTCTGGAGCCAACGGGGATCACCTTTATGCCTGCATCCAGCTAAAATCCAAGTACTGTGACTTACTTTCAGCACAAGTCTAAAGTGCTCGGATGGTTAAAAACCAGCAGGCATCAGAAAATTTACTTCCTTATAGATGTAAAACACCCCCCAAAACAAATATCCACTTCTTTTTGCATATTTCTAATTCTGTCTGGCCAGACAGGGGATATAAGAACTCTGCTTTTGATTTTCAAATGTTTGAAACATCTGATATCAACCACTAACAGCGAATCACAGGTTGATGGACTCATAAGTCCCCCTAACAGAGGTCCTTGATAGTAATCCACCTTCCGTTTTCTAACCTCTTTAATAATCAGCAGCTCATGTTTGAATAACAACCCATGATAGATACATGTAATGAGGTTGTTTTTATTTTTATCTTAATTATGTTATTAATTGTTTCTATCACTGGCCAGTGAAGTTTAGTAGCTTAATAAAAATGTGTTTAATTTTTTATTTATACATTGTTTCTGGCGCATTATTTTATATTCTAGATCAGGCATATCCAAAGTCAGGCCCGGGGGCCAATTGCGGCCCTTGCTGTCATTTCAAGCGGCCCGCAGCCTCCAGCTGGAAGCTGGCAGAGCATCAGATGTGGGAAGCACAGCATGGGACACTAAAAGTGGGGCCCGGCGAACGCGCCTTTATCTTGCTGTCTGCTGCAGTGAGGAGGTGCCGGCCGCCACAGTGAGATGTGTTTGGCGTCCTACCCCTGCTGCTGCACCTGCTGCTGCACCCTACTCCGCAATCACAGCGACAGCAGTGTTTTGGGAGGGGGGCAGCAAGGGGGAAGCTTGCTCCCGTAACATGCATAGCGGAGGAGGGCAGCAGCCCAAGCATCTCCTGTCCTTGCAGTGCCTGCTTTGCCTCTCCTTCCTCTGGCTCACACAAGGGGCTGGGAAACATACAGAGAAGGGAGGGGGCAGGAGGGGGACATACAGTGAATGGAGGCAGTGATGGGCATTCAGAGAAGGGGGAGCAGGGGCAGGCTGGGGGACATACAGTTAATGGGGGCAGAGTGGGGTACATAGTGAATGGGAGTCATACAGTGAAGGAGGGTCAGGCTTGGGGACATACAATGAATGGAGGCACTGATGGACATTAAGAGAAGGGGGACAGGCTGGGGGACAGTGAATGGGTGCAGAGTGGGGAACATACAGTAAATGGGGGACATACAGTGAAGGAGGGGCAGGATGGAGGACATACAGTGAATGGGGGCAGGCTGGAGAAAATACAGTGAAGGGACAGGCTGGGGGGCATAGAGTGAATGGAGGCAGTGATGGGCATTCAGAGAAGGGGGAGCAGGGGCAGGCTGGGGGACATATAGTACATAGTGAATGGGGGTCATACAGTGAATGGGAGTCATACAGTGAAGGAGGGGCAGGCTTGGGGTCATACAATGAATGGAGGCACTGATGGGTGAATGGGTGCAGAGTGGGGAACATACAGTGAATGGGGGACATACAGTGAAGGAGGGGCAGGCTGGGGGACATACAGTGAATGGGGGCAGGCTGGGGGACATAGAGTGAATGGGGGCAGAATGGGGGACCATTCTGATGTAATTAATGATTCAAAGAAGTTCAGGCTGAATGGTCGGCCCCCACCCATTTACACTTCACCAAATCTGGCCCTCGTCGCAATAAGTTTGGACACCCCTGTTCTAGATCATTAGAAGACTTGCAACATGTGTATGCCCCCATACATCTCAGCTGTATTGTGTACTAGAATTGTGCTGCTAATTCTCACCTGTGTTGTTTTAGTTTTGCATTTAATGAAATGTTTAGTTCTGTGTACCCTGTATTGTTCTAATGTGTGCCCTATGTACAGTGCTGCGAAACACTTGTGGTGTATCATAAATACAATAGGAAATAATAATAATAATGGCTGCTAGGGCGGTATCTTCTGGACATGCGTACATTAGCAGCTGATCACACTTTCTGCAGGAGATGCCTTTGCATCCCAGGAGATCAGCTCAGCCTTCGTCTCTACGGAGGTTTCCTTCTGCCCATATTAGCATACAATCGCAATTGCATACAGCAAATCATTGCAACAAGAGTAGGAAGAACAACCACACCTGAAAGACCCTCAGGTACTTGTGTATTTTGGCGGTGCCCATCGCATCGTATACCATTACGCATACGATGGTATGCGATGCGACGCGATTTCGTTGGTTAGTGTACGATGGCATACAATTTTCAAATTGTATGCCATTGTACATGGCATACAATGCCATACGATGCGATGCGATTAAACATTGTATAAGCACCCTAATGGGTGCTTATACAATGTTAAGCACCCTAATGGGTGCTTACAATGTTAAATCCACCCCCACGCCACCCCCCCACTATAAACGTGAACCCGAAGCGTGGCGAGCGCAGCGAGCCCGCGAGGGGCGGCGGTACGCGTCCTACGACCTTTTCTTTTTTTTTTTTTTTTTTTTAATAGAATACAAACAATACATTCAATTACAATCAACAAGGTGTATGGTACATTTCATGTACATGATATTTTACATTGCTTTCAGCGGTGATTACAGCTCCATAGAGACAGGCAACGGAGGTCTACGCAGATCGTCTAATCATAATTTAAGAGAGGAAAGGGAAAGAGGGAGAAAAAGGGAAAATATATAAAGTCGAATACTGCGTGACCTATATTTAAGGGACATATATACATTGGGAAATGAGAAAGGTAATAAAAAAAAGAAATAAAAAAAATAAAAAAAAGGAAAAAGGAAAAAGAGGGAATCCTGTGTTCTGTGTAGACATAAACCCATACAGGGTTTGAGTGATTTCAGCATACAATAGTGTGATGTATGTGTATTATAGTGAAGTGAACAAGTGTGTTGTTTCTAATTGGAAAAAAAAAAAAAAGATGTAAATTCTATGTGTATCTGAAAAAAATAAAAATATGTGTATATTTGTATTATCTGTGTAGCTTACTATTAATTTCTAGTGAAGAATATTATTTGTGCTTACTAGGGGATAGTGGGAGAAAGAGAAAAGGAAGAAAATAAATAAATTAATAATAATAATTTTGTGAAGAATAAGGATTGTTAATGTACGTGCATATGTTGCTTTTGTGTAAGAAAAAAGAGAATGAAGAGGGGAAAAAAAAACAATCTCTACATTTATTACTAATTAATCCCTCCCCCTCCCCCACTCCCCCCCCATACTCCCCACCCTCTTCCGACCATATACCTTCCAGCCGATCTCCATGGAACTCCAATCACCCCTGACCACCTCCTTGAGTAATAAAAAAAAATAAAAACTGAAAACAAAACAACAAGAAAAAAAGAGAAAGACAAAACGACCTTTTCATACCCCCACTATCCACTTCGGCGTGGAGTTGAGAATAGATTAGTGTGGCGAGCGCAGCGAGCCACCGAGTCCGAAGCGTCGCGAGCGCAGCGAGCCCCGTGAGGGGACGCAGATACCTGTGAAGCCCGCGAAGGGACGTGTTTACTTGTGAAGGTATCCTTTAGGGTGCTTATACGATTTTTCATCGTATAGGGGGTCAAAATCGCGTCGCATCGCATCGCATGCCATTGGGTACATGGCATATGATGCGATGCGATACGTTCATCGAACGATGCTCAAATCGGGCGCCGCCAAAATACACAAGTACCGACCCTCACTATATAATGACATTTAGTATGAGAAGGATGTAATTATTCATCTTGCTTTGGTGAGGTGAAAGCACATAACAATATGAATATTTCAAAATGTAAAAAAATGTAATAGAACTAATGGGAAGTAAAGTGCAATAACTACTCAAAATTCAAAAGAAGAACAAAAAGAATCTCCTCCCTGTGCATTTCATAGACTTGGGGGAACAGACATCATTCTGTGAAATGTATAGCAGCAACTGATTGCTCGGGGGACAAAGTGCTCCCTTATAAGATACAGTAGTGACAGAATCACAGAGAGGGATCATGTAGGGGCTGCAGTTTGTCTGGGATCCCATCGTCTTCACCTGTCCTTGTTGAGCTTTTGTGGTTAATATAATGGCCTGCAATCTGCGGACAATAATGATCATCTGGCGAGTCTACTTGATGTTTTAAAGGAGCGATCATTTCAGTAGAAAAACAAGGTTGGCTTTTGCCTTCTTAAATGATCGACCCTTTAAAACATCAAGTAGACTCACCAATGCCAGAAGACGGCAGACTATTAAATGTACACGGTTATCTTTGCTAGAGAAAGGATCCAACATCCTTTCATTTAAAACAATCCTTAGAAGTCTAATCACAGATCAAAGCACCTGTACAACTTAATTGTTAATGCAAATGTCTGAAACTGATTTAATTAGGAACGTAGTCCACATATCATAATGAAGAGCTCAGCCCCAACATATTCCCTGACAAGTTAGGTAAGTAGGAAATTCAGGCCACACACTGTGCAAAGAACCGAACCCACTCTGGCTCAGGCGTTGCAGAGTGTTTTATCCCTGAGGTAGCATAGAGGGAGGTTTACAGTCCCACGCTGTAATTTAGGCTGACCAATGACACAGGAGGCATAACCTACTGTCCTTTGTCGTGACATAAATTCCTTTAAATCAGACATGCACGCACACAGGGATGAAAAAAATCTACATTGTACTGTCCTGCATTTCTCTAGAGTATGTGCCTTACCACCTCCAGGCTAAATTATCCATACTTAATAAGCCATTCAGCTGTCCCTAAATAGGAAATCTCAGCGTTAAGTAGAAACCGTTCCAGTGAGTCCAGGCTTTCGAAAGCAGCCAGACTGTCAAGAAGAGTCCAGGCCTCCATTCCTATCTGGGGTTCACAGAGATGACTAATCCTCCTTACCTTAGGCAGACAATGATCCACTAGACCAACAGCTGAGGCTGGGAACACATTTGTGTTAAAGTAAATTAGTTAAAATGAAAACACAGTGTAAGTAAGGGCACAGAGTTCTGTACCAACCTTCTATGCAGGGTACTGGAAAAACAACTGAGGAGCAGTAGAACAATGTTATCTGCCAGAAAATGTATAGTTTGGAGCAGAGAAGGGAAGGGGGAGATTTGAATTATAACAATGAAGGGTCCAATAACGTTGATATTATATCTAAAGGATAAAAAGCGCAGATACCGTTGGCCAATGGGTTCTTAGATGACTTCAAATTCTATGTTTAAATAGCAATTTTGGGAAGCTTGGTATATGTACCATAGGAGGTTAGTATTGAGTTTTGCTATTCACAAAGTAAAACACATAAAATGGAAACACATTATTTATTTAAGTGTACACTAATATTATACAGGTTGAGTATCCCCTTTCCAAAATGCTCGGGACCAGAAGAATTTGGGATAACGTATTATTCCGTATTTCAGAATATTTTTCTATTTCAATGATGTATCTTGAGGTATCTTGCATTTATGTTGTACAAACACATCAAACACAAGAAATACACACAAGTATATTTTATTTGTGCATAAAACAAGGTTTCAAAACATGAAACAAAGTTTGTGTCCTATCTCAGAAACTGAACTTAAATTCCAAGCAATCACTTGCACATATTTAGTGCCAGTTACATATCATGTCCCCAGTAGTCCTGTTACAGATGCCCCCAGTAGTGCTGTTACAGATGCCCCCAGTAGTGCTGTTACAGATGCCCCCAGTAGTGCTGTTACTGATGCCCACAGTAGTGCTGTTACTGGTGCCCCCAGTAGTGCTGTTACAGATGCCCCCAGTAGTGCTGTTACAGATGTCCCCAGTAGTGCTGTTACAGATGCCCCCAGTAGTGCTGTTACAGATGCCCCCAGTAGCAGAGGCGTAACTCTGGGAGGCAATGGAGTCATCTGCCGCCGGGCTCCGGCTCCCAAGGGGGCACCTCTTCCCCCCCCCCCCCCCTGCCTGTATGAATCAGTTCATTGAAAGTCATCAATATTGCTTCTGTGGCTGACTCCCCCTCCTAACATAATTTTTGCAAGTGTCACACCCTGTATTAGAACCCATGACTTGTCTTACTGTAGACAGACACCTTACTGATTGAGATTTGTCCTGGGGCACCAATATTTATCTTGCCTCCGGGCAACTGGGACGAACTTACGCCACTGCCCAGTAGTGCTGTTACAGATGCCCCCAGTAGTGCTGTTACAAATGTCCCCAATAGTCCTGTTACAGATGTCCCCAGTAGTGCTGTTACAGATGTCCCCAGTAGTGCTTTTAGCCAAAAAAAAATTCATGTATGGTTTTCGGAATAATTTGGATAATGGATATTTGGATAAGGGATACTAAACCTGTACATCAAAAATGATATATACTGCTGTAAAAATACATATTCATCACAAGGTTACAGAAGACACTACCCTGGGAAAGGCAGCATGAGTTTATTGGGTACTTCCATGGACAGTTGTTTCCTCCAAACATTTCTAGCATCTACATGGGTATGTTCGAGGACTGCTGTGTATGTAAAGGTCGGGTTAAAGCATATTAGATTCTGCATATTTAGTTATTTGTGACAGTGAAATGACCAGGAGACAACTATGCAGGCTTGGAAAATAATTATATTATTATTCTTATTATTAATAACAGTTTCTTATATAGCGCATACATATTATAGAGACTTTTGATCAACAAGCAACAAATATATTTATGGTCCTTATGCTGTGTACACACGGTCCAATTTCCTTTCCGATGTTGACGATATAGTCAACATCGGATCGGCATCGGATCAGAATCGGATGCAGATCGCAAGGGTTTTTACCCTTGCGATCCCGATCCGATCCCGATGCGCGTTCACGTATCGGAAGCCAGAAAGTCTTGGCTGCCTTGGCTATATAGTGCAGATCTGCACTATATAGTCAAGATTGGATGCAAATCGGATGTGCCTTAAGATCCTATCCACGATCCTATCTGATCGGATCGTGGATAGGATCTTAAGGCACATCTGACCGTGTGTACACACCATTAGAGAAGTCGACTTTACCATAATGTAGATCTTAAAAATAATAGATCCTTGTAATAAATATTATTATATAATGTAAACAAAAGAAAGAAAATCGTCCGCCCTGGGTTCTACCCATATTGTACTTGGTACCAGCTGCGTGGCAGTAGTAATGCCATATATGTATATACAAAACAGATATTCTTTTGTTATCTCCGCTAAGAATAATATACTGCGATTCTGGGTGTATGTAGTAAATAAAACAGGGGATATTGTCATATTTTGGTCAAAATATGGCAAACTTACCTCTAATTTGCTAGATACACCCAGATTCGCAGTATATTATTGTTAGCGTCGACAATAAGTCATACTAATAAGCAATTGTTCATCATGTAACATTAGACAAATTATAAAATACAAATGAATCCAATTTGCCTCATTAATCAATTCCTAAAGGCAGAACTTCTGCTATCTTTAAGAGAGCAATTAACCCCTTCACGACATATGACGTATATATACGTCATATGGCCGTTGCGGGGGAATCAAGCCAGCTCACGGAGTGAGCTGGCTTGAAAGAGAGCAGGTAATGGCTGTATATTACAGCCAGGTCCCTGCTCTCACGGCCACGAGCGGCGAGTTCGCCGATCGTGGCCGTTTAACCCTTTAAGCACCGCGGGCAAAGCGCCCGCAGTGCTTAAATAGCTGATCGGAGGGGGGGCGCCCCCCTCCGGCGCCGATCGGGGCCCCCCGCAGCGAGATCGGAGGGTGCCGATCGGTTGCCATGGTAGCCAGGGGTCTAATGTAGACCCCTGTGCTGGCCGTATATGCATACCTATTACATCCTGCCTCAGGCAGGATGTAATAGGAAGTGCATAAAATCACTACGTTCAGCCATAGAGCTCTATGGCTGAACCTAGTACAGGCGATCGCGCCCCCTAGTGGTCAAGTACACTAGGGGGCCTTGTAGTAAAAGTAAAAAAAAAAAAATAAAGTTTAAAAATAAAAAAAAATAAAAAAATATTAAAAGTTCAAATCACCCCCCTTTCCCCATTTCCCAAATAAAAATAAAAAAAAAATAAAAAAAATAAACATATTTGGTATCGCCGCGTTCCTAAAAGTCCGATCTATTAAAATATAACATTAGTTATCCCGCACGGTTAAAGGCGTAAACGGAAAATAATCCCCAACGCCAAAACTACGTTTTTTGGTCGCATCGCGTACCCAAAAAAAATAACTAAAAGAGATCAGAAAGTCGCCCATATCCCATAATGGTATTAATTAAAAAGTACACTTCAGCCCGCAAAAAATGAGCCCTCACCCAGGTCCGTAGGTGGAAAAATAAAAAAGTTATAAACCGCAGAACATGGCGACGCAACGCAAATTAGAAAAACCGTAAAAGTTGCGATTTTTTTTTTTAGTGGTAAAACATAACGAAAACTATATAAGTTTGGTATCGCCAGAATCGTAACGACCCATAGAATAAAGATAACCCATCATTTTAAACGAACTATGAACTCCAAAAAAACCGTAACCAGCGCAAAATTGTGCAATGGCGTTTTTTTTTTTTTTTACCCCACATTGAATTATTTCCTGATTCCCCAGAATATTATACGGTATAGTAAATGGTACCATTACAAAGTACAACTTGTCCCGCAAAAAAAAAGCCCTCATGTGTCTATATAGCCGGAAAATTAAAAAAGTTACGCTTATTTGAACGCAAGGAGGAAAAAAAAAAAAAAATTACCTTAAAAGGCAATGTCGTGAAGGGGTTAAAGAACATTTTAGACCCAAGCTCTTAAAAAAGGCCCCATACATTATGCAATTTAGGCCCGATTTCACCCGGAAAATCGGGTGAAATCGGCCCAAATAGCGTGTGTGACATCCAATCTGATGCACATCTGATCGGAGCCAGAGATCATACATGCTACACGCAAGATCTCCGTGTCGGACCCCCTCCCGGCGGCAGGGAACTTGATGGACGTACGTCTTTATTCAGCCTTAACTACTACGTAACTATGATACATTGCATGAAGATTATCGCATGCGATCCTGCCGCCTGGGAAGATCCTGGCTGGCTCAAGGGGGATTGGGTGCAACTTCTCAAAGTGAAGAAGTCCCATAGTGTATGGGGGGCCATAACAATTAAATTTGCCGCTGAGCCACGATGACATCCTGCAACTCAATGGATGATAAAGACATGCATTCGTACATACAACTACCAGATTTAGATCCAATAATAGAAAAACCTTTAAACCTTAGAAATAAATCAGCTGCCAGGCTAGCTATAACATGTGCCTCCTTGAAAATATGACCTCCTGTAAGGCATGTCCGTTGAAAGTGAGGAATAGTCTTAACAACAATCAGCAGAACAACCTTCCTATACACTTTGACCAATCCTATCAGGGGAATCTATTAGATACTAGGGTCACAAGGATTGTGTTCACTATAGCAAGAGGGGGAGGCCCGTTCAGGAAACTATATCCAAGGGAGCCTATCCCCAGAGACCCCCAGTAAGACCGCTGTCATTAGTGATGTCAATTAGCAACTGATTTATTTACATTTATATGAAATAGCCATCTGTATCTTCCAATGCTTAGATTTTATTAGCTAGTTGAAATGATGTTTTACATATATTATGGCACTAGTTACAAGCCCTTCAAAATGACAGACCAACGGAACAATAATGGCAGTGACAGCAGCTATGCGCTCTTGAACTGGGCAACAATTGAATTGCTTCATCGGGAACCGTTTAGCCATTAAGAAGCCGTGTTTGCCTTTTATTACATAGACCAGTGG
The DNA here is from genome assembly GCF_055691185.1 of Crinia signifera. Taxonomy (NCBI): domain Eukaryota; kingdom Metazoa; phylum Chordata; class Amphibia; order Anura; family Myobatrachidae; genus Crinia; species Crinia signifera. The sequence continues at coordinate 74,442,876 of NC_139227.1, forward strand.
TTCCCAACCTTTTTTGTCTCCCGTACCCCTTGATTAGGATATTCATTTATGAGTACCCCCTCACGGAAAATATTAGGGTGCGTGGCCTAAAAAGGGGTGTGGCCTCTTTTGAAGGGTGGGGGGGGGGAGAGAGAGGGAGAGGGAGGGGAGAGAGAGAGAAAGAGCGGGGGAGAGAGGGGGAGAGAGAGAGGTATCCCTGTGTGTATATCTCTCTACCCGCTGCCATCCCCAGTACAAGTGTAACCTACCCAACCCCACCCCCGCTAACCTGTCCCAGTAGAACAGATACCTTAAAGGCAGCCGGGGACTTGTCTTCTTGTAAGCTGAGGACCCGGCCGACACCGTCCATGGAAGTAGTGAGGGAGGTGCTCCTGGAACAGCGGGTTCTCTCTCACCCCCAGCCGCCGCTCAAGTGTTACACACCGGGGCAGTCACTTTACGCGCCGGGGCAGTCACTTTACGCGCCGGGGCAGTCATTCGTGACATCAAGCCAACAGGAAGTAAAAGCCGGGGAGGGAGGGATGACTACAACATCCAGCATGCACCGGGGGACGGCGGCACGCACTGAGGGGGGAGCGCAGAGAGGCTGCGGCGGGTTGGGGGAGCCTGGAGGCTTTTTTTAGACCTCCGGATTCCCTAGGTAGGAGAGATGTGCAATGCACTCTCCTCCCCTCAGTCTCGTCTGACTGCCGCGGCCGCCATTACAGGCCGGGCCACCGCGTACCCCCGAGCGGGTGGACGCCTACCCCCAGGGGTACGCGTACCACAGGTTGGGAACCACTGACATAGACCGAAGAGTATATAGTACAGACTTAATACTCAATCATCCTCTTTGAATCAATACTATAACAACTATGTGATTTTTATATACTGCCAAATTTCTGGGAAAATCAAATGTAAAAGATTAAATATTTTATCTGAACAGTTTAATAATGCATGATTACTGCTGTACCATATATCAGATATCAGTATAGGCCTTAAGTTGGTTTCTATACCATTACTATACTATACCATATTATAGTATTGTAATATACTATACCATATTATTGCATATGCATTTTAGATGGAAAAGAACAGGGTGTGATTCTGCACTGAATCCTGAAGGTGTGTGAGTGTGTGTGTTAGGGATATTATATAACAAACCATGGGCCTAATTCAGACTTGATCACAAAGCACATTTTTTCTCGAATGGACAAAGCCATGTGCACTGCAGGTGGGGCAGATGTAACAGGTGCAGAGAGAGTTAGATTTTGGTGAGTTATTTTGTTTCTGTGCAGGGTAAATACTGGCTGCTTTATTCTTAAATTTCAATTTAGATTTCAGTTTGTGCACACCCCACCCAAATCTAACTCTCTCTGCACATGTTACATCTACCCCACCTGCCGTTCACATGGTTTTGTCCATATGAGAAAAAATGTGCTTTGCGCTCAAATCTGAATTAGGACCTATATCATTATATTTTTTCTGTACACTTCCCCAGACAATTACTTGCCCAGACTTCATGCTTGGTTTGTGCTCTGATTACATAGACAGGTGTGTGCATTTCCACATCATGGAGGTAATTCTGGTCAGTGAACGTATGTTCGCACAGGGGTTCCATATTGAAGCTAGGCGCATATACGCATGTGCAGGGCTTCTATACAGGTGCCTTCGGAGACTTGCATAGCCTCCGTGGCGCTCACAAATATGGGGCATGGAGGAGGCGTGCTGGGGGAGTTCACATGCGAATGTCCTGTGTTTCCTGGGCATACCCACGAAAACACTAGGTGCACCCAGGAAACGATGGGTGTCCCCATGGAAATGCTGGCTGGTACCTGCTTTCTGGGGGCAGGCGGCTGACTTCGATTTCCAAGCACTGAAGAAATCATTCGATAGTCGCAAAGCAACAAATGATTTCAGGCCTGCACTATAGCCTGCGAATGTATGTATATGCAAATCATCCATTCGCAGTGCGGTGCGTATACTTGCCGTGTCAGGGGCGTAACTAACTATTCAGCGCCCCCCGCCGCACGTTTATTCGGCGCCCCCCACCTAACCTGCCCCCCCTTCTTACCCGCGGTCTGCGTCGTCTCGCCCGGCTCTCTGTCGGGACCTTCCTGACGTCACGGTCCCGGCCGGCTCCTGCTGCTACAATGAAAACAGACTCTTAGAAAATGGCTGCCCCCATACTGCAGACAGAAAACTGTCTGCAGTATGGGGGCAGCCATTTTCTAATTGTCAGTTTTCATTGCAGCAGGAGCCGGCCGGGACCGTGACGTCAGGAAGGTCCCGACAGAGAGCCGGGCGAGATGCAGACCACGGGTAACTATAGCCCCGCAGCCCCCCCGGCGGCGCACCAAATTTCGCAGTGCCCCCCTGCCACCGTGGGGGCTGCGGAGCTATAGTTACGCAACTGTGCCGTGTAGCGTTCCAAGGCTCGCTATGCAGCAAACTAAAGCTGCTTAACGACCCAACTAGAATGACCTTCCATGTCCAATCAACTGAATTTACCACAGGTGGACTCTAAATTAAGCTGTAGGAAAATCTCAAGGATGATCAGTGGAAACAAGATGCACCTGAGCCCAATTTTGAGCTTTATGGCAAAGGTTGTGAATACTTATGTGACTTCTTAGTATTTTATTTTTAATAAATTTGCAAAAATCTCCAAAAACTTTTCACGTTGTTATTATGGGGTAATGTGTGTAGAATTTTGAGGGGACAAATTCATTTATTCCATTTTGGAATAAGGCTGTAACATAACAAAATGTGGAAAAAGTGAAGCTCTATGAATACTTTCCGGATGAACTGTAAATAATTAAAAATTTGTACCTATTTCTGTAATTTGTCTGATGTGTGATACAGGAATAGGATATAACAGCTATTGTTTTGTGAACTACAGGGCACCTCTGTATACAGCATTTACATATAACTAAGGGCCCAATTCAGATTTTTAAGGAATTGCAGCTGTGCAATTTGGTACAATAAAAAATGCATTCATCTGCAAGATCTGAGTGTTGCATCCAAGCTTATTCAGACTGGCCAACTGGCCAAATTGCAAACTGATGTTATAAGGAAACCTCTAATCTAGGTTCTCAAACTGTGGGTCCCAACCACCTCAGCATGGGGTCACGACTATGTTGCTGACCATCAGGCAAATGTGTCTGTGGAGGGGGGACAGTGTATGAATCATTAAGTAAACACCAACTGCTTCCTTCTTCCATCCCCCTGTCACCCTTTATCATCCCCCCCCATTACCCACTGCCTCACATTAGCGGTCACTTCACTTCAATGACCACACATGTGCCGGCTATTCAGTAGTAACTTGCTGGTAGTAACTTCCTGTAATAATTTTTATTGTCTGATGGGGTCCCAGAGCAAAATAGTTTGAGCATCCCTGCTCTAATCTATAAAAAGAAATGTCATGCTGAGACTTTTTTTCTCTTCCTCTCCCTTTGCTTCCGAAATAATCTTTCAACAAGTGTGGGAAGATGTTGTTGTATCCGTGTGCCTGTTTGTGACCCCAAATGACCAGGGCAGAGAATTCCGATATTGGCAAAAGAACATTATTGGCCTTCAAATACAGGTTGGAGACAAGGGGGTAAAATTTATAAATGCAGTATTGTTCTGTTGAGTTTGAAATCTCCACATGTAAAGTACCATAGTTGGTGATTTTCCACTCCAAAGCCAGATTATATTGCAGGATTACAACTGAAATTGCTGGCAATGGGCAGTGATGTGCATCAATTTCAAATCTGTAATCATATGTGGTTTAAAATAAATTGCTTCTATTGTATATTGAGCCACTTTATTTTTAATACGTATTAGCTATTCCCCCTGTATTATAATAAATGCAACATGTTCCCCTTTGGATTAGTAGTCCATATACAAGAAGTTTATGATTTTTTAAAGAACTATTTGTACCATTGATATTATTATAATAAACAAACTTTTTTTTTAAGCGACAATCCTTTCCAATATCAAATCTAATTTTTTTTAAAGGCTGATGAGCTCTCTCTGCTGTCGCGAACATCTTTATTTGGAGAATACTTTATTGGCGATTTTTCTTATTTATTTTGTAACCCCAGTATATGGTGGTTTGCATGTTTTCCATATAGGAAACCAGGATGGGTGGATTAATTGCATGTCAGGTGTAAAAATTTAAATTTAGCTTTAATAAATCAAGTGGCTTGTAAAGTGACCAAAATAATGTGAAAAAAAAAAACCTTCACCGTGTCAACAATAACTTTCTCCCAAAGTCTGGCTATCCTCTAAACACATCAAACAACCATTATCTTCTCCCAAACTGGGTCAATACTTTATTGGGCCATTTTATATTGTAACTCAAACTAAACACATTGCTTTCCACTTAAAACTTCCAATATCCATGATAACAGGGTTTTTACCACATTTTAATTTTCGTACATCCCGCCCTAAGAAACTTTTGGCCTAGGGGTACAGTGAAAAAAATTCTGATACACTAGGGTGCCATGATTCCAAACGTTTAGGCACCACTGGCCTAGCTTCACCCTCTGACTTCCTATAAAACCCAGACTCCTTCAATTCCTCTCTTCCTGATTGTTTGCTCCTGCCAGTAATCTAGTAGCTGCTGTCTTCAACTTTCTTTAACCACTAACTTGGAGTAGAGATGAGCGGTTCGGATTCTGGGGAATCCGAACCGCTCCGAACATAGCCGGCCCAACGTCCTGCTACTGAATGCGGGTATCTGGCTTTGAAATTTTACGAGATGCTGAGTCTATGAAAGCTTGCCGTCCCGAGAATTCGGCGCCATCTCACAGTCACACTTCCAGCTGAGCACAGCTCTGCTCGTGGCGGGTGTGGGCATTGTGCAGGAGGGGTGTTGAACTTGTCATTAATCACTTGTCATTAATCACTTGTCATCAATCATTATTGTGCAGAGGGGTGTTGTGCAGTGCAGACAGAGGGGTGTTGTGGAAGTGCAGACAGAGGGGTATTGGGCAGTGCAGACAAAGGGGTATTGTGCAGTGCAGACAGAGGGGTGTTGTGCAGTGCAGACTGCAGATGGGTTTGTGCTGTGCAGACTGCAGATGGGTTTGTGCTGTGCAGACTCAGAGGGGTGTTGTGCAGTGCAGAGTTGTTTGTGCTGTGCAGACAGGGTTTTTTGGCAGTGCAGTGCAGACTCAACAGAGGGGTTTGTGCAATGCAGAGGGGTTTGTGCTGTGCGGACTGCAGAGGGGTTTGTGTACTGGGTTATATATTAATATATATATATAATATACTTATACTGTAGTAATTGTACTGATCCTGTTTTTGGCAGGCTGGCAGTCAGTGCAGTGGGGTACACAGGCAGGCTGTCAGTCAGCTTTTCAATGTTAATTTTTGTTTTCATTGTGGTGTGTGGTCACTGTGGTGTGCTGCACTGCAATCCAATACACCATATACTGCTGTCAGAAGCAGAACAAGTTCCATGTGTGATTGTTCTGCCTCCACATTCTACTCAGTGTTATCCAAGCCCCATCCATAAAAAAAATGCAATATAAATATCACTCTGCTTTATTTTTTTGCTGTATACTGCACCCCAATAGTATACACCACAAGTTCCGTGTGTGATTGTTCTGCGTCCATGCAGTGTTATTAAGCTGCGCATTAAAAATAATTAAAGTAAAAAAATCCAAATCAAATTTTCTCTGCTTAACTCATTGTTTGTGTGTACTGCACTCATAGTACACTGTCAGAAGGTCCGTGTGTGATTGTTCGGCCTCCACGCAGCGTTATACAAGCTGGTCATTAAAAAATTTAAAAAATAACTAATTTTCTCTTTATTGTTTATGTGTACTGCACCCCAATACACCATACTGATGCTGTCAGAAGTTCCATCTGTTAATAACCAGCCAGCTTGCTGCAGACCTTGGCCTAAATGGAATGAAAACAACATTGTGAGCTGTATTTTTTGACCATTTTTGAAAAAAATCTAAATCCAAATCCAAAGCCTTTCACTGCTGTTTGACAAAGCCAAATCCAAATCCTGGCGACGAATCCAAATCTTCGGCCCGGTGCTCATCTCTAACTTTAAGTACACACTGGTCTCACTATTAAATGTCGCTATGGGTGAGAAATGGTATCAGTGCAAGCCATGTGCACCGATAGCCACTTCTCCACCATGTATTACTGTGTCTGTGCGCGGTAAATGACAGGAGCACTATCTAAAAAAAAAAACATGTCGATGTGCAGGGCAAGGTTTGCTGACCATTCTAACAACTGCAGCTATTGATTTTGACAGCTGCAGGTGTTGTTGCCCTATATCCAGAACGAGGACAGCGCTGCTCTTGGCTGTGGTGCGTTCTGGCTCCAGGCTGCATTTGAGATCTTGAAGTTGGGTACTGACCGGGCCAGGGGACACGGTGCACCAGTGCTAAGCTGATGTTCTGTGTGCAGAAAATATGATCATACATCTTGTCGACGTACAGTAGCTGCCTGCTTTGCCTTGTAATGAGGTAAAACAGGATGTGCTATTGTAGCACAATACGTGCCGCTATAATACATCTCCCCCTCAGTGGCTTCTGTTCAGCTTCCTTCTGCCTCAAGATTTTGCATCGTCTACTTGTTTACTAAACCTGTCTGTCTAAGGTCATTCTTGATTTTAGCTAAATGTTATTGGTCTGCCCTCCTTTCAAGCCACAGGAGTCCAATTCTAATGCCAGACTGTTACACCGGGTTAGCGGGTTATCATGTTAAATAGATTCTTACAAATCTGTTTCTACATGGATTTTATTACCAATGATTTTTTTTTTTGGAACTAGAAACCCAAATCTTGTAGAGCTGTGATAAGGGACAACTCTTATTAAAGATTGATATCATACATAATGTTAAGCCAACGTGATTTTGTATATTTCTGAAATGCAATATATTTTTATATTGTATTTAAAATTAGTATAACTTGCCAAAACAACGTTAATGAAATGTGTGATCAAAAGGAAAATGATATTTCTAATGCCAACTAAGACCAATTAATTGATTGGATGATCACAATTTAAACACTACTCTATTTAGAGTGTACAATTTATTTATTAACATTCATTCAACTAGCACCAGAATATTTCATATGATCCAATCTGAGATAGTTCTGATATGGAGATCTTGTGAGGCGAGTAAACTCCTACAGTTAATGCTTCAGAGTGTTCGATGCAGAGATGACAAATCTCACTAATGGGATTGATAATAATTGAGAAGTTGTACTGTGCGGAAGGCAGTGAGGCAGTCAGACTACAGTGAGTGCACAGTGTAATGTTCACTCACTGGAGGTATTTACTCACTGCACAAGATCTCCATTTCAGAACTATCTCCGATTGGATCTATCCCAATAGCGGGATCCTACTTTCTATATTCTTTGTATCTATTGCCAGGTGGTGATACTGCAGGCACCCAGCTGAATCTTAGTGAGCGCAAATACTCTATTTGTTGTTGTCTTAAATACAGTATACTGCCACTGGGGAAATTGTATGTCGTAAACTAACTGTTAGCATGACTCTCAGCAGTTTGAATATTAGTTTAAGGAATCAAGGAGGTAACATTTAGCCAAAAATTCTCAAGACTTTTGCCCCATAACTGCCTAGAGCAAAAGGTTTTACATTCTTTGAAAGTTCTCTGCATCTGTGCCCATACAAGGGGGATATGTAATCCCGGATCACGACTGTCGGTCCATCCTGACAGCTGTGATCCTGGCCCGTTTGCATTTTGATCAACAGCAAATCTGCAGCCACCTGCCAATCAGCGAAAACGGGGCCGTGTCGAGATACGGCCGTGATCATGATAATCCACGGCCGTTCTCGGCAGAACGGGGCCAACAGCTTTTAAAGTCGGCTCGTTCTGCCATGATGCCTCTTCAATGCTGTCTGTAAAGACAACATTGAATAGGCACCCGGATCTATTTCCCCTGTCGGAAATAGCGGCGGAGGATTGCATAACCACCCAAACCCTGGCATGAGGTGAAGGGTTGAAGGATCCGTACCATCAATGGTGGTGCTGTTCTACATGGCAAGGAAGTCTGTTATTTGAATTTAATTTTAGCCCTTTGTGATTATACTGTATGCTGATTTTGTGCCATTTTTATTTATTCTGGAAATGTTGGTCCTTATCTTAGCAGTCAGGTTTTGTAACATATTTAGAGACATTTCCTCTCCCTTATCTAGGACCGCACCTACCCCTGCCATCAATTGCCGATGTCTCAGTTCCCTAATACTGTTATAATTCTTAAGACTTCTGTATTTGGAATTCAGTGACTTACGACTATTCCTACGACTATTCCTAAGACTTCTGTATTTGGAATTCAGTGACTTATGACTATTCCTACGACTATTCCTACGACTATTCCTAAGACTTCTGTATTTGGAATTCAGTGACTTACGACTATTCCTACGACTATTCCTAAGACTTCTGTATTTGGAATTCAGTGACTTACAAGTTTTCCTACTGAATATGGTGGTTCCTAGTTGATTGATTGGTTTGCATACTGGCCTTCTATTCCTCTTTATTGCATCTGCATATCAAGTGTTGAAGTTTTCCCATCTTGTGATTAGTATATTCAGCAGCAAAAAAACTTGAACCCTTGACTGGCAAGGTGAATGCTACACTTAACCAGGTTTGAATTGTTTCTCTATATAACACCATGGTGGACCTTAATGTTCCACAAAGAGGTCCACGGTTCCTTTCCGCATTCAGAAGCATACACCACAAACTGAAAGTGCTCTTGAAGATACAGGAAAATATTTACGATTCAGACATGTAATAAAGTGTAGCATCCTTCTTCTCTCGTACAGCCCCTTTCAAGTGAATAAAGTTTTCCGTTTTCCTTCTAGAATAAGATTTAAATAAATCATGAGATCCCGGGAATATTAGGAATGCCTTGATTTAAAGCGGTTTAAAGCTTTTCATGATATTAGGCTGGATCTAATAGCGTCTGAGTTCACCGGACTTGCGGGTTGCTGGCTGAACTCTGACTTTTATAACCAGGCAAATTCATGCCCCCTTTAAAAAAAAAAGTCAGAATTTGGCTGGTAACCTGCATGGCCGGTGAACTTGGACGCTATTACATCGGGACCATTGTTTTGTTGTGCTTAGCATTGTGCTTGTATGTTTAATGCAGGGGTGGGGAACCTCAGGCCCGAGGGCTGTATGCGGTCCCTGAAGCTGGTCTGATTGGCCCGCCGGCCCGCTCACCCGCCCGGCAGCTTTGCCGGGAGTCAAGTACAGGGGAATTCTTGCGAGAGGTCGGTTGTTATCACGAGATTCCTCTTAATCAACAGCAGCCGGAGACTGTCAGTCCTATTCAGCGGCAGCCACCGGAGCGTGGGGCGGCTGCAGCAGGACAATTTGTAAGACCAATTTTTACACATGGCCCCCGAATGATTTTTTTCCCCATACAAACGGCCCTTGGCAGAAAAAAGGTTCCCCACCCCTGGTTTAATGCAACCATTTAATTGAGTATGACATTTATAGTAGAGATGTGCAGGTTCGGATTTACCCGGAAGTCAAAATGGGATCTTATAAGTTGTAGTATAAGATCGGCTGTCACATGATTTGGAGTCAAAACCAATAAGCCAATCGAAAATCCGGGTAAATCCGAACCTGCACATCTCTAATTTATAGGCACATGTGCCACTTGTGATAGAACAGTTTGTAACCATATTGTCATATGTATTAACAAATGAAAAACATAGGAGACATACAGGGTGCTCCCTCCCTCAAATCAAGCAGGTTAGATTGTAACATGACAGTTATAGTGGAACACATGCATGCAGTATTTGACAGCCTGGGCTGTGTTTAATTCTGGCCAGTTCCACATTGGGGCGTTAAAGGCCCATCGGGGGAATTTGTTGAGAGAGGCCCATGTATGGGGTTGTGGTCAGCTACCAGAGAGGTTTGGCTGTATAAATTCTAATTCAAGCGCACAGTCTGGTAATTGATCTCTAGAGGTGGAGGTGAGCACTCACGCAGTGGGTCTCCCCCCCCCCCCCCCCGAGGATTTCCCCTTACACCTATAGGCCAGTCTAGCACTGATCTTGACACCATACAAATGTGCATTTCCTCTCTGTTACAGTACAATTGCAGGTGCCCTAATACCAACGCTTATTATACCAAGAATAAAACAAATACACCATAATGCATAATATTTAAATACATTGTCATTAAATAAGAGTCTCCAGAAATATTTTTGTTATATACTGTATATAAAATACAATTTTTTTACTTTTCCATTTGAGTCAAAATGGCAACTAAAACTTTTTCAGAAAAATGCCATAAAAAAACAAAATTACCTATCCAGTATGAACGACTGAAGCAGTTTACCAGAGGTGGTAGACCTCACTGCCAGCCAATCATGATTGCAGTTAGCATCCAGAATTTTGCTTCTATCATTTGTGGGGCCAGATTCTCTAAAGCTGTGTACACAAGGGGGGCGATAGGGGCTGAAATCGCTGGAAATATGGTCGCTGGCGACCATATTGCCAGTGATGGAAGTGTGCCCCGGTGATAAATCACCGGGTGCGCGGTCCCGTTTTCAGCCCCATTCTAAGGGGCTCCTGCGACCATCTGATTACCTCTGCGACTCCCCCGGCAGAGGTTCCTTTTCATCAGCGACCATCTCTGGTCACTGATAAAAAGGAGACACTGGGCAATATATTGCTCAGCAATGTATTGCTAGCAATATATTGCTGAGCAATATATCTCCCCCGTGTGTACGGGGCTTTAGTTTCAAAAGTGATAAAATAGAGAGTGATAAACAGCCAGCCAATCAGCTTCTGCCTGACAGTTTTCAAACACAGTCTGTGACATGGCAGGTAGGAGCTGATTGGCTGGCTGTTAATCACTCTCCATTTGATCACTTTTGAAGCTTAGAGAATCTGGCCCGTGGTGAGAAGGTGGGTCATTCCTTATATTCTACATAGACCAATTGCTGATTATGTAGACTATAAGGCATCAATAAAATATTCAATCCCATTAAGCCTACAAAGTCTCAACAAAAGAAAATATTTTTTAGTTTCTATTTAGTAAAGTAGTGAACTAGGTTTCCAGGATATATATTGGAGGTTAGTGCTGCGTTCTACCCTTCCCTTTAATTTTAAGTGGGTGGTGTCTACTGTTTAGTTACAGAAGTGCTTGGTATAGGGATTATTCTTATAAATTCAGGTATATTGGTGAGACCTGTCTCGGTTAATATGTCTAAATAATTTACTCACGTCAAGATGTACAGTGGCTAAATATTAATCACGTCAAGATGTGTAGTGGCTACAATAATAATTTTAATATTCATACATAAAAAGTTTATAAAAGGTTGTCAATTAAATATAGTTTAAAAAGCAGCAGTTAGCCCAAACACAGGATTTCGGTGCGCAAACCCTCTTTCTCGGTTTCCAGGATGTTTAATCAATCAAGATTATCCAAAAAGTTTTTATATATGATATGTAGAGACAGGATTATATGCAACATAAAAAGCTCGAAATATGCATGCAAATATGCATGAAAAATACTTAAAATATGCATGAAAAGCGTCAAAATATGCTAAATAAAAAATACAAAATAAAGTGAAATTTTATAGTTTTTTATTTAAATCAGCATACAATTAGTAAGTACCCCCAGCAGTATACCTCACATAATGCCCCCAGCAGTATACCCCACATAATGCCCCCAGCAGTATACCCCACATAATGCCCCCAGCAGTATACCCCACATAATGCCCCCAGCAGTATACCCCACATAATGCCCCCAGCAGTATAACACACATAATGCCCCCAGCAGTATACCCCACATAATGCCCCCAGCAGTATAACACACATAATACCCCCAGCTGTATAACACACATAATGCCCCCAGCAGTATAACACACATTATGCCCCCAGCAGTATAACACACATAATGCCCCCAGCAGTATAACACACATAATGCCCCCAGCAGTATAACACACATAATGCCCCCAGCAGTATAACACAGATAATGCCCCAAGCAGTATAACACAGATAATGCCCCCAGCAGTATAACACAGATAATGCCCCCAGCAGTATAACACACATAATGCCCCCAGCAGTATACCCCACATAATGCCCCAGCAGTATAACACACATAATGCCCCCAGCAGTATAACACACATAATGCCCCCAGCAGTATAACACACATAATGCCCCCAGCAGTATAACACACATAATGCCCCCAGCAGTATAACACACATAATGCCCCCAGCAGTATAACACAGATAATGCCCCCAGCAGTATAACACACATAATGCCCCCAGCAGTATAACACACATAATGACCCCAGCAGTATAACACACATAATGCCCCCAGCAGTATAACACACATAATGCCCCCAGCAGTATAACACACATAATGCCCCCAGCAGTATAACACACATAATGCCCCCAGCAGTATAACACAGATAATGCCCCCAGCAGTATAACACAGATAATGCCCCCAGCAGTATAACACAGATAATGCCCCCAGCAGTATAACACAGATAATGCCCCCAGCAGTATAACACAGATAATGCCCCCAGCAGAAGTGCACATAATGCCCCCAGCAGAAGTGCACATAATGCCCCCAGCAAAACCGCACATACTGTAATGCCCTAGCAGAAACTGTGCTGTAAGTTACACTCACCGTTGCCATCCGTTGGTTGAGGTCAGTGTTCTGTCCAGAAGCACCACTGTTCGGGGCCTCCAGCACCCGTGTGGCGCGCAGTGATTCCCCGCAGAGGTGGACAGCCTGTCAGCGCGGCGGGCAGCCTGTCAGCGCGGCGGGCAGCCTGTCAGCGCGGCGGGTGTGGGATGTAGCTGGAAGAGCCTACAGTACACACTGCGGCGTATCAGCTCTTCCACCCACATCCCACCCCCCGCCGCGCTGACAGGCCGCTCAATCCATTCCTCTGATGGGCGATTCTGTCAGCCTATCAGCGGCGTTTCCTCACATAAAGAAAAAAAAAGTCAGGAAGTGAGGGTGAACGCTCCGCGCCGACCGCGCTATGCCAAATATGCACCATCAGGACATTTAGGTCAGATATGCAATTTCTGCTGAAAATCGGGCAAATATGCAAATGCATATGCAAATATGCAAATGCATATAATCCGGTCTCTAATGATATGTGTTTCTTTTACCTCATTCTATTCTATCCTATCTCCCGATTATATCCCCCCCCCCCCACCGGAAGTGCCGCGGAGTGCCTGTTTCGTGGAAAAAAAGGGGGGTTCTAAATGGTCAGGATTGATTGTCTATTTTTGAGGTTCCTTTTCATTACTTAAAAAAAAAAAAAAAACCTTGTAGAAATAAATGTTTAAAAATTATTATTATAATTTTTTTAATTTTGCTTTCATTTACCCACAATGTATTTATTTGATCCCATGATGAACCTGTTCCTGACAGGATGTTTACTCAGTCCGTCTATTATACTGTGACCAGTGTAAAGCAGATTCGCCACTCTAGTCTTATTAATGGAAGAGGCTAGTGATGAAGGGGCAATGTTACATTTAAAGAAACCAAGGGATATATTAGAACTTTTAAATTGGACATAGTTCCCTTACCCACAAAATATATCAGTAAATAGACAAACGCTTAAAATAATACTGTTACTGTGATCCATTCAGGTCAGAATACTGACATCCATTACAAAAAAAAAAATATATATATATATATATATCTAACCCCTTCATCCACTCGTCCCATCAATCACCTAGGTCCACAGAGAGAGGGAGCCACACTGCATCTCAGCATCCGCTTGCAAGCAGCTGGGTAGAGGCTTCATACTGTTCTACTGTATGTCATAGAGGGCACCAGGCCAGTCAGGAGCTAATTTTCACTATGACTAGAGAACCTCATGCTTGAGGTCTTCCTGTTATGGTAGAAACAGCCAAGGCTGTCTCGCTGTATGAGAGTCTGAAGAGTGGCTCATTATTCATTAAAAATGATTGCTAATGTAATATTAGATTGTGATCCATGTTCTTTGATAGCTATTGAGGAAATGAATTGAATGCAGTTGTAGGAAGCAGACATGTTCATTTCTTATGAAGCTTGTAAAACTATTGTATTAATATAATAAATGACAGATACAGTAACGCATAGAAACAATTTAAAAGCTAGGTGTGTGAAAAGGGCCGGCACCACCACTAGGCAGCTTTAGGCAATTGCCTATGGCACCGGCCACTGGAGGGCGGCACTGAGCCGCCGAGGAGAGAAGAAAGAAAGCTGCAGCAGGCTACCAGGTCCCAGGATGGAATTTATCCCAGCAGGGAGCAGGTGAGTCAGTGAGCCATATGCCCCCCGCCCCCGCCGGCTGACACCCCCCTCCTTGCTGGTGTTGCAGAGACACAATCTGCTGGTAGTCCCCGCAACGGGTGTGGTATGGGACTCCGACAGTCGGGATCCCGACAGTCATTATCCCGACGTCGGGATCCCGACTGCCCGGAGTCAGACAGCATGGCGAGCGCAAAAAAGCCCCTTGCGGGTTCGCTGCGCTCGCCACGCTGCGGGCACGGTGGCTCGCTACGCGAGCCACCTATTCTTTTCTCCCTCTGTGGGGGTCGTGGACCCCCACGAGGGAAAATAGCGGGTGTCCCGACGTCGGGTAAATGACTGTCGGGATTCCGACCGTCGGGCACCCCCCGCAACAACCCCCCCCCAGAGCACGGTACTCAGTGGGTGCTCCCCCGTCGGAGCGGGTGAGCGGAGGGGAGAGGGGGCAGGCGAGCGGGGGGTCGTCTGGGGCGCTGGCGGGGGGGTCGTCTGGGGCGCTAACAATATCCTCCTAGTGGCTGGACATATGCAAATTCATTGTGGTGAGTCAGTTTAGAAATTTTTGGGGAAATGTAATAGGATGAGAGATTCAGTAAGAAATCTCCAGTTTTTTTTAAAGCGGCAATCTTTTGCACTGTAAAACCAGTTTGATTTTGCAGTGTAAATGATTGCCGCTTTGGAAAAACTGGAGATTTCTTACCAAATCTCTCACTTTCTGAATCTCTAATCCTATTACATTTTATTACATTACAGTGTGTAGCTCAGATATCAGGGCAATTTTCCTGGATTGCTGGGACAGTGTGTACCTCAGGATGTGGATCGTTTGGTCTACAACAACTAGGCCAACAAGCATTGGGTCGACACCACTAGGTCAACAGGCAGCAAGGTCGACATTGGCTAAGGTCGACATGGGTCAAGGTCAACATGGGTCAAGGTCGACAGGACATTAGGTCGACACAAGCATTAGGTCGACATGAGCAAGGTCAACAGTCAAAATGTCGACATGGGGATTTTCACTGGGTTTTTTTACCCGGATGTCGACATGGACATGTCGACATCCCTTCTCATCGCTCACTTCGGGCACTTTTATTCTCCTATCACGCCCTAGTGGATGGTAGGGCATGAAATACCATCTGTCTGCACATGTCGGCTCAAAAAACAATGAAAAGCCCCATGTCGACCTTGTCCATGTCGACCTAATGCTTGTGTCGACCTAATGTCCTTTCGACTTTGACCCATGTCTACCTTGACCCATGTCGACCTTGCTGCCTGTGGACCTAGTTGTGTCGACCCAATGCTTGTCGACCTAGTTGCTGTAGACCTAATGACCGTATCCAGTACCTCACTGATGCTTTAAGGGAGGAGACCATGTGCAGCCTGCTCCGGCCGGCCCCCCTCTCTCTGCCTGCCACAAGAGACTGAGCACTAGAGGGCTCAGACTGTTATGCATGCTCAACCCCCTGAAAAATGGCGCAGTGGCCATTTTTTTTGAGATTCCAGCAACACTGCTGCCTTCTTTGTGGGACTCCGGAGGGTATTTCTAGGGACGGCCATCATTGCCTTTGAAATTGATGGTTGTCATCAGGGCTATTTTTCAGCAGGCTCCAGCAGGAACATATTCTATTTCACTCTCTCTGACAAAATATTTCTTAGATGGACAAAACCATGTGCACTGCAGGTGAGGCAGGTGTAAAACCCCACCCAAATCTAATTATCTCTGCACAAGTAACACCTGCCTCACCTGCAGTGCACATGGTTTTGTCCATCTAAGAAATATTTTGTCAGAAAGAGTGAACTAGAATAAGGGCCTCAGTTCCTGCTGGAGCCTGCTGAAAAATAGCCCTGGTTGTCATCGATGGCAAAAGTGCAACTGGCCATCGATAGTGTATTACTATTAAATGGATGACCATCAATGTTTTTATATATCAATGGTCATTCATTTTCTTTGATTGATTGGCCTGTGGGCCAATTAAAATATGGAGACGGGCTTCATGGGTGTTGGGGCGGAGCTATGCTCCGTGTCCCAGCCCCTTGGGTAAAAAAGCCCAAACTAAACTATTAGTTTAAGCTTGACATTGATGGTGGGAAACCATTTGGTTATCCCCATCGATGGCAAAACTATTTGACATCGGCCATAAACCATCAATGATTTCTAGGTATATCTTCTTGTAATATCCTCATACACCGCCTTCCCACATATAATTAGGTAAAGTGACTTTGCTCCAGTTTGTGACTCTCCTCCTCCTCTACGTGTAGTATTATTCTCTCTTCTACGTTATTAACGTCTGTGGAATAAATCAATACCCAGAGACTTCTATAAAGTGAGACTGACCAGAGACATGTGTATTTATAAATCAGGTATGCACCAGGGAGAACACTCACATTACAGTAGCACAGAACTGTGCTAGAACTTACAGAAAACTCTCCACTTATTAATTACACTTGTACTAAAACTTGAAACAATGGCAATGAAATTCATTTTTAACATATGGTACATCTGCAGTATACAATAAGATTTTGCTAAAAAAACAGTTATACACACCGCTTTCTTCTTGGTATTTGTCAAGTGTCATGTATCAGAAGTTGAACTGAACTTAACCAAATATTCTGATAACCATCTGGAATATAATAGACCTATTCTCTAGTTTCTAAACATAAAATAACAGTTCTGATTAAGATAATCCTTTGGCAGCTGAATCATTTCTTACAGGAACAAGTACCAGTGGGTCTGCTTGAGAGATGGACGCAGTTCATACAGCAGTTGAGTCTTTGAAAATGGTTCCTGTTGCCACCACCTCCACACCCCAAAATGGCAGCAGCATGTCCCGCATACTGTGGCCTATGGAGAACTGTGAGCCAAGCAAGATACTGTATGCAGTTCTCACTGTGGCTCCGACATGGGTTATTCCCGGGTCTGCATACGGATGCAGTCTCTCTTCTCCTGGTGCTTGGAGATTACATCTCCCCATGCTGTAAATGGGACTTGGGTCGTATGACCTGGTATACCTGTATTCACTACAGCTCACCCGGGATTTATTTTTAAAAGATCTGCTACCACTGAGCCGTGAGTTATCATGGCAATAACCCAGGCTTTAGTGGCAGTGTAATATGGATATTATACTAATACTCATGCGGTAATCCAAAAATGTTTTAAAATAGTATAAAGTTTTATCATGCTTTATTTGCATATAATAACTTTTAGTAGCTCCCACATCTCTAACATTGTACTAAACATAGGGATATTACCCCGTACACATGGTGCGGCTGAGCATCTGTGTTTAGCGGTGCAGTTAAGTATAGATCACTCAGCACCAGGGCTGGATTAAAAAGGGTGGGGGGGGGGCACAGGGGGTCAGTACCCCCTGGAGATCCTTCTATCTGGGCCCCCCCTGTGGTTGGCATGTATTTTTCAAAAATAAAAAATTAAATTTATCTAAAGGTTTTGTGCATGGGAGTGGGGTAGTGCTGCAGCTTCGACTATTTGCCAATGTGACAATGATTAATGGTGCTAAGCATCGGGAGCCAATGCACACTGATTGCACAAGTGTGCAGTGCATTACTGGGAGTGGATGAAGTCCCATGAGACTTTGCACAAGAGGTCAGAGGCTGAGAGGCTTGAGCTCTGCTTGGTGGAGATATCATATGCTTCTCAGGCCCATGGAGGACAGCAGCAGCAGTGGACTCTTCATGGGAGGTTTTTAATTAGAGGCAGTGTTGAATTTGTCTACAGAGTAAGGTACAGAGGGACAAACACAGGCTTTTCATGTGTTATTATATATATATATATATATATATATATATGTTTATATTAATCCCCCTCCCCCTGCAGTTACCCATTGACCAAGTTTATACTGCCTTTATTCTGTGTTTTGACAGTGTAATATTCTCCCGTGCAGTTTGCAGCGAGTAATGACGAGTGGGAGGGGGCCCCTCTGTCTAAAATGACCTCAGGCACCCCAAAGGCTTAATACGGCCCTACTCAGCACAGATCGTTTAGCACACACTGCTGTACCAGTGATGTGTGCTGAGTGATCTGTCATGGCAGGATACCATGCAGTATTGCCAGGGACCATATACAGTAGAAATCATGCTTCATTTCTTAGAAATGGGGCCCTTAATCGCCCCAGCATTTGATCAAGTACTTGAGAAAACAAACACCAATATCAAGATGGAATTAGATAATTGTGTCCCTGGGCTCCTAACACCCGAATTGACTCATCTTTAAATAGTTTTTCTTTTTTCTGTTCTGTTTTATTAGGCATGATCAAATCTCTGTTGGAAGTTGTACTTACTGTTCCTTCCCAATTACAGCACCCGCTCCCAGCATAATGTTGACCCGCATAAACTAGAATGCCGTTCCGTTCTGCAAGGGTCACAGTTCTAATGGCAAACATCCACTGCGATCTTTTGTAATGTGCTCACAATTTCATTTTCCAAAACTTTGATAGTTCTCCAAACACCATACAAGGTATAAAGATAGCAAAATACCAGGATCCTATCTCTAGATATCTAGAAACAATGGGGGGGGGGGGGGGGGGGGGGGAAATTACCAAAGTTTCTTACAATGAAATTAGGTGATGTTGCCCATAGCAACCAGGTTAAATCTATCATGTTCTAGGATGATACAGAGGAATGATCACCTCTTTTCATTTTTAGCTTTCGCGAATGTACCCAACATGTCTAATTTCAGAAAGAAACCAATCAGATTCCACTTATTTATTTAGCATCTTCTAGAAGATAACCAATAGAATCTGATGGTTGCTGTTGACAACATCCCATCTTCAAAAGAACTCCCATCTTTGTAAATGTACCCCTACATGTTCTCCTGCACATGGGCGAGTCACAGCATATCAGGTGCCCAGACAAACAATTACAAGAGTACATTTATAATTGCAACAATTCTTGATTACATTTATTTTAATTTAAATAAGAATGAATATTTGCAAAAGATCACAAAACAGGATTGTTTATGTGTCTACTCAGACTTGCTTACAGTAATAATTACCTATAAAATAGGGCAAGCATGGCAGGGATGTATTTTTGGGAGCGAAGTTAAGTGAGGCATTATCTTTGGAGACAACATCGCATGCTCTGGAGGTGGCCGGGGCATCTAATAATAGTAACAGCATAAGGTAATAGTATGGTATCCAGAAGCTGAGCACCATATGTCCAAATTATGATTTGTTGCCCAACTGAATTGCGGAACTTAGGTTTCTGTAGTGTCGCCTCTCGCCGCGGTTTGTTAGCTGTATTGTGCATGGCCTTCTTCCAGCTTCATGCTCCATTAGTGCTATCCATGCCGCCTGCGCACCTCGTCTATTTATCTCCAGTGTCTCTGATACTATGCTCGACTTGCTTTGTGTATACGCTCATTGAGTGTTAAATTGCCCACACCGCCCTGCAACTTACCACTGCGTGCCCATCATGATGCTGCCTTACCCTCCCACCGTGTCTTACATAGTCTAGTTTACTGTGTTGTTCCGAGCTATGCCAACTATGTTGTACTTATGTCACATATTAAATACATTAACATTGCAGTATGTTCCAGTAATACTGTATAACTAAATAATGCTAAATTCATTTAGCTCAGGCAGAAGTGTGAAGGTGAGATATAGCATACCTTCTAAACAGGACAAGTAGGGAAGTTGCCCATAGCAACCATACTTATAATTTTATAAAAGGTACTAGCTAAATCAGTTATAGTATAGCGGATTGGCGTCCATGTTACGGTCCGCCACGCTTAGTCGACAGTCTAGTTAGACCTCTAAAGTTAGACACAAACACTAGGCCGACGGGAGCGTGATCGGCAGTCACAAGGTCGCCATGCGGTTTTCACTTTTTTGGTGGCTATGTCGACCTAGGTCAACATAAGTGTCCAGAGTCTCCTCGCGTAGCTTGCTACGCTAACCATTCTTTGGGCACGGTGCCTCGCAACACTCGGCACACTATAATAATCTAACTCTATGCTCACTTGGATGGTAAAGTATGAACTAAGTCGGTCTAAAGCAAAAAAAATGTGAAAAACTCATGTCGACCTTGTGTCTGTCGGCCATAACACTTGTGTCTAACTTTCGTTACTGTCAATCTAGATGTGATCGACTATCTTTAGGTGTCTAACTAGACGCGTTTGACTAAGCATGGTCAACCATAACATGGTCGATATAGACACCATCGATCCATCGATACATCTGAATCAAGGCTAGAACCTAAATGGTTTCTTGTCCTCTTTAAAAGGTTTGGCACATCTCGCTCAAAATCAAAAACATTAAATATAACATAAATAAGCCCTTACCCCTTGTGCCACCAAGCTACACACAAGAACAACTCCAGTCCTCGAGAGCTACCAACAGTTCATGTTTTCCCAACCACCTAGCAGGTGCACAGGTGCGCTCTTTACTCACTGCCAAATTACAAAAGATCCACAGGTAGAGATAATTACTTAACTTGTGATTCTGTGAGGAGACCTGGAAAATGTGGACTGTTGGTAGCTCAAGAGGACTGGAGTTGGCTACCCCTGATCTAGCACAAATGCAGGAACTCGGACCCACAGGCTTCCATCAAGTAAAATTGACATAAGTAATTATATTTTATTCCTGCAATTACACTAGCAATTATAGATTGAGTAAAGAGAAAACTGTAACATATGATACACAAAGATTTATAAGAGAAAGCCATTCCCTTATCTCTACACATTCCTTTCCTATTAGTAATGAAATGCGGCTTATGTATCAGGTGTTGAAATGAATGTAACATCTTCATAATAGACCTATTCACTGTTTTCTACATATAAACTGACATAATTATAATCCCTTAGGCAACTACATAATTTCTTAAAGAAGCACGGCAGCACACATATACACAACAGGGTTACAATGATTGGGAGAATATTACTGGGGCAGGGGCTGATTATTCTCAGTGATATGTGCAATGTAAGTAAGTGTTAAGAAATAAAATACACTTGTACTGTCAAATATCTTCTATCTTTGTATCGTTGAAGTAATACCTTCAACATTTGTGTTGCTGTTTTACATTGAAAAAAAAAAAAAACAGGTTAATTTTGCTGTGTAATTGCCACTTTTAAGTATATAAATCTAGAAGGATATAAATACATTAGAGATGGTACAAAGAAGGGCAACTAAAATGGTACACGGCCTACATCAAAATCAGAAAAAAACTCAATATGTATAGTTTGGAACAGAGAAGGAAAAGGAGGGACATGACAGAAATGTTCAAATATATCAAGGGTTTATCAAGGTCCAGGAGGGAACATTCTTCGCAGAAAGAGGAGCAACAGAACACAAGGACATGCACTGACACTGACACTGAAGGGAGGTTGGTTCAAGGGAAATCTGAGGTAAAATAACTCCACAGAAAGGGTAGTGGACAAGTGGAATAGCCTCCCATCAGAGGTGGTAGAGGCTAAGGGGCTCATTTATCACTCAACATTTGCAGCTAAATCCCTGAAAACACCAGTTTTCAGTGATTCAACATTGGGCAGCAGCATTGTTGCCTATAGGCTAGGGATCACACTGCCACCAGGTCAGCGGGGTCGGCGGGGGGTTTAAACACTAACCGCTTATGCGCAGAACCCCCCCGGCTTCCGGCTCAGCAGATCACAGGGACGGGCTCCTTTCAGAGCCCTGCGCCTCAGGGATGATACATTCCGCCGATGGGATCGCATTTTAAAATACGATCCATCCTGGGCGGTAACATTCCGCCCCGATCCCATGGTAAATGTGGACCATGATAAATGGCCCCCTAAGATACTAGAACAATTTAAACATGCATGAGATAAATATAAGGATATCGTTACAAAGGATCAAATAGGGTTTATGGGTAAAAATATGCATAAAAAGGGGGCAAACTAGATGGGTCAATTGGTTCTTATCTGCCGTGAAATGTTTCTTCTATTTTTCAGGAGGCAGGATGCTTCCTACACCATTACCATATTAGAGGTATCACTACAGCTATAGCAACTCCAACCACATATAAATGAGGGCCAATATTTCCATTATTTCTGTGGTCTCCAGAACAGGGCTGGCTCTACCATTAGGCAGCTTTAGGCAGTTGCCTAGGGCGCCAGGATCTGGGGGGCGTCATCAAGTCTGCCTATCAAAAAATCAAGGATGTCTATTAGGATCCTTGTTATACTTAATGCAGGTGGCTGCTGTGGAACTTTCTAAAGGTGCCCATACACTGAGGCGATTTGGTCCGATTGCGACCAAATCGCCTCTCCCTGACATGCCGTTGGGTCCAATGCGCGGTCCCGTGTGCATCGGACTCGACCGGGTGGTCGGACCTGCTGCCCGTCCGACCACCCGTGCTGGGATGCAGTTTAAATCCCGGCGGTCGGGATCCCGGCGTTCAGAATCGCGACGCTGGAATCCCGACTGCCGAAATCCCGACACTTTCTCCCTCCGTGGGTGTCCACGACACCCCTGGAGGGAGAATAAATTAGCGTGGCGAGCGCAGCGAGCCCGTAAGGGGGGGCGATCCACGTCCCCCCCTTGTCGGGATTTCGGCGGTCGGAATTCCAGCGTCGGGATTTTGAACGCCGGGATCCCGACCGGCGGGATTTCATACTGAATCCCCCGTGCTGGGACCTCCCTCCTGGCAGCGAGGGAGGCGGGAAGCAGGGACGCAAGCGATCCATCACAATGGATCACATGTGTCCCTGCCGCCGGGAAGGTCCTGACAGCTTGCCAGGGTATCGGGTGTCCAAACACTGCTGCGAGACATCGCAGCAGTGTATGGGCACCTTAAGACATCACCTCCATACTTTCCATCGAGGCATACTTTACTTCTTGTACTCCATGTTGTGAGTGGCAAAAGGAGGCCTCCAGGGAAAGCAAGGGACTTGCCTACCTTCCTAGGGGGCTTGGAGGACCACCCGATTTTTGGAAGTTTCCCTGTCATTCTGGAATGTTGGGCAAGTATGCCTTAAGGGGTTAAAAAATGGGTATTGGTAGCAGTATGGGGGGGTCAGTAGGTTGAAGTTTTGCCTAGGGTGCTGAGAAGCCTTACACCGGCCCTGCTCCAGAACTGAACCATGTATTCTGGCAGAGCTGGAAGTCCAAACCTAGATAGTAGTGTTACTAACTCTCATTTACTCATTCCTCTCACTATGCAACCTAGCGCCTTACAGAACTTCCTTATTTGCTTTATTATTTTAATTATATTTTGGTCACATCAATCAAGATTCCTAGAGATATTATACACTCATAAGATTTCATTATTTAGCATTAAATTGTAGTTACATTTAATTTACGTGCTTACATTAATGGTCATCTTGCTACACGTCCCTGTTGTGTCTACCTTGTGGCACCTGAAAAAAGTCATACGTGTTAGCAATATTTAAAAGCAAAGATACAAACATCGGTCCCAGGGGGTATTAAACTAGTTTTTTTCTCCTCTAAATTTACTGTATATACTACTACTCTCTGCTGTGTGTCAAACAATATAGGGGGTATTTAATCCCTGCTGCTAGCAGGGAAATAGCGGCGGAAGCCTATTCAATGCTGTCTTGCCGTACAGCATTGAAGAGGCAGATCAACATTTTGGCCACCATGTTTGATCCTTGGTTTAAAGTGTGTGTCATGTCTATGTTTCTGGCAGACACAAGTCTACAGCCATGCAAAGACCTGCTGGTTGGGAGATTGTCATCTGAAACGGACCGTGACATGGCAACAGCTCCTCCTTCATTTTCTTCAATTTGTACAGGGAGAGATAAATTGCTTCTTTTTTTGTGGGGGGGCCCAAACAAACCAATCATTTCAGCCACAGTTGTGTGGCAGACCCAGTCGCTGAAATTATTGGTTTGTTGAAGACAGTGTGCATGTCATATTTTCGCAACATAAGGGTGGTTAGAAGGGCCCAAGAACAATTCCATCTTGCACCTCTTTTTTTGGTAGTATGTGCTCTTTGGGGCCTAGCTTGCTGCTGCAGTGCCACTCCTAGATGGGCCACTACAGGAAGAGATTAATTGCGTCTTTTTTGTGGGGGCCCAAACAAACCAATCATTTCAGCCCCAGTTGTGTGGCAGATCCTGTTGCTGAAACTATTGCTTTGATAAAGACAGTATGCACAATCTATTTACTATACAACATAAGGGTGTGTGGGAGGGCCCAAGGACAAATCCATCTTGCCTATTTTTTTTCTGTATTATGTGCTCTTTTGGGCCTAGTTTAATAAACTGCCATCCTGTCTGCCACTGCAGTGCTACTCCTGTAGTTAACTCTGGGGGGAAATCTCTTGCCTGTGGTATCTATCAGAGACACGCTATGGCCAGCTGAGCCACTTCCTCAGAGGATTGGTTGTGGGGTACAACACGAAGGCAGAATCGTGAAAGGAAAAACATAGACCCTGGGTTGGAAAATATAGAATCCTGAGTGACAGAAATGAAGTAGCTAAACGGGCAATAAGAAACAAGACTCTTAATGCACTATTAGAGAAACTGAATTCCAACTTCGTTCTTGCAATGATTGCTAGGAGCGAGGGCCTTATAAGGTCTTCAAGTATTCCATTTACTTATTTTTCCTCCTGATTATTTTTTATTTCCAAATTAACTATATTTTTATTAGTTAAGCAGGTTTTTTTCCCCTTTATGGCTTTTGTCTTTGATTGAACTGGTGCCAGAGCCTGAGAATTCTTTAGTAATGTAATAACTTGCGAATGATTTGCATCTCAGAGAAAGACCTTCTTGGAAGCTGAATAATTAGTTTTGCATTGGCCAGCAGTCGTCAGCAGAGATAGTGTCAGCTGTTTTCAAGAATTATTGGGTTCAAAATGAACATATGATGTATTATATCTTTTGACATGGGTTGCTTTCTGAACCAAAGCTAAGAGAGGTCTTATTAACTTGAAACTTGGAGGGGAAACAAATGCAGCAAGCTATCAGTAAGGGTAAAACAACGGTGTGCAAATTTCTGTATATGTCATAGCAGATAGTCGTCTTTCAATTTATCAATCCTTCCATTCCAAAAAAGACAGAATTGATACAATTACAATATAACACCATGGTCAGAAGAGCTAGGGCTGTGAATAGGGTGTGCAACTGGTGTCACCGCCCAGGGTGCAAGGATGCGATGGTGGCACCTGTTTCTGGCTTTTGATTTGCCTGGAAAAACACACTGCTTCCTGTCCAAGGCTTCCAAGAGCAGGAGCTCAGAGAACGGAATTGCTATGTTATGGTACCAGAGGTTTCGGGCTACTGACTTTCAATACAAGCTGAATGATTAACTCAGATACAATTCTTTATGTTCCATTGAGAAAATCCTTTTCTGGCCTCTCATTTAGATCCTTCAGGTGCACTATTGCATAGACTTCAACCAATGCGGAAGATGTATTAAGCCTTGCAAAGAGATTAAGTGGAAGAGATAATGCACCAGCCAATCAGCTGTGTTTGAAATATGACAGTTGGGAGTTGATTGGCTGGTGCGTTATCTACTTCCACTTTATCTCTAGTTAATCTCTTCTCCAGGCTGAATACATCTGCCCCAGTGTTCCATACACATTCATATAAAATGGCTAAATGTAATAGGGTGTGAGAATCAGAAAGTGTGAGATATTGGGAGAGCTTTCCTATTGTTTTAAAGCAGCAATCAATTACATGGCAAAATCAAATTTTTTTTTTTTTTATTTAGTGTAACTGGTTGCCGCTTTAAAAAAAATATGGGAAAACTCTGCCAAAATCTCTCACTTTCAGATTCTCACACCCAATTACATTTGGCCCAAAGTGTTTATGTGCCATGGTTTATTTAAGAACTAAATAGAGGTAAAGCAATGACAGAAAATTATAGAAGGGTGTGGACTTAAACTGTTGGCAGATTGCCGTTTAAAATAAAATTTTCTATTTCCACCATGCTCATTTTCAGGTGGATCTGCCAATTGGCAAAGCTAAGTGCTGATTGATTGGTCATGTCTAAGGCCCGAGAAGTGGATGCTCACCTTGAAATGCGCTAGGAAAATACATGTTTGTACATAAGCCTTACTGAGCACTGTTGACCATGCCCACCCCATGAAGTCTCCTCTACATGATGTCACCTACGGACCATGAAGCTGTTGGGAGGAAGTGAGAGGAACAAGAGAAATTAGCAGATTCCTGACAGAAAGTTAGTATACAAAAAAGGTTAGTGCTGTTCTGTAAATGCATTTTCCTTATTCGCCTCTAGGTATTTTAAGCTATTACATCAGCCTCATACCCACTCAGAAGGGTGAGGCAATATGACAGTTATTTTATTACGGGCTCTGCAGAAGGTCACAAAGATGTAATATAAAAATTCCTGCTGGCAAACATACAGAAGATATATACAGGGGAATCTACAAGCTGAACATCAGCACATTTTCCTAGTGGCAAGCAGCAATTTTATATTGGCACCTACTTTTTACAATAAATGAAAAGCTGCCCAAACATACCCAGCACTGTGTAACTAGAACTGTCCAAACAGTTGTGGAATCCGGTTTTTATGACACCGTCCTGGCAAATAAAACGTACGTCTAGTTAGGATAATGTCAGTTTTATAGATACAACCCATAGTATAACTTCCATATGTTTTATTTCCCTTTGGAAAGTCTTGCACTGTGGATCCTAACGCTTCTGGTGTGGTGCCAGATATCTCCTTCAGTGAATGTCTGAAGCAGAAGACAAAAGCCTCGTACGCTCTCGTCTGAGTGGCTTTCAGCATGAAAGCCGCCCGGTGTGTACAGGGCTGCGATGAGCGCTGCTTCATACTCCCTCATCATCGCTGTCAGCCGCCGCTTATCTGCTGGTATTACCAGCAAATGAGCGAGGGAGTGGATGGCTTTCTATAGCGTCCTGATATGGAAAGTGGTCCACCCCCTGGGAAAATGGCTGGGCAGGGGGAGACCCGCTCAGTGTGTATGTACCGAGCGTTTTTCAGCCCAGCTACAGTATTTTCCCATCATTGTGCACCATACATGCTGCTGGGCATAATCGCCCAGTGTGTATGGACCTAAAGTCAAATACTAAACTTTTGGAATATGCACCTACACAAATGTTCATGGTTTTGTGTATTAACTAAGTGCAATTCATATGGGTGGTTCACACTTTCCCTTCTTTACTATTATCAAGCTTATGAATATAAAGGAAAAAATTAGAACAGGTTAAATAAGATGATCATCACGCATTGGTGTACTACAGGTCGAGTATCCCGTATCCGAATATCCGTTATCCGAATTATTCCGAAATACGGACATTCCAGAAAGTGAAAAAAAATTTTTTTTTTGCTAAAAACTCACTGGGGACATTTGTAACAGCACTACTGAGGACATGATATGTAACTGGCACTATATATGTGCAAGAAAATGATTGCTTGGCATTCAAATTCAGTGCTGAGATAGTACAAACATTTTGTTTCACGTTTTGAAACCTTGTTTTTTGAACAATTAAAATATATTTGTGTGTATTTTATGTGGTAAAAAAATATATTTGTGTGTATATTATGTGTTTATACAGCATAAATGCAAGATACTTCAAAATACATCATTGAAATATTAAAATATTCCGAAATACGGAATAATCCGTTATCCAAAATTCTCCTGGTCCCGAGCATTTTGGATAAGGGATACTCAACCTGTACTAATGAACAACCATACAGCACCAAACTGATATGTTATCCCATTTAATGATTCATATTTTAGACAATATATGGTTTATAATAACCCTTAAGTTCATAGTTGCCTACTCTCTGGGTAATGTGTGTGAGTCAGCTGAATGTCAGCCAGCTACCCTGGACATGTAGTTTCACAACAGCTGGAGGGCCATAGTTGGGACATGCCTGCCCTAGACACTTTGCTCTGCAAACCTACCACAGAGGAACGTAGATAAAGCAGGATATTCCTGGTCACAGTCCCAACTTGGTCGCTACTGAACGATGTTTTCAGGAGTGCACATGTTCCAGATGCAGTGCACATGTGTAACGATAGTGCTTCCGCTACGGTCACAGTATCATTGTTGCCGCAGCCATATCGTCCAGTGTATTTTAACTAAACTTGTTTGAGAAGAAGCTACAATTCTAGTAATTTAACTTTTTATTTAAAATATTATTGTCTTCTCTTCATCTGTACAGTTAAACAGCAGTGCTGAGAAAAGATTTACTTCCTTCTGTAATATGAACAAAACAGACTCGTAGTGGAAAGGCCATTATTAAATCAAGATTAGTGTAGCAAAAAATGTCTGGTTTACTTGAGGCTGTATCAGATAAATCTGGTGTGGAATATCTTCAGCGAGATCTTGTAAATATACTTAAAAGCATTTCACTAACAGTATGACATTGAAACTGCTTACATCCAAGTCTGTAGAATATTGCAATTCCCTTAAGAGTTTACACTATATTTGTAGCGCCTTATCGCTAATATGATTTGTTCTACAACAACGCACAGAGTAGACTTGTGTTCTTCTTCAGAAGTTATACAACACTAAGCTGTAAGTTTGTATTAAGTTGTTTGTTTTCTCTGGGCCCAATCCAATTCTCACAAGTGTGAAAGTGGAACCCAGCTCTGCAGGACCTGAGAGGTTTAAGAGACTCTTCAGGCCATAGACAGTGGAGAGAGAAGAGACACTCGGCTAGGAAGCTGTATACGCAGATGTATGGGACTATGTTTATATTACGTGAGGATAATAGCAGAGTTTGAAGAAAAAGAGAATTGGAGAAGGAACAGAGGAGGCAGATGTGAGGGCGGATTTAAGGATGGACACAAGGGCACTTGCACATTGTATTCATGGCGTTCATGCGCCAGTAATTTCAGACCTGACCTGATATCCGAGAGGCAGATTATGGATGTTCACTTGTAAAAGGAGTAAAGCATGGCTGTGGAAAATCCCTTTAGCCATGCCGTTGTAGCTGGTCGGGTTTTGGTTTATACATAATCTTTGAAAAGCGTAATTACAAAACATAATTAGCAAACATGACAGGCAAAAAGTTTGTGCCTTGGAACCTGCAAATATATTGCACATATTTATGTGTTATAGATAATGTGGAACGCCATAGCGTAACTCGACTTCTGTAGGCCCCATTGCAAAATAGATTTAGGCAGTGGCGGTTTTTACCTGCAGCCCCCCCCCCCAGGTAAAATCCACCACTGTAGTGAAGTAAGATGCACTGCTTCACTGTGACTGGCATTGACTTCCTATTGGAAGTCCGACCTGCCAGTCACAAAGGCAGTCCCATTTGGGAGGTGTTCCCTCCCTCCGGGCGCCTTTGTGCGGGCTGCCATGCAAAAACGGCAATTGCGCATGCGCAGTACCTATATTGGTACTACGCACGCGCTGGTCCTGGTACCTGTCATTTGTCAAGTACAGGGGCTGGGACCAAGATTGCTTCTATGGGTTGTTGCCCAAGCAGCCCATAGAAACTGGCCACATGCGCAGTACACATGTACACTTGTACTGCGCATGCTCCAGTCCCGGCGCCTGCAGGGCCGGCGCCACCACTAGGCAGGACTAGGCACTTGCCTAGGGTGCCGGCCACTGGAGGGCGGTACTGAGCTGCCAAGGTACCATAGAGAGGTACCAGAAAGCAGCTCATCCCGCCCGGCGTGAATCAACGCTGCCCCCTGCGCTCCCTGCTGCTTTCATCGAGGATGGAGACGCTGCCCCCCCGCGCACCCGGAAGCTGCAGCAGGTACAGCGCTCCGGGGGGTGCGGGCGTCTGCCGCAGTATCGCCCGCATCCCCCCCCCCCGTGCTGCCGCATTAGTGTCGACTGTCGACCACCAATCCCCCCCCCCCCCGGGCGGCGTGGTTTTTTTTTGCCTCGGGCGGGGGGCTTGCACCGACCCTGGGCGCCTGTCATCACAGCATCAGAAAGTAACCGATTTTAGGAGAGTTTTCCCATTTCTTTAAAGCGGCAATCAATTACATGGCAAAATTAACCTGGTTTTGAAGTGTAAATGATCGCCGCTTTAAAAAGATGGGAACACTTTCCAAAAATCTCTCACTTTCTGATTCGTACACCCTACATTTGGCCCTTTATGTCCAACACTAAATGAGTCACACAAATAGGAAAAATGGGTAGATATTTTTTTTTTTCCATCAATAGATTTTTATTGATACAAATTTTATATATGGGATACAGAAAAGAAAAAAGGGAGGGAAACTGTGGGGAGGGAGGGGGGGGGGAGGGGGGGGGACTGCAATTGGGGGAGAATACGGACAGTGTGGGACAATAATAATTTACATACAAAGAGTTATACATAGCCATAGCATACATATAGGAACGCTACGCAGAGCGAACTGAAAACAAACATACAAATACAAAATCGGTATAGCGTTAAAATTAGTCTAGGGTGCAGGAACCTCCGTTGAACCTAGATAGGGGGTGGGGTGGGGCTCGAATCCGAGTCAGGGGGTTCATTCAGGCTGAAGAGGGTGGGTTGTCCCGACAGAGTTGAGGCTGAAAGTCTAGTGCTCTCTCTTGCAGACATATAAGTGTGCCAGGGGGCCCATTTGGAGTGAGGCGAGGAAGGGTTAGGGGAGTGGGGCTGGAAGCCTGTCTCCATGAGGAAATGGTGGTTTGTTTTTAGTATAACCTGGATAAAAGGGGGGGCGTGGGCTGCTTCCAGTGTTGCGCTAAGTTTGCTCTAGCTGCTATAAGGATGTGTCCGAGGACATAAGTTTTCTCGCACGGAAGTTTCTGCGGATATACATGAAATAGAGCTAGGAGTGGGTCAGGGACGAGAGTTAGTTGTATTACTGCCGAAATGAGTTCAAAAACCTCACTCCAGTATGCCTTGAGTTTATGGCAGGCCCAGAAAATGTGGTAGATGGAGCCTATATTTCCGCATTGTCGCCAACACATATTAGAGCACGATGGCCAGAAGGTGTGTAGGCGATCCGGGGTTAGGTAGAGGCGATTTATCAGTTTGATATGCATCTCCGTGTGGTTGAGGCAGCGAGACATTGTATAAGAAGATAGGAATATCTTCCGCCATTGAGGGCCAGATAGCTGAGTACCTAAATCAGATTCCCATTTTTTATGGGCCGGAGATTTGGTGAACTCTGTAGGGGTTATCAGTGAGTTATACCAGAAAGAGATGTCCCCACTGGATAGTGTCTGGGAGGGGCGAGATAGGATCATCTGGTGGCTGGGGTCTGTAGTGGGAGAGTTAGCAAAGTGTGAATTCCACCAGTGTGCCACCTGGAGGTAGTGGAGGTACTCATGGTGGGGGAGGGAGTATACTTCCTGAAGGTAGGGAAACGGTCGAATTGAGTTGGCGTCGACTATATCTCCTAGGGCCGTAATCCCCTTTTGTTTCCAAAGGGTAAGGTTAAGGTTGGGGACTAGTTTCGCCACAGTTGTGATGGGGAGGGTATTGATGAGAGAGGTGGAGGCACGCATGGTGGACAGTAGTTGGTCCCATGCGAACAAGGTAGCCGACGTTGTAGGGAGAAGGGAAGATAAAGGAGGCCTGATATGTTTTGGGATCTTGAAGAGGTCACGGAGGGGGATATCAGGGGAGTGGCGTTGTTCAATATCTACCCACGCCCTATGAGTGGGACTTTCAGAATAATGTTTGGAGGGGGCAAGGAGGCAGGCTAGTTGGTATTGGGATAGGTCCGGGAGGCCGAGCCCCCCATATGCTCTCGGGAGTGTCATTTTGGAGCGGGCCATCGTGTGGGGCTTGGCTGCCCAGACATATTTTGTCAAAATAGAGGTCGCTTGTTGAAGGGCCTTTTTAGGGAAAACATAGGGGATAGTGCGAAATAGATACATTAGTTTGGGCAGAAGAGACATTTTAAATGCCGCCATCCTGCCCATCCAGGAGATTTCATAAGCCGACCAGGATCTTGATAATGAAGTAATGGAGGCAAGGAGGGGGGTAAAGTTAACATCGAATACTGATGACATATTGGGCGGGATGTGGATACCTAGGTACTTTATGGAGGAGGTTTGCCAGTTATAGGTGTAGGAGGATTTCAATTGGGGGAGCTGGTCTGTAAGGTTAATTGGCAATGCATCCGTCTTGGAAGTATTGAGTTTATAGTAGGATGCAGCGCTGTATGCAGTAAGTGTCTCGTGGACGTGTGGAAGCGTGTGTATGGGGTCTGTCACAAATAATAGCACGTCGTCCGCGAAGAGGCTTAATTTATGCTTGTTGGGGCCCACCTGGAGGCCGGGGATATTGGGGTTATTGCGGATGGCCGTGGCCATAGGTTCAATAGAAAGGACGAATATTAGGGGTGAAAGTGGGCAACCCTGCCTTGTGCCGTTGGTGATACGGAAAGGGGAGGAAAGAAAGCCATTACTGAACACCCGGGCCGAGGGGGAGCTATATAGTGACATAATTGATGATAATATACGATCCTTGAAGCCGAAGCGAGACAAGACTTCCTGCATATACCGCCAGTTAAGGCGGTCAAATGCCTTTTCGGCATCTAGTGAGACTAGGAGAAGATCCTGATTAGCTGTCAGGGAGTCTATTAGATTAAAGACTCTCCGGGTATTGTCTGGGGCCTGGCGTCCCGGGACAAACCCCGTCTGGTCCGGGTGTATCAGCAATGGTAGGTAGAGGTTGATTCGGGATGCCATTAATTTGGCGAAGATCTTGATGTCACTGTTCAGGAGGGCTATTGGGCGATAATTTTGGCACAGGGCAGGGTTCTTACCGGGTTTTGGGATAGTAATAATTCTGGCTTCTAGGAGTTCAGGGGGGGCGCGTCCGAGCGTGGATAGCTCATTGAACAAATCAGTAAGATAGGGGGAGAGCAAATCGCTGAATGTTTTATAGAATTCTGTAATGAACCCATCCGGCCCTGGGGCTTTATTGCTCGGGAGTGTCTTTATAATTGATTGGACCTCTAAACGGGACCAGGGGGCATTTAAAGCGTCTAGTTGGTCCTGAGAGAGGGTGGGTAGGTGTAGGCTCTCTAGAAAACTGTGGATAGAGGCGGGGGTGGGCTGCGGCGTGGAGGGGTCTTTGGAAAGGTTGTAAAGGTTGGAATAGTAATCTGCGAACTGGTTGGCTATGTCTTTGGGGTTTAGTATTTTCTCTTTGTTGGGGGCTGTAATATGTTTAATGCGGTTTCTGGCATGCTGGGCGCGTAGCTTCCGAGCCAGCATTCTTCCCGATCTGTTGCTGGCTAGGTAGAACCTATGTCTTATTCTATTTAAGGCCGCTTGTGAACGGGTGAGGAGCAGCTTCTGTAATTGACTCCGAACTGAAGCCAGCTCTATTTTCAGGGAGTTAGAAGGGGTAGTTTTGTTTTTGGCATCTAATTCTACTAATTTATCTTCCAGGGCTTTTTGGGTTGCGGCAGCATTTCTCTTCAGGGTTGCCCCTGCCTGAATAGCAGCCCCTCTTGTAACCGCTTTAAAAGCGCACCAGTGGTTAATTACCGAGGTGTCTGATATTTTATTGTTGGACATGTATAGATCCATAGATTTTTGGATGATGCTTTTAGCCGCTGGGTTAGAAAGTAAGTGGGGGAACAAGCGCCATGGTCTGGGGGGGATTCTAGAGGGGTGAAAGTTCCATTGCCATACTACTGGGGCGTGGTCAGACCACGTGATTGGGAGAATGTCAACTCCCACGGAGTGCTGAAGGGACCACTTGTCGCAGAGGATATAGTCGATTCTCGAGTAGGTGTTGTGTACTTGGGAGTGGAAGGTATATTCACGTCCTGTGGGATATGTTACTCTCCATGTATCATATAAATCGAACTCAGAGAGCAGATTACGGAAGGCTGTCGATTGGTTTTCTGTGTGGGATTGGTGGGTAGATGGGAGTTGGGATTTATCCAGGCGAGGGTCTAATGTTAAATTGAAGTCCCCCAGTATTATTAAGACGCCTTTTGTGATTTTTTGTAACAGGGTGAAAAGTTTACGGAGGAAGGCCACTTGATTCGTATTGGGAGCATAGATACATACTAATGTCATAGGTCTATCCTCCAGAGAGCCGGTTAGAATCAGATATCTACCGTTCTTATCGGCGGTCTGGGAGTTACAAATAAAGGGGGTATTTCTATTAAACAAAATAGCTACACCATTACGTTTAAAGGGTCCATTGGCATAGAAGGCATTCGGGTAGTTGGAATCCCTAAATGTGGGAGG
Source organism: Crinia signifera (assembly GCF_055691185.1). Taxonomy (NCBI): domain Eukaryota; kingdom Metazoa; phylum Chordata; class Amphibia; order Anura; family Myobatrachidae; genus Crinia; species Crinia signifera. The sequence goes on from NC_139227.1 coordinate 74,477,175, forward strand.
TCGGAGGGAGGCAAAGTGGGTCTCCTGGAGGGCTACAATATCGGCCTTCTGTTTGTGAAAATACGACAATGCCATTCTGCGCTTGTGGGGGGAGTTCAGCCCCTTGACATTCAAGGACAGCAACTTAGGCATGGCATGGAGTTAAGTAATGCGGAGAGGTAGCTTCTGTATCTATACAGGGAGGACGCAGGGAGGGAGGAGGTAGGTGGGAATAGTGCAGTCCATGGGAGGGGGGGAAGGGGCTTGAGAGGAGTGGTATATTGACAGGGGGGGGGGAGCAGGGATAGGGAAAAAAAAAACAAAAGGGTCCAATACCTAGGACCCGCACAACTACTGCAGGGGAAAAGAGAGACATTTTCATGCAGTAGTATATGGAGAGGTTGGGGGTGGTGGCCTGGCGACTCTGATTATAGAGCTAGGGGAGAGATTGGCCACCCCTCCAGAAACGACATAATTAACTAAGCAAACATTTGATATATATTATAAGACATATCATATAAGTATAACAGTCCACCTGAAGAGGAAAACAAATTTCAGGGGGGGAAACATACTATAACAGGGGTTGAATCCCGTCAAGACTGCTTAAAATAGTGGAGTAACGTAACGGGACCCCAGCCAGTGGGGCACAATAAACTTTAAAGAAAAACGTAGTCTTGAACAGGCTAACAAACTAACATTGGGCTGCTACAAACTGTAAGCAGCAAAGTCCCAATGCACGGGAACCTGCACCATTAGTAAATAATGAAAAATAATACTTAGCGATGAAGCCTCGACCCGCAGTGGGGAGGTGGTGGAGGTCCATTGGCATGGGAAGTCCATCTTTAGAAAAGGAAGTGATAAACGGCAGCTAGAACTCAAGTATCTGTCCAATCCTTACGAAGAGGTTGTGGGCGCTTCTGCCCCTGCTGGGTAGTGGTGGAAATATCCCATTCTAATAGGAGTTTCACCCCCGCATCTAGGGATGATATGGTGTAGGTGGTGTCTTCATGGGTGATGATTAACTTCACCGGGAACCCCCACCTGTACCGAATCTCATGGTTTCGAAGTGCCGTGGTGATAGGGGCGAACGACCGTCTGCTGGCCAGAGTGGCGGGGGAGAGGTCCTGGAACACCTGAAGGCCTCCCAACGTGTCTGAGAGCTTTGCGTCCCGTGCCGCCTTGAGTATACGCTCTTTGACTGTATAGAAGTGCACCCGGAGCAGGGTGTCCTTGGGTAGGTCGGTAGAGATCGTTTTGGGTCTAGGCAGGCGGTGTATACGATCAATGAGGAGGTCCTTGGGATCGACTGAGGGGAGAAGTCTTCGGAACAGTGCTATGGCATAACCTTCAAGTTCAGCGTTGGTCACCGATTCAGGAATGCCTCTGATTTTGATATTGTTCCTTCTGGATCTGTCTTCCAGGTCTGCTAGCTTAGCTTTGTACTGGTCCATCTCAAGTTGCTGACGGTCATAGGATGATACGAGGGCATTGTGGGAAGTAACCAGTTCCTCCATCTTCCTCTCCAGATGGTCCGTTCTATCACCTATTGCCACCAGTTCGGTTTTAACCTCCCGAATGGCCAGTTTGAGATCTCTGGCCAGTTCGGCCTGGAATGCTGAAAAGACTTGGCATAGTGACTTCACCGTCACTGGATCGTCTGATTCCGCGTCTATTCCAGCTAATCCAGGAGGGGGGCTGGGCTCTGATGGGGCAATTGGGTGACTATACACTTGTTTCAGAGGGCTTGGTTGGTGTTGGGGGGTTTGCGGAGATTTCCTAGCAGACATGTTGACCTTGGTGGGTGCTACTTCTCTAGGCCTCTTTGGAGGCATGGTGGTAGCTGGCACTGTTAGAATGTATGGAGGAAGTAGAGGTCGGGTACTGTGGGGGTCCCTATGGCAGGTGTGCTTTCACATAGGGGTTGCCGTGCCGAGGTCGTCACGGAGGGGTCGCCATGCGGTCAGAGTGGTCACATTAAGCTCTGGTGGGTGGCTTTGGCAGGGGGGGAGACCGAAGAGAGGGGATGGGAGCAGGCAGAGCTTTGTGGGGTTTAGTCCCAAGAGAGATCGAGTGGCTGTATTGTAGGGCAGGTCTATAGCCCTTGATGATGGCAGACCTAGATAGGTGAAACAGTGGGCCTCCTGTCTGTGGGGGCAGCAGGCTGTATTGGGGCACAGGGTGAAGTCTGTTTGTTTGGTCCCTGAGGAGGGAGAAAGTCTAAGTGTCCCCGCCTGTGGGAGACCCAGGTTAATGATAGGGACCTGGGGGGGAAGATGGCGGGTTCCACGTGGGCGCCTGTGCTGGTTGGGGCTGATAGCTGATGCCTCCTATATGCAGCCCGGAGGGGAGAGTGACCCCTGGTTTATGTGCCCTGCAGGTGTTGGGGATACAGCGCTTTAGCCCAGGCAGCGGGGGGATGACGCGCTGATGGCGTCGCGTGTGCAGCCTCGGTCCCTGGCTCCGTCGCCCAGGTGAGCTGCTTGCGGGGAGGATGCGGCTATCGGGGCTGGGCTCAGGCGTGCCGCAGGCAGAGGTGTTCGTAGTCAGTAAGGGGGGAGAGCGGGGCTCACCTGTGGCCGTGTCTCCGTTCGCGCCGACGCGCCGCCTCCGGCTCCAAACCTGAGGCCCCGGCTTCAGATCCCGGACCAGGCCGCAACCTGCGACAGTCCTTAAAAGGACTGCCCGGCTCCGCTGCCGTGGACCGGGGGTTGCGGTGGGTGCCTCCCGCACACAAGAAGTCGGAGGGAGGTTCAAGGGGGCTTTAGGGGAGCAGGGCAAGGAATATAGCTTCGGGTGCTTCAGGAGCTCACAATGGATGCTTCCTCTCGGCTTGCGTGCCAGGCCACGCCCCCCAATGGGTAGATATTTTAAAGGTAGTTTTTCATAGATTACGAATGAATGAAAATTAATGTTTCATTAATTATGGATTAAAAACACATTTAATAACATGGAGAAATTAATATTTATTTTAAAAAAATCATGTTAGTAAAAATAAAAATTGTGTTTCTAGGGCTAAAACACATTTACTAACTTCATCCATTTAAAATTAATGAAAAATCGACCATTAGTGAACATAAGAGTAATAAGAAATGTGATCACTGGCCCTGAACGACATTTCCATAGCTCTGTGTACGTAATCTAGATTTGTCCCTCGCACCACCTAAATGGAGGTGGCTCATTAGGGAGTGTTGCGGAAAAAAAATCTTGAACTTTCTTTGTCCATTGTAACCAGCTTCCATGGCAACCAACAATAGACAATGTTCTCTTGTTTCCTTGGTAATTAAGCAATAAGCGAAAATTGTGCCCTCTGCTTTATTTAGAACTTGATTATCACAATAACTTGGACATGCTAGCCAATGCCTTACGTTATTCAGAAGCATGTTTCTGATGAACTCTAGTTCTCTATGTACCCACAACAAATGAGGTTATCCAGACTTGCACTCAAAATGTCTAAAATAGTCTTTTACTGGGATTTATTTATGAAACCTTCAGAACAGAGTGATTGGAAGTGCCCATGGCAACCAATCTGATTCAAGCACCTGTCCATTGTAGACTGCCTTGGAGGAATTCAATATCAAAGTGATGCCAGGCTGGGAATTATAAAGCAAACAGGGAGTTTGGTAGGTGCTTGCAGGGCCAGATTACCAATGAGCCTGATGATGTGTAAGCTCCAGGCCCACTATCCAAATTTCCCATTTTCCCACTTTGTAGCTGAGGGCCGGGGCTTTCCAGCGACCCTGGCCCCACGTCGCTAGCCCCCCCGGGAACCGGAGATACCACCAGGAAAAGATGGAACGTTTTCCCCTCAGGATAATATGGGACTGTTAATTCCGACCCCCACCCAGTTCCAATGACTGACAGTTCCCCCTCCAGCATCACAGATGCTCGAGGTTGATCTCAATCAAACCCAAAATAGCTGGGCCTTCAATCTGATACCAGGATCGTCCATATGGGTTAATTGGTTCCAGAGATATTGCGGGTAAACCGATTTTTTTCATTTCTGAAATTCAATTTCATGGCTGTTCATGTTGTTTGAGGGAAGATTTCTCTGGAACGAAATGGCCCAGTTTCACGGGAACAAAATCATTCAAAGCCCACTCAAAAGTTCTTCAATATGATACTGGTCTCATGTAAATGGGTAAGTTGGTTCTGAAGATATGGCGGGTTGGTTAAAGGGGGGTGGTTTTCTCTCTCCCTCACACCAGAAAATGCAGGTACTAGGCTGGTGTAAAAGGGCACAGCCCGGATACGTCCCTGCATGATCCTAGGTCCATATTCCCGGGTAAGTCCCTGCATTTTCTGGTGTGAAACGGGTATTCTTTCAAATAGCCAGGATCTGCAGTGCTCTGAATACAGCCGGACAGCCCTTTGCTTGGCTGTCAATGGCTGTCATTTCTGCCCGGCGGCTGTCCCCCAGTTTCCACGAGCATGTATTCCCCCTTGGCAACGAGCATGGAACCCCTGGCAATGAGCATGTAGGTAGGCAGCACTTATCTAGCTTAATTTTTAATAAGCATTATGGTGTTTGGCATACGTAATGGACATTATGGTGTGGCTTAACATGTAATGGGCATTATGGTGTCACTTTTTAATGCATGCCCTAGGCACGCAATGCCCCTGTTTATGAAGCATATTGTGCATTATTGCTCAATTTGTTTGGTATAGTGTGTATTTTGGCTCAATCCATGTGGCAAAATGTGAATTTTGCCTCAATCTGTGTGGCATAACGTGAATTTTGACTTAATCTGTATGAATTTTGGCTCAGTCGGTGTGAATTTTGGCTCATTCCATGTGGCATAATGTGTAAGAGGCAAGTACAGTATAAGGGGGTTACTATTGTGTTGCATGATTTGTATGGGGTTTATGGTGTGGTAAATTTAGGTGACCACATAAAAGGTGCTGAAATGTTGTCTACCAAGTTTTGGCTTTCAGTATTTTTTTTATGACTGGAATGCCACCTCGCCCTGTAAGTATCTTAGGAGGGCACCTGTCAATATATCTCCCTGCATTTTTCCTATGCAAGCCCCCTGCCTTTTCAAGGCATATATAATTAGTTGAAAGTATTTGCACAAATAGAGGCACACCAATGAGCAGACCACCCAACCAGAACACTGGTCACGCCCCCGCATTATTAGGTGCTGGCCACAACCCCTATTTCTGCGCATAATAGGCCCTTGATCATTTTCAGCTCCAGGCCCATTTGTATACCTTAATCTGGCACTGGGTGCTTGTACAGGCTGTTTATAGTAAATGTGTTTATAAGCTCATATGAAAAGGCTCATTACATCCATTGAATCACTTACTAGCAATAAAAGAAGAGTGGAGACTCTCTCCCTGTGAATTAAATGGCCCTGACATAACCTGAGGAACATCATTTAACCGAGGAAGGTATGAATAATGCAGTGTGGGGTCAGTGACTGGGATGGCATGGCTGTAGACACCACACGCTGTACCTGCATTGAGTGGATGTCCTCGAGTCTCAGGTACCAAATGCGATGAGGCCAAAAGAACATAAATTTAGCCCTGTTCACAAGATTGAAGTTGAATGACATAGTTATCTTCATACTGTAAATCCTTCAATGCACATTGCTGCATTAGTATATGGGAAATATATGCATATTTCTTGAGAAAGGCCTTAAATAGCAGTTTCATGGTTCATTTCTCCCATATTTGCAGATGATTTGCTCTAAGATGTGCGTTTACAAGTGCCTTAATTAAGCCCTTTCCTTTTCTTCTGCCTAAATACTGTTTATGCAACTATTACCAAATATCAGGGACACTTTTGAGGGTTCTTTTTGCATGATTTCAGCATGTTAATTTACTTAATTTACTTGCCTGCATAAATGCACCTGGCCTGAGTATGAGCAGTACGAGCAGTGACAGAGCAGCAAGTCACTCTGTGCTTGATGCAGATACAAATACGGAAACCCAATGGCTTACATCAGGGATGGCAGCCTTTGGCACTCCAACTGTTGTTGAACTACACATCCCAGCATGCCCTGCTACAGTTTCACTATTTGGCCATGCTTACACTGTTGTAGGGCATGCTGGGATGCGTAGTTCACCATCAGCTGGAGGGCCAAAGGTTCCCCTGGCTTACATACATCAGCATTGTTTATCAGAATCCACTTTATTGGCCATGTGTGCTTGCGCACACTAGGAATATTTTGTGGATTACAGTGCAGCATCAAGCAGGGATGGGGGGGGGGGGGGCATTGCATACATTACTTTAAGACATTACAAGCAAAAAACACATGCCCGCCGAGCAGCGCGGCGCCTAGGCAACGATCAGCAGAGCCACTGGTCGTTGCAGCAGCCAGGTAGGTAACAATATAGGTTGGGCCCTCCCTGGGGTGAGTTCCACGCCGCTGCCACCGATAGTCTGATCCTACCTCCTCCCTTGGGGGGGTGCTGCCGGCAGATGTGTATCGCCCAGAGCATTGATGGGTGCCGCCGCCAGGTGCCAATGGGGGGTCGCCTGCGGCCGGGTCCTATGCCACGTCCTGAGCCTCTGGAAGGCAATGGCGGGGCCGAGCTGACACCTGCGGCAAGGTCCTGTGCCAAGTCCAGAGCCTAGTCCCCCTCCTCCTCGTCACTTTCGTCTCCTCAGTGTGCATCTCCTCAGTGCCGGGTCAGTGCCGGGCCGTGGCGGTGTCCTGTCCCGGCCGGGGGGGAGTGGGTATCACTGTGTCCTATGCCAGGTCTTCTCCTCTGCCTCCTCCCCCCATCCTCCTCCCGTCCACGGGGCGCCCTTTCTCCGGGGGCCGAGGATAGAAGCTCCAGTGGATGGGAGCTCGCATGCTTGCGACAATCCCCGGCCCCCACCAGAAGTCATTTCACTATTTCATTATAAGGCTGTACATGTGCAGAGCATGTCCTACCAGTGCTCCCAAACCTCACAATGCAAAAATACGCAAATGTCACAACCGCTGGTATTTGTATTAAGATGCTTACTAAAGGCACCTGAGATTCGCAGTTTGTGTACAAAGGAAACATCGGGTTGATCAACAACTTTCTGAATATCTGTGTGGCCGTGCAGGATAGCTGAAGGCAGTAAGACACCTGTGCCGTGTTTCCTGTATACAGGATTGCAGTCACAAGCTGTCGCCACACGCCTGAGTTTGAGTCTCTCAAATTCAGTGGATGGACTATCTGCCTATACTCACAATGGGACCTTTTCTGAGCCAAGCTCTTTGGAGGAAATTTACTAAATGTGCATACACACTGTACAATTTTTTGACCAATTTCATTGAAAGACATGTCCCTTGAACAAAATGTCCTGGACAAAGATGTTTACGAAAGATATTGACGAAAGACGAAAGATCTAGCTGCAGTTTACAGGCTCTTTTTGAAAGCTATCCAAATTGAGCTGCATGCACAGTTGACAAACAACCTTGATGAACAACTGGCGGGTATGCGCATCATCATTTATTGTTCGTCGCAAACGCACTGAAAGATATTTTGACCAATTTCTTTCAGAATCGCCGAAATGAACGAAATTGGTCAAAAAAGTTGGTAAAAACAAATGGAAAGTGTGTATGCACCTTAAGGTAGGAGTTCTATTTCACATGGGATCTTGCTATGAGCAACCAATCAGAATCTACTTTTTGTATAGCACCTTCTAGAAGACAATAGATCTGATTGGTTGCCCATAGCAACATCCCATCTGAAATAGAACTCCCATTTTTATATATATGTATATTTCCCCCATTAAGAGCCTTTTATAATACGCACACAGACACCAATACTATAAAAACATTCAATTGTCAGACACATGCTGCAATGACGTGATGTCCCCTTGCTTTCATAGTTTATTTATGACATAAATAGTAGAGTATGACAAGCAGTGTCTTAGAAGAAAAATATCAGCTAGTATTAATCTAGGGGTTGTATCTAAAGTTATAGCAAGTTGGACATTTTCACTTGCTGTCTCATAGGTAACACATTAATCTGCTCCTTACTAGCCATCCACCATTATGAGCAATTCTTTTCTAATCCGATCGTGATATTGTTATGCCACCCTGATGCTGATTCTGGATATAACAGCAACATTTGTGTTGCCCAACTCATTCATTGTGCTGCAATGGGCGGCACGGATAGGGTAATGGTTAGCATTACTGCCTCACAGCACAAAGGTCAATTCCCACCATGGCCCTAGCTGTGTGGAGTTTGTATATTCTCCCCGTGCTTGTGTGGGTTTCCTCCGGGCACTCCGGTTTCCTCCCTCAATCCAAAAATATACTGGTCGGTTTGTTAGCTCCACTGGGGCATAATATTCTCTGTAAAGCGCTGTGGAATATGTGTGTGCTATATAAATAACTGGTAATAAATAAATAATGGGCGGCTAATGTCTGTTTCTCATCTTGTATAAGCCCGGAAATCTATATATCAATGAAAGTGACAGCTTTCATTGTTATTGGCAGTGATTTATATCGCCGCTCTCCACGGTAGCGATTTACATCTCTATTTCATCTGTCTCCATCTGCTGGAAATAATCTTCTTATTACTATTATTATTATTATCATCAGGATGCTCTGTAACAAGATGAGTTTATAAGATTGCTATCTCCATGACTGGGTCATAGCAGTGAATACACAGAGCAGAAACCAAGCTATGTATACACAGAAAATATGCACCTGTTAGTGGATCTGCAAAGATCTTCGTTGCCTATATATAGCTGTAAAAATCCTAACCTGGATTAATGTATGCAGAGCGGTTCTGCATGAGATATAGATGTCTCCTTATAAATCCTGCCTCAAAATTTATTTTTGTTTTAAAATCGTGTCTTATTTGGAATGTGATGTGATAAAACCACACTAATTTGAAGTGTGACACTTGTATATGTGTGTGCAACTGAGTCTGAATCTGTGTATATACGAAGGACATCGGTACTTGGCATTGTACCACTTTGTATACAGATTCAGGAGTCTTGACTGTCGGTCCACCCCAACAACCATGATCCTGGCCCGTTTGTGTTTTGATCAACAGCAAATCGGAAGGCAGGATTCAATGTCCCGACTGCCGATTGGCGGGAAAGGGGGCGTGTCCGCATAAACGGCCATGTATTGTCGAGCTACGGCTGTGATCGCAACAATCCACTGCCGTTCTCAGCAGAACGGGCCAGACAGCTTTTAAAGTCGTTCTCGTTCTGCCGTGATACCTCTTCAATGCTGTCGATAAAGACAACATTGAATAGGCACCCACCGATATTTCCCCCATTGGAAATAGCGGTGGAGGATTGCATATGAGAGGTTTGGTGCATATGAGGACAATGCCTATTCAAAACACAACATATTTTTTACATTGTGCTACACAATTTCAGCATTTTAAATATAATGGAGTCACATTTTTTGGGGAACTTATTCTAAAAATATAGAAAAATATTTCCATGAGTGTAACATTCATTTCAAAGCAATTATTGCTAAACTACATTTTTAGTCTTTCCTTCAGGCTAAGCCTTTAACAATCCTCTAATTTAAAATGATTTTTTTTTTTGACAGATTGTCACTAAAAGAATCAGTAAAAATGTTGCTAAAATATATATACACCTACTGAAAAAATATATATATTGCATATCTTACCTCTTTTGTTTCAGCCTCATTAGGTATATCACCCCGGGCTAATAGGTTCGATAAATAAGCTGTGAAGAAAATAATTAAAAGTAAAATGCATTTGACCCCTTTGGTGGTGGAATTTTGAAAAATTCCCATATTAGCGGGTGCCTACTTCACAAAAGTAAGCTACTGTTCAAATTTCAATTTCATAGTCCCCATGGTTTCAGAGAATTTGTGATGAGTTAGTTGTATTTGGGTTTTTATATATGTAGATTATATCAAATTAAAACAAGTATTTAAGGTGACCGGCCAAAAGAGGGTATTTGTAATAGAATTTACTGTAAGGCCAAATGTGACTTTCAACGAGTTACAAAGTTCGATGGCTTTGATACAAACTTGCCTGGTCTCCAGGAAGTTGTGGGAGAATCCTAACTTTTCAGGTCGACCACGGGAAAATCCTAGAAGATCTCCAGCATCCTGCCCACTTCCTAGTGAAGCTGCCAGGATGAGATTATACCACTCCCAGTGACCAGCAGTGTCTCCTCAGTGGGCTTCTCTTGGAGAGGAGACCTAAGAAGTAGGCATGTGTACTTTGATATCAGAAAATGGACATCGATCAACACTTTGCAAAGCATTTCAGAATAAGTATAAAATAGTTGTCCTGGCTGAAAAAAACAAAATTTCCCTACAAAAGATTGGACATACAGATGGAGCACCTCTCGCTATTGAAGGGGATGGCGGAAGATTCGCAAAAACCCCTATCCCCCGCCAGTCGCCTTACAACGGGGCTCCCCCCAGGTCCCCGCGCCTCGCCGAGGGTCGCCCCGGGCCCCGCCGCCTTGCCGCCCATCCCCCCTAACCCTGTCCGTCTCCCTGAAGCGGAGACGGACAGGGTTCCCATCCCCCCGCCGACGGGAAACTGAGACGCACGCGCATCTCAGTCAGATGGGGCGCCTCTCCGCCGGCGATCGCCAGCGGACAGATTTTGGCGCTGGCGGAGAAATAGCGAGAGGCGCTCCATCTGTAGGAACTCCTCTGGTTGATAATGCAAATAGGTGACTGTAATGCTGGGTACACACCAGAACGATCATGAACGTGAGCAGATCGTGAGACGACCATACAATGGTTGCGAGATCTGCTGGAGCACACGATATGCATCAGATCCGAGTCTGATCCGATCCCAATCTGTACCCAGTTAAAGGGGTCGTTTTCAAATCCTACCTGCAGCAGGTAGGATCTGCAAAACGACCAAACAACCAGTGGGGACGTGCACCGAATTGGAATCGGATCTAAAACATGAAAAAACATGCCCAATTTACATACAATGTACCCTACATAAGTCCAGTGGTCTGACAAGCCATTTTGTACCTGAATGCTAAGCAGTGGAAAGATTGAAAATCAACAACTGCACACTGAATATGTAGCACCATCCCCACCATGAAGTGTGACAAATTGGGGACATCATGTTATAGGGAAGAGTTGCATGGACTGGCAGTGTCACCCGGCTCAGTGGAAAGATGAGTGGGGCATTTCCAAAATAAATTCTGCCCAAAAACCTGCAACCCTCTGACAAAATGCTTATCCTGGGAAGGGAGCTTGTCTTTAAACAGGAAATGATGCACAATGCCATGTAAATACAAATATAGGGCCTAATTCGGGTTGGCTCTCAAAAGCAATATCTCTCTAATGGGCAAAACCATGTGCACTGCAGGGGGGCAGATGTAACATGTGCAGAGAGAGTTACATTTGGGTGGGATGTTTTCAAACTAAAATCTGAATTGCAGTTTAAAAATAAAGCAGTCAGTATTTACTCTGCACAGAGACAAAATAATTCATCCAAATCTAAAGGCCCATACACACTGGGCAACATTCAGCTGAAAACCACTCAATTTGTACGGGGCAGCGATGAGCTGTGAGCGGTGATGCGTGCTATCACACAATCGGTGGACCGGTCACTCATCTGCTGGCCTGGCCGCTCATCTGCGAGGGAGTGGATGGCTTTCCATAGCGTCCCACTGTGGAAAGTCATCCACCCCGGGGAATATGAGTGTTTTTCAGCCCAGCGATTTTCCCCATAATCGTTATACATACAAGCTGGGCAAAAACACCCAGTGTGTATGGACCTTAACTCTCTCTGCACAGGTTACATTTGCCCCACCTGCAGTGCTCATGGTTTTTCACATTAGAGAAAGATATTTGACTTTTCAGTCTATGCTGAATTAGACCCAAGTGTGGGGGAAGATATTCCAGAATGAGTCCAAATGCATTAATCATTCAGAAATACTGGTTAAACTGATTCAGAGAATATATTTCTCTTTCAATGGTCCTGTTGACACAGCTCAACACTGGGATGTAGGAGGGTTCGAAGGAGCCAGGCACCTATCCTAAAGCTTTTAGAGGGTAGGCTCCTCCCCTACTGCATCCCGGACTATTCAGTTCGTGTTAGGTGCCCACTGGAGTGGGTGCTATTCTAAAGGGCTGCTGGAGCAGCCGAAGAATTAGAGTAGTTAGGGGAATTTTATTATTTTATTAATTGTACTCTAGCTAGGTAGGCACAGTGTGAGGATTCTCATTAGTGAATCCTCACACTGCTAGCGCAGCAGGAGCTGACAGAAGCGCATCCTGTCAGCTCACTGTGCACAAGGGAGACGCTGTCTGTCCTCCCTGTGCAGCGCTTACAGCTTCTTTTAAGAAGCTGCCTGGGCTCCGGAGCGTTCTGAAACCGGCTTCACGCTAGGTGGGGATCATGGGTACAGGCGCTCCGTGATGGCGGCGGCCATTTTCTGCGGAGCTTACACACTGAGCTCCTGTTATGAGAGGACAGCAGTGTGTTACAGGCATGTTCCAAGTGGTCCCCAGCCGAGGGGGAGATACTGGAACTAGGAGATCCTACTAAGGGAGCGGCTGTCTGGGGGTGGTTGGCGCCAAAAGTCACGGACCCCGCAGCAGCAGGGACTTGGTCTCTTCCCTCACTCTGTTTTGGCGCCATTCGGAACGCTTGCAGCAGAGCTGAGCTGGCTTACAGATCCTGACAGAGTGTTTGGATTTCCTGGGCATCGTTTCCCCACATCTGAAACCGACAGACAGATAAGTGGCTGGGTGCATTGACTCTGTATAAGCGCTGTTGTACATTGTATGCACTGTGGGTTACTTTACATCATGTCTGAGCAACAAGCTGTGGTTTTGGGGGAGGGAGCCCTTAATACACTGAGCGCTTGTAATGTTTGTACACAAAAATTTGTACCTGAGCAGATGGCCAAGGGGGGTTTGTGTATTGCTTGCGCTGCTGTGAGACCCATGGGGAGTGAACCCCAGAGGGCAGAGCAGATTGAACCCGCGTGGGCTAGTGCCCTGGGCAGGTCGGTTAATGCTTTAGTGCAATTGCTGGACAGACAGGGTGATGCATTGGTAGAATCTCAGAGACCTATGTCATCATCTCAGCAGTCCTCTGGCTCCATGCCTCTTACCCAGGCAGATCCTGCCTTCATACAGGTGATGCAGGATACTGCAAAGGGGATCAACAGGTTTAGTGACTTGCTAGACAAAATTGATGTTGATGCTGTAGGGACCCCTAAAAGGTCTTACTCGGTGCCTTTATTGGTAGATGAAGAGGAGGGAGCATATGTAGACATTCCCTGGGAGCAGGGTGATGATTCTGAAGATTCCTCAGCCGCAGGGGTGGAGGATTTGATTGCAGCTGTTAAACAGGCTTTAAAACTTTCAGTGGAGGATAAAACTCCTGCTAAAGGTGTATTTAAACGGCAGCGAAAGGAAGCTGTTACATTTCCTTCTGATGAAGGTTTACAAGAATTATTGGAAGGGGCTTGGAAAACTCCTGATAAAAGGCTGCAGATGCCAAAGAGATTCTTAAGTCTGTACCCCATGCCAGAGTCTCATGCGGAGCTCTGGGAAAAAGTGCCAGTAGTTGATGCTTCTGTGGCGCGTCTGTCAAAAGCTACTGTATTACCAGTGCAGGGGGACGCAGCTTTTAAGGATCCTGTGGACAAAAAGCTGGAGGGTAATCTCAAAGCTATATTTGAAGGGGTGGGATTCACCCTACGTCCCCTTATTGCTTCAGCCTGGGTCTCTAAGGCCATGATTGAGTGGACAAATGATTTATGCACCATTTTCCATGCTGATCCTTGTGTGTTGTTGCTGGCGGAGAAGCTTAAGGCAGCCGCAGAGTATGTGTTGAAAGCGGAAGAGGAAGCTCTCAAAATGGCGACCAGAGTTTCCACAGTGTCTATCAATGCCAGGAGAGTACTCTGGCTTAAGGCCTGGGAGGCAGATAATGAGTCTAAGAAGGCCTTAGAAACATTAGCTTTTAAAGGAAAGCTATTATTTGGATCTGAATTAGAAGAGATTATTAAGTAGGCCACGGGTGGCAAGAGTACCTTCCTGTCTGCCCCCGCAGCCAAGCAGACATCAAGATTTTCTGCTTTTAGGCCGTCCTTTCGGCCCTCCCCTATAGGTGGTGCGTCCTTTCGAGGACAGTCATTTAGGGGAAAGTTTCAGTCCTCTAGGGGTAAGGCCCCAAAGTCAAAATTTGGTTCCTTTCACAAGAAACCTATCACCAAGGGAGAGGACAAACCCTCCGCATGACTGTCAGGGGATTTGCCCGGCAGTGGTGAAGGTGGGGGGTCGTCTATCACAGCATTATAGCCCAGGGCTACAGAATTCCCTTCAAAGGTCTTTACCAAAGGAAGCTCGGCTCCGTACAGCTCTCTTAAGAGCAGCTCACTCTCTGTTAGAGAAGGGGGTGGTAATCCTAGTTCCCAGGGCAGAGTGGAAGAAAGGCTTTTATTCCACTCTGTTTCTGGTACCCAAACCAGACGGGTCTTTCAGACCAATACTGAATTTAAAGTTACTGAATGTCCATTTGTGGGTAGACCATTTCAAAATGGAGTCTCTACGGTCAGTGCTGCTAAGCCTGGACCAGGGAGAATTTTTGGCGTCCATGGATGTCCAGGACGCGTACCTTCATGTCCCTATACACCCAGAACATCAGGCCCTGTTGAGGTTTGCGATAGGAGACCTGCACTTACAGTTCCAGGCGTTGCACTTTGGTCTGGCCACAGCACCAAGGGTATTCACCAAAATAATGTCTGTAATGGCGGCTGTGCTTCGGCGGAGGGGAATCACAGTGATACCTTATTTGGACGACCTGCTGTTCAAAGCAGAGTCAGCAGACAGGTTGCAGAGTCACTTGGCAGAAGCCATCAGTTTTTTGCAGGCTCACGGCTGGCTTTTAAACTTACAAAAGTCTCAGTTGGTGCGGTCACAGAGACTCCAATTCTTGGGAGTCATTCTGGATACCCATCTACATCGGGTATTTTTACCGGAGGCAAAGGCCAGGGATCTGGTTGCCTTAGTCCAAGAGATTCTCAGCTCTCGGAGCACATCAGTGTGGAGGTGCCTCAAGCTGCTGGGGAAGATGGTGGCGTCTTTCGAGACGCTGCAGTTTGCCAGGTTCCACTCTCGGGTGTTCCAGTGGAACATTTTGATGGCTTGGTCAGGAAACACACAGACCATGAAGTCAGAACAGATAGTGCTGTCTTCGGAAACTCGAGCCTCCCTGAAATGGTGGACAGATGTGGATTCCCTTCAGTGGGGTCGGTCAATGCAGTCCTGGAGCTGGCTGGTAGTCACTACCGACGCCAGTCTCAGGGGCTGGGGGGCAGTAGTCTTGGACCTGCGTCTGCAGGGCTTGTGGACTCCAGAGGAGTCTGGTCTACAGATCAACATCTTGGAACTGAGAGCTGTCTGGAAGGTGATTTCTCTGGCGGGAGACAGGTTACAGAGACTCCCTTTAAGGATTCAGACCGACAACGCCACAGCTGTGGCGTATCTGAATCACCAGGGAGGTACACGCAGCAAACTGGCCATGTGGGAGGTGTCCAGAATCCTCCTGTGGGTGGAACAGAATGTTCCAGCAGTATCAGCTATATTCATACCAGGAGTGGAGAATATAGAGGCCGACTTCCTGAGCAGGGAGGAGCTGAAGGAAGGGTAATGGAGCCTAAATCCTCAAATATTTCATCAGATTACCTTGAAGTGGGGAACTCCGGATGTGGACCTGATGGCATCCAGGTTCAACCATCAGGTGCCCAGGTTTTATGCCAGGACAAGGGATCCACTGGCAGAAGCAGTGGATGCCATGACTATCCCCTGGGAGGGGAATCTTCTTTATGTTTTTCCACCAGTTCCAATGCTGGCGAGAGTGTTGAAAAGGATACAGGCCCAGGCAATCCCAGTGATCTTAGTGGCCCCAGATTGGCCAAGGAGGTCCTGGTACTCGAGGCTTCAGAGATTGTCTGTGGACTCGTGGCGTCTACCTCTGAGGTCAGACCTTCTAAGACAAGGACCGTTCAATAATCTGGATTCAGCTCGATTAATTTTGACGGCCTGGCTGTTGAGACCGCCATTCTAAGGAATAAAGGATTCTCAGAGGCAGTGGTTAACACCATGATAAAAGCCAGAAAGTCAGTGTCTTCGGCAAATTATTATAGGGTCTGGAAGACCTATATTCGATGGTGTGAGAGACGGAAGTCACATACATAACGTTTTAAATTGACAAAAATGATGGAATTTTTGCAGGATGGTTTTTCCTCTGGGTTAAGCCTTCAATCTCTAAAGGTGCAGATCTCGGCCTTGTCCATTTACTTCCAGAAAAGGATTGCATTATTGCCGGAAGTACAGACCTTCCTACAGGGGGTGTCTCGGTTGAAACCTCCTTACAAACAACCAGTAGCACCTTGGGACTTATCGCTGGTTTTGGAATGCCTTCAGAAGGCACCTTTTGAACCATTAAGGTCGGCTGACCTTAAGTTTCTTACATGGAAATTGGTATTTTTGTTGGCAGTGGCATCAGCAAAGAGGGTGTCAGAGTTGGGAGCATTGTCATGCAAGTCTCCCTTCCTGATATTTCACGATGATAGGGCGGTTCTTCGGACGGTACCCCAGTTTTTAACAAAAGTAGTCTCTGCTTCCCATCTAAATCAGGAGATATTTCTGCCTGTGTTTCAACCCCCAGAGGGTTCGAGAAAAAGGGACAAATTGAGGAATTTGGATGTTGTGCGTGCCTTACGCATTTATGTGGACATAGTTAAGAGTGTCAGAAAGACTGACACCTTGTTAGTGTTGTATGACATACACAAAATTGGTTGGCCTGCATCTAAGCAGACCATTGCTAGGTGGTTGCGCTCTGTTATAGCGTTTGCATACACTAAAGTTGGTAGGCCTGTTCCGGCCAGGATTAATGCGCATACCTGCCACCTCTTGGGCGGTTCGACATGGGGCAACAGCTGAGCAGGTTTGCAGGGCTGCCACTTGGTCATCTGTTCATACATTTGCCAAATTCTATAGGTTCCATGAGTTTGAGTCGGAGGACGCATCATTCGGGCGAGCAGTAATGAGAGCTGCAGACCTTAGCGTACCCACCCAAAGGACCGGCTCTGGAACGTCCCAGTGTTGAGCTGTGTCACCAGGACCATTGAAAGAGAAAAAGGGATTTTTGTAAGAACTTACCGTTCGAATCCCTTTCTCTGATATGGTCCTGGTGATCCCTCCCTTACGCTCAGTAAGTATGCCAGGTTCATGATGTTTCATGTTATTTGGTTAAAAGTTATTGTTGAAAAATGTGCATGTAATATGTGCAGGCGTTTGTACTGAGTCAATGTATTCCAGTGGCTTTGAAAGATTGAACTGAAGAGTCCGGGATGCAGTAGGGGAGAAGCCTACCCTCTAAAAGCTTTAGGATAGGTGCCTGGCTCCTTCGGACCCTCCTACATCCCAGTGTTGAGCTGTGTCACCAGGACCATATCAGAGAAAGGGATTCGAACGGTAAGTTCTTACAAAAATCCCTTTATTACTCTAAAAAACAGAAAACAAATGTAGGACATGAACATCGTCCATCAGTAGAAAGTTGAAAGCAAACTATGCAATATAAGGGCATAACGTGCAAATAAGAATTGAGCTTTAATACCAGTAGGACAATCCTGAAACGGTTTCCTATCCTGCCTAATCTTGCATGAACAATATTAGTTCCTGGCAGCCTGCACTGCACTTCATATCACAGCATTTCATATCATTGTCTTGGTCAGGGTAGGTGGCGCCATTTCAATGTTCGCTTTATGCTGTGGAATAGCTGTGATGGCAATGGCAAGTGAGCCCACACTTAATATGAGTAGGAGATAAGAAGAACACTCATCATTTGTATATTAATGGCATCTATAGGAAATGTTATATGAATGGTATTTGCTGTTTAGTGTAAAGATACATATATGGAGAGACTTAAATCTGAACGTGCAATAAAACCTCTTTAGGCTACTTGCTGTTAGAAATGGTGGGAGACCAGTCCTTCCTGAAAACTTCTAAAGGAAATAGGAATTATTGTGTGCATTATGTAATACGGTTAATAAGCAATTACAAGGCAATTACTACATATAGGTCCTGATTCCAATATGTATTACCATACAACGATGCTGCAAGAAGCTTCTGCAGGAAAAAGATGCTTACTGCCAGCATCTGCGCAGGAACGGATTACGGTTGAGATCATCGCTTGCCATGGTCACACAAATTGGCCATCTGCATAAGCACATGTGGAATTTGATATTATGATATTATGATATTATGAATAAAAAATAATAAAAAAACAACCAATCAGATTCTTGCTTTCATTGTTATGCTGTCTCAACTTTTGTGGCCAAACCCCATGCTGTGAGGCCACACCCTTTATTGTGTGCCTTAGGCTATTTATTTAAAAATAATAATAATTTGGGGCCACCTTTCATTACCAACTTTCTAGTTTTGCCTATGCTTGTGAACAGTACATGCGGCATTGCCACAGCATGATGAGGGTGGTAGAGAGGAACAGAATATGTTCAAACTGTTTACACATCAGTGGGACCAAATCAACTAGAACACAATGCAGGGGAGAACAGCACAGGCAGCATGCTGCTTATCACATGTGCTATCTTCAACCATGTGCTGAAGTGATTCATTCAGTCCCAATTAGTGACATCTTCATCCTAATTAATTCAGCAACAGAAAAAGTATAACCAGGGTTGCCTACCCTCCTGGAATGGCCCTGAGTATACCCTGGCCCTGATTTCCAGTTGCACGCAATGGCCATGATCACATAGTTCAGTGATTGTTTGCAACTGTGCAGAAATGTCTGATATACCCTACACTGCGCATATTTGCCGACATTTGGTTTCTCCTCTCAAGAAGAAGCCCGGAGAAATGAATTTCAGCAGTGCTTTGTCCCAGGGACGACTTAAAACAGGGATGGGGAACCCTCAGCCCTCCAGCTGTTGTTGAACTGCACATCTTAGCATGCCCTGCAACAGTTTTGCTATTTGGCCATACTGAAACTGTTGCAGGGCATGCTGGGATGTGTAGTTCAACAACAGCTGGAGGGCCAAAGGGTCCCCATCCCTGATTTAAAAGGTCCGCCCGAGTCACACATAGATGCCATCCCATAGGGGGAGCAGTGCCTATAAACTAGCTTCTGGCCTGGGCCAATGTGTGTGTCTTCTTTCCTGTGGGGATCCATCTGTGTTTCTTTTCCTATGAGGGGACCCTACAAAATGTCTCACACATGGTGCAAGTAGACTTGGGGCCTTCCTTGCTTCTCCTAAATAACCACATCAAATCACACACCAGCTGGTTTTCTCTAGAGCCGTGGTTCTCAAATTGTGGGTGCTGACCCCAAAGTGGGTCCCAACCATCTCAGCATAGGGTCGCGACTCCATGTTGCTGACCATCAGTCAGATGGCTTTTCTAATCTTAGTCTGTGATTCAAGGAGTTTGTTTTATTGTCTGTTATTTTAGACTCCTCACATAATTTGTGCCTCCACAATGCTGATATGCATGTGCTGTCTGCTGACTACACATGTGATGACCGTCTGCAGTAATTTGCTGGGGTCCTCTAATAATTTTTATTGTCTGATGAGGTCTGAGAGCAAAATAGGTTGAGGACCCCTGATCTAGAGCTACACATTTTCTCAGAAACTTACCTCAGATTTCACCCAGTTACGTAACTTGTGTAAGGCAGCCCCTGCTGTCGCTTGGGGGAGCGAGTGGCAGCAGGGTCTGTGTGGGCACCGGTCACCAGCATCCACCCGGCGCACTGACAATCACAAGCTGTCTGTGATTGACTGTGCCACCACTGCTCTGGCTAAGCACGGGAGGCGGTCATGACAGTGACATGTCAGACTCCCTGACAAACAAATCCCGCCACACTTGCCTGCAGCCTGTACACAGTCAGAGCCGGCTATTGGCTACTATGTTACAGGATGGGCGGGCGCTTGGGTGAGCGGTCTGTCCAATGCCTGGGGCTGAGTCTGAGCCAAGTGAGATCTACCCGGCTCCCGAACCCCGTCCCTAAATCATGCCGCCACAGGTCCTGCTTCCAACACGCCGCTGGAGGCCAGCGTTACCACTGCTGGCCTGGAGCCCTGTATTACTGCTCCCCCTGCAATCCCCACCCCCCTCCTTACCATTGCTCTTCGCCAGCACACAGGGGGATAGGAGGGGGGGCGCCAGAAACCATTTTGGCTGGGGGGGGGGGGGGAGTCAAATTTATAGTTACGCCACTGATTTCCCCCCCAGCATTTTCATCCATAATAAGGTCATATATGACACCCAGTGGTGTATTTATAATAGGTACAGTCCACATAGGACCCAAGTTTTTAATAATAACCCATGCCCTTTTTCCGAAGATATTCGCATTAGAGCCTAAGCCCTCTAGTGTTGAGACTATAGCGCTGCGCTGAGCAGCTGCTGGGCAGAGAGAAGGGGCCCAGGTGTAGGAGGATGCACACAGGCCTCATCCTCGCTTATAACACCCCTGATGGCACCCATGATTTATTTTGTAAACCGCAATTTTGAAATAGCGAGTCATTCTCCCTTTAGATTCTTTTGAGGATAATGTGCAAATTCCTTGGGATTGTGAAAATATGTAATGTCTCTTCATGCTTTACTAATTGCACAGCCATGCATAAACTGATAGCAATGGGCTTTTTTAAATTGAACATTATTAATCCTTTGAGTGCCAAAATATTCACTAAAAATGCCAGCGTCGCTCACATTTGTTATATACATTTAAATAAGAAATGTTTTGTAAAAAAATACTTTATTTCCTGTAGAAGGTAAACATTACAGGTCATTACTATGAATAGAAATATTTTCTTGGCAATTTTCACACCAACAGTATTTTGACAAATTTACTTAGCACTCAAAGGGTTAACGATAGAATGCACCATTTCAGATAAATAGGAACTTTGGTTCTGAAAAATGCCTTTGCTATTAGATATTTCACATTTTTGTGAGGTAAATTATTCTGTAACAGTTGTTTGGTCACCTATTTAGATCAGGTTATCAGGGGATCAGGGGATCCAGAACTGAGGGCCTTATTCTAGTTCATTCTTAGAGGCAAATTCCTTCTTAGCTGGACAAAACCATGTGCACTGCAGGGGGGCAGATGTAACATTTGCAGAGAGATTTAGCTTTGGGTGAGTTATTTTGTTTCTATGCAGGGAAAATACTGACTGCTTTATTTTTACACTGCAATATAGATCTCACTTTGAAGAAAAACCCCACCCAAATCTAATTCTCTCTGCACAAGTAACATCTGCCCCAACCGCAGTGCACATGGTTTTGTCCAGCTAAGAAGGAATTTGCCTCTAAGAGTGAACTAGAATAAGGCCCGAGTGCCGTGGCACCCTGGGGTCACTGGGACACTTGCAGGGGTGCTGCAGGTTGGTGGTCCAGGAGTAATTCAAATTCAAAATTGTCAGAATAATAAGTAAAACTATTGTTTGTGGCTTCAGATTATAAAATATGTGGACAAACAGCAGAAGTTAGACAGACATTAGGTCGATCACTGAAGGTCGACATGACTGAAGGTTAGATCAACAGGTACATTAGGTCAACATGTTGTCTTTCACTTTTTTTGCCTTGAATGTCGACACAGTCGACATGGACACTAAAAAAGTGCACCGCTGCGCTCGCCATGCTTCGGGCACGGTGCTTCAATATGCTCCGCACACTATTTTATTCACCCACCATGCCCTAGTGGATGGTAGGGCATGAAATACCACCTGTCGGCTCCAAAAACAAGTGAAAGGCCCCATGTCGACCTTTTGACTGTAAACCTTCCCCCATGTCGACCTAATGTCCCTGTCTACCTAACCCATGTCGACCTAATACTGGTTGACCTAGTGACCGTATCCCAACAGCGGCTAATCTAATCCCTCACCACATAATTTACATTACCGCTTGACATTTTAAACACAATTTACAAGTTATTTATTTTTATCAAAATTTCTCAATGAGAAACTTTTGGCCTAAGGGTGCCATGAATCAAATACTAATACTCTAGGATGCTTGGGAACCACTGGGTTAAATTATAAAACAATTCCGAATTGAAAATTTTCTTAAAACATATAAAATGCTATTTTTTAGGCATTTTTTAGAAATACATATTTTAGAATATTGAAGTACAATATACCCACTGATGTTCCCCGCAATCATCATAACATCAATGCTTTACGTTCCTCCAGTGGCTGCAGAGGTATACACTTGGGAAGCTGAGGGCTGTTTCATTTACATTTCCCTGGTGATTGGCTGCATGGCAGGCACTAGGGAAGGGAACAAGGATTCAGACAGGCCGGGAGATCTCTCTGATATTGGTGGCTGCTGGAAGATTTTGGCAGGATCCTAGTGGGCGTTCCTGACTGGTCACGTCAGTTGCATCCATTTGAGGGAAAGCCCAGCCAGGCGTGGTGTTGTAGAGCATGCTGGGATGTGTAGTTTTATCAACAGCTAGAGTAACAATGTTTTCCATCACTGGTTTAGATAACGGAAGCTGCAATTGATTATTCCAATCACACAATGAGCCTGATTCAGACCCGCCTGCTAGGTAGCGTATATTTTCTTTAGGCACAAACTAGCATACAATCTAAGAAGAGTGGGGAACATAATATACATACTAACTACAATTATGGATCTAATAAAGATCATGCCTTTCTACAGAGGACAAATACATTGTTTGCCTGTGGGCTATATACTGGCTGCTTATACAGGTAGCTCAGAAATACTGGGCAGCTTTACTTTTACACTGAAAATTAGATTTGGGTTTTGGCCAATATAAATGTGTTTATTTACTGACTGGACTGTGAGCCAATCAGAACCCGTAGGCAGGGCTTTGCAGGTGTTGGGAGCGGAGCTATGCTCGGGTTCCCGAAACTTTTAGAAAAAAATGTACTCAGTTATGCATTGCTATCGATGGCAAATGTATTCTACATTGGCCATAAACCCTCAATTATTATGAATAATTGATAGTCAATAGCAATCCCTGTGTGTCTGCCCCATATACCGAAGTGAAATAAAGTTTTCTCACATGATTTGTACATTAATTTACAATGAAGACTAGATACTGTAGAGAGGAGAAGAGAAAGGAGCCTGATCACAGCATAGAGTTAAACACCACAAAGCATAATAATGTAATAATAAAAAGTATGAGTGGTTTTAGTGTTTACATTGTATGAGCCAAAGAGATATGGGGGTCTATGTGCTATGCCTTGGAGATAGATAAAGTGGACAAAGATAAAGTGCCAACCAATCAGCTTCTAGTTATCATTTTTCAAACACAGCCTGTAACGTGGCAGTTAGGAGCCAATTGTCCGGTAGTTTATCTCCCTACACTTGTTCTCTTTCCAAGTCTTAGTAAATAGATCCCATAGTTTATGATGGTTCTATTCTTTGCTCTGAAGAAATTGTGGAATAAAAGATATATTTTACATTTATAAAGTTGGTTACAAACAACCAGATTACAGGGAGGGCCAATCATTTTGATTGTCCAATGACTGAAGACACATACAGAACCTCAGCCAGGACAATGGGGGGTGATTCAATAGTGATCGGACGGTGTATATGTGCATGTGCAGAACCCTTGTGAAAAAGCCTTGGGGGTGTGGGCACGGATAGGGGAGCGGTGGACACCGCCCAGGGCAGGGGAACACCTAGCGCAGTGTTTTTCAACAACTGTGCCGTGGCACACTAGTGTGCCTTGAGCTGTTCCCAAGTGTGCCCCCAGATCTTGAGGTGCCCAAACCAGTTTACAGCCACCACCAGTTCAACTGTTATTTACTGGTATCTTATTTTCATGTAGAGGGCCAAGTTACCTGTGGGGACCAGTTTGATTGTTTTTTATATGGAGGCTAATAGGTTTGTTTTTTCCTGTGGGGGCCAATGTGTTTTGCCCTGTGGTGATCTCATGGTGTGCCTTGGCAATTTTAAAATCTTATTTAGTGTGCCGCAAGGTAAAAAGGTTGAAAATCACTGACCTAGCGTTTTATAGGCATCCCCATGGAAACATTGGGCATTCCCCTGGGAATGCAGGCTGGCTGATGCCTGCTCAGGCATCGGCCAGTCTGTACACGCCAAAGACGTCTTTGGCGATTTCCAGAGAATAAAAAGTCAATTTAGACTGACTTATTTCCAAAGGCCGGAGAAATCATTTGATGGTTAGTGAACATGTTGCTTTGCATGGCAGGGATTCGGGTGCCAGACATTTGGCGGGGCAGCGTTAAGGTGCTCACTAAACAGCGAACGACCGCTGCTTAACGAGACAACCTGAATTAGACCCAATGTGTTTGTTGGTCAGTGGAAGTTTCCAGATATGGAAAGTATGGTCATCTAATTACAGTAGTTATTCCCAGTCTCCCCCATGCACCTTAAGGATGGGAAACGGGATGGGGAGACTGGGAATATCTACTGTAATTAGATGACCATTCTTTCCGTATCTGGAAATCTCTCCTTGTGAGATTTAGGCTATGTACGTTTTTTTACTTTTTATGCGATTTCCCTTAAACTCCCCAGATCCCCGAACCATACAATCTTGACTAGATTTACTATGGCCGATTTGAGTATACTAGAACACTAGACTGCATACAAAATAGTCAAAATTGTCTTGCCTGCACAGTCTACTATTTCTTACAATGCCAATCCCTCAGGGACGCATCGGCATTGCAAGCTGTAAACACACTGTGCGATTTGTGCAAAATTTTCTTCCAACTTTAGCTATATAGTAAATGCACTGTTATACTGCTTTCAGATCGCAAATGCAGGGTCGCACCGGGATTCTGAAACGGTTCAGTCCTGGCGCGACCCTGCATTTGTGGTCCATGCAATATTGCCGGTTTGCTGACATCATGTGGGGGTGTGGCGGAGCATCATCAGGGGCGGCAGGAGGATGCAGCGCTTAGAGGAGATGGTGCTGCCTCCTTCATTGCGTGCATGGGAAATGGGTCTCTTGACCCATTTAACCCGGTGACACTACACAGGAACACGGCAATGAACCGGTAAGAACACTGCTTTTAACCTAGTTGGGATTGCTGTGTTGCTTCCGGTTAGCTGTAACCGGTAACCCCTTTCACATCGCACTAGTTACCGGGTCAAACTAGCAAGAATCCGCTTGTACCCGGTAATTAGGTGCGATGTGAACAGTGTATTAGAAAGGGGAAAGAGACCGAATAGATTGTACTGGAACTAGTAATTAGCGTGCCAGGTATGCAGTTGTGTGTGTACAGAATATCAGATGAGGCTGGAGGGGGCATGTAGGGAGGACTGAGAACTGATACAAAAATACAAATAGTACTTTTACAATTGATTCATTAAAGCAAAGTTTGCATTTTATAGACACAAATAAAACACAAACAAAATGTTCATGGAAAGTGTGCTGAGTTTTATAATGAACTAATCATTTAAAAATGGAATCATAAACAGATATGCCAGCATGTTTATATAAGAAAATGGAAAATCTAAATAGGAGTGTATCTTTTACAATGCGTCATGGCATAGCAGCTGTCAGAGTTAGTCTATATTGCCAATTGTTTAACTCCTGATTGCTTCAATGGTTAAAGTCACTAGCTTCCTTTGCTACTAGTACCGTGGTGGTATTTTGGCTGATACCCACAAGACCTCCCCCCCGTTTTGCACGATGCAGGCTCATAAAACAGATACTGCCAGTGCTGACTTTATAAGGACGTCACTGCTCACAGAGCGGAGTTCATAAACAGCGGAGCTGTAGGGTGGGTCTCCAAGGCTATGCTGAGCCTTCTATTACCTCATCATTCATTTCTGACTGCGTGTAATCCCTCTATCTGGCGCACCATCTTACTCCTTGCAGCATCGTGCTAGAACTCTGCATTGTTACATACAAAGTTGTAACCATCCATCCTTTGAATGCTAGCAAGAGGCGAGGTATCCCTATATCTCAGCAGACACCAGAATTCAAATGAATTGATTTCGCTTTTAAAATGTGTTTGTTCTTCATATGGTATACTGATAAAGGAGACACATAAAACTGAATTGTGTAAATGTGAGGGTCAATGCAGAGTACTACATACTTCTCTACTTTTGAAAACTAGTTTCAGGGAGATTATAGTTGGTAGCAGAATTCTCCTGCATTCAGGCAGCTATGGAGTACTAGTAACAATCATTGCATATCACTACTAATTAAAAGATCCATAAAGGGGAACCACTGTTCTTTACCGCACTGGATGCTCTGAAATACCCAGCAAAAAAAAAAACGTGCCTCCTCTGTGATGATTGTTTCCGGCGCTGGGATGGTAATGTTGCCAACAAAAGCAGAACGTCAGTACACGCATCCTTAAGGGGATATCAATTAGCTTCTGCATCTGGCAGTATCATGGATTCTTTTTTCCACCTGCCCAAGGCAGGGGTAAATAAATTCTGTTTTCGTTGTTGCGATCATAAAAACACATGGGTTCACGTATGTATTCACCCCAATAATTTTTTTAAATACATGAAAAAAATAGAGGGTAATGAATATCTGGAAAAAAAACTTTTTTCAAGAGAAAATTTGCGGCCCCTATTTCAATATCCTCCGTATTGTGCTACATCCATGTTACTGGCAGCACTGCTCCCATGTTAAATGTGGTTACGGTATAAATGGTAGACAATGACTAGGTCGATGGTGATTAACTAGACACCTTGAAATGGTCGACATACCCAAAGTCGATATTGACAAAAGGTCAACATCCACAGGGTTGACATGAATAAGTGTTTTGACGTTTTTTGGTACATGGACGCTGTATAAGTGTAATGCTGTGCTCGCCATGCTTCGGGCAGGGTGCCTCGCTGCCATTGGCACACTATTAGATTCCTACACTTTGCCCACTTGGATAGTAAAGTATGAAAAACTACTTTTTTGTTTAAAAAAGTGAAAAAATCATGTCAACCTTTTTTTTATGTCGACCATAAACTTGTGTTGACCTTTTGTCAATGACAACCTTGGATATGTCAACCATTTCAAGGTGTCATCATAGTCACTGTCTACCATTAGTGGTTGACCTAGACATGGTCTAGCCAGTGACTGCATGCTGTTAAATTTGACCCATCCTTAGCCGTTTGGCACAAAGTAATTCTGACTTTTTCACCCCATAGAGGTTTAGAACTATTTCATAAATTGGATGCAGAGTTGCAATTGCCCTTCTCTAGTGAAAACGGCCATTTTCTATCTGCTTCTTGGCTGCTCACACATTAATAAATAGACTCTGCACTATTAAAAAATGTATAATAATTTGTAATACTTTATATCCTAATCTTTAAGTGTACTAGTCTCTCAAGTCTCACATACATGGTACCATATTTCCATGCGTTTTGAACTAGATCGCATTGCACACAAACCCCCAGATTCCCTTTGTTACTCCAATGCAGATTGGAGATTTTGGATGACATTTGGAAACGCCCCTGCTGTGCACTTGCCCGGTGGCCTGAAAATATGAACGGTTTTGGTTACTTGAGGGCCGAGGCTGGGAACCACTGCTCTAGTCTGTACAGACTGTAACATACACCTATACCTTTATGCGGTGATCATGGTTCATGGTACCTAGCTAAAGAAAAATAGCGCCTCCTTAGTTCTATACTTAATTAAGCCAGGCCATAGGAGTGAGAGCTAGTGCACATCCAGGAATGTCTGTTTCTAGGCTAGCAATCCCCGTTAACCCGATGCAGTCAGAAAGATTAAATTGAATATTCTGTTTAAACGTTGCAGTTAATAATAGCAAAATGCATGTTAACGGTTGTTAAACAGCCACAGGCATGAGCATCTCATTCCCAGCTGTGCTGCTGACATGATCGATTGCCGTGCTTGTACAGGCCAATCAAATTGTTGTCAGCTGTTAGCCCAGTTCAGGCACTCTTCAGGCCCACTCGTGGCTTGCATTGACTCTATAATGACATCAGCCAGCTTAACCCTAATATTAGCAAACACTGGTGATGGAACCCTAACCACCTTGTGATGCTACATCCCCGCCTACCATTGTGTAGCTCCAATGCTTCAGTGACTTTGATGTGTACCCCATAAAGAGCAGTGAACACTTCTTGGGGGCGGCATCCCCCGGCAGCGGAACATACTAGGGACTTCTGGAACACTACAATGCTTTAATTATGCATTGTCCTGATGCGCATATGTGATGGGTGGAGGGGCTTTCCGGGCCTGCCACAGCACCCAGGGTATGTGCCCCACTTACTCCACCCTAGTTTTCGACACTGGAGGTAACTCAGTTCTTATTATGAACACCTGAGAGGTAAACATTCATTGCCAATCCAAACAACCAGTGTGCTAAAACACATCAGTAGAGCCAAGGGCAAAGATCACAATAGAAAGGCCACGATCCCATTTATAAAATAGAATACCATAACATTACACTCCCTGGAAATAGGTAGTTTATGACCATTTGCAGAACCCTTATATATGTACCCTGACCTCCACTCGCTGATAGAACTAATCCCCTTCTCTTCCTTCCCCATTCACTGACTTCTCTTTTTCCTTTTTGTTTGCATTAAAGTATATTGCAATTGTTGCTTGTTAATTATTTCCCCATATGTCAGGCACATGTTCTTTTAAACTGATTGATTAATCCTATCGCTGACATGATATTGTACATGGATCTGTAGAAGACTGTTTACTTTCCTAATTTGTAGTCTATTGGACCAATGCTACCTACATCTTGGAGGTTAGTCTGATTGACACTCAGCGCTCGATGTTCGCAGTGCTGCGTGTCTTTTTTAGCCTGCCCGCCATTCGCACACCATCAAATGATGTGGTGCGCAAACGCAAATCTAAGACACTCTCGGGTGTCTTGGCTTGGGTGTGTCCTGCGTGAGGACAGGGCGGGCAACTGACATCCGGTGATGTCAGCTGCCCGCCCCCGGTACCCACATCATTGGGGCATTAGCATGCGAACACCCAGGTTTTTCATGGGAATGCCCCCCCGCCCGCACTGTTGTGTGCAAGCGCCCAACGAACACTGTTCGCCGTGGCCGCTCGCACACAACGCATGCACAGACAGAAATGTGCATGCACAGTTAGGAAACATTGTGCCCCCGTGTGAATTCGCATGGGAGCGCAATTTTTTTTTTCAATAACATTTAAATATAATAATACCAACCCCAAAATGAAGGTGATGTTAGTCTGTGCAAGTTTTTTAAACTCTGAAGGAGGAAATCAAATATCATACAGGACCCCGGGTTGTTTGAGAAACTGACCTAGATTTACATTAGATTGAATTTAGCTTCGCTCGCAGAGCAACATGTGTCCAGCTCAGCGAGGGTAGCATACATGTCTGCTTCAATGTAATAGGTGGCGATTTTTGGTCATGTTTAAGAATCGCACCAAATTGCACCTTTAAAAATCGAATTTTTTGCTGCAAATTCGCATATGTAATGAGATGCGAATTCGCGTGAAAAATGTGCGATATGGTGAAATTTAGTGCGATTTTTAGACTTGAAAATGTGCGCATTTTAAGACATGCAATTTTGTGTTAAAACAAAATGGCATGGGGTCCCCCCTCCTGAGCATAACCAGCCGCGGGCTCAAAGAGCCGGTCCTGGTTTCATAAAATCACAGGGACAAACAAGTTGGGGTTCCCTTGATTTTTATAAAACCAGCACTAGGCTCAAGGGCCGGTCCTGGTTCCCAAAAAATGGGGGGAAAAATGACTAGGGGTCCACCGTATTTCAAGAACCAGCACCGGGCCCAACCAGCCAGCAGGGTAATGTCACAGCCGGGGGGAGACTTTTTATACAAGTCCAACCGGCCAAAGCATTCATCCCTCTGACCGGTCAACATGGGCAGGGGTCCTGGGGAAGTGGGGACCCCGTCAAAGAAGGGGTCCACCCCCCAGAACTTACCTGCCCATGGGCAGTGGGCATCAAGCTGATAATTGGTGTAAAAAATAGAAAGAATCCTATTGTATATTGCTGTGCAACTATACACCGCATGCAGGGACTTGGAGAACCACAAGTCCCAACATGTGGGGCAATAAAGGGCCCGCTGGGACTTGTAGTCCCACAGTAGGGAACCAGGACCGGCCCTTGAGCCTGGTGCTGGTTTTGTAAAATCAAGGGAACCACAACTTGTTTGTCCCTGTGATTTTATGAAACCAGGACCGGCTCTTTGAGCCCGGGGATGTGTGAATAAAAATCGCCACTTCAAAATGTGAGATTTTGCAGCAAAAAGTGCATTTTAACCGCGAATCGCACCCTATTACATGTGCGATTTTTAAAAAACTTGCGATTTCGACTTTCTTGACCAAAAATCGCACATGTGTAAAAAAACGACCTCTATTAAATTTCGCCCCTAGAGAGAATAGTATAGTATAGGAGCCTGTGGTTTCATTGTGGTACTAGTAACTACTAATATTATAGAAAACAATCTATAAACATGTGTGGCAAGTGTTATTTCAAACTATTAAAGCCACATTCACTGTGTAACAGGAAATTACAAGACCTAAAACTGAAATAAACGTATTCCATTTAAATCAATCCGGACATCTGTTGCCTTCCCAGTTAGAACGTTAAATGGAAATATATTTTACTGCTGTGGGCCATTTGCATAGGTCGCTAAACTAGTGCAATATTGCTATAGTAATATTATAGGTGGGAGGGATTTATGCACATTCAGCCAATCAAAAGCTACAATCACCATCAATTTATGAATTAAATTGATGTCGGTATGGCGTGTATGCTGTGCAACCCTTACATACATAATAATGCCTTCTCGACAACCTCATCCTGGCTTAAATGTGCAAGATGGCATTGGAATGGACCTGTCACAATGGGGTGTATGTGTAGGTGAGGAAAAATTCAATTTGACGTAAAAACAATGTTTCCTTTCCACTCTGTGTGCGTCCCATTCAGTATAATGTTCTGTTAAACTATGATGGAGGCTCAGATTATGGACAGGGTAAATGTTGGCATTTGAATGAAAAGATTATCTTTTTTTGTTACGGAAACTTCTTTACATTTCACTCTGCCATTAAATACTCAGGTCTTCTTAGTGCCGAGATCGAATCTCTGAAATCCCGGCGTTTGTGCTGCACCCTGGTCTGCGCAGAGCATTGTCGGATTAAGAAACGGACCATTCTCTCTGTTTATAAAATAAACCCCCAAAAAATAAATATGGGTCAGGGTCTTATGTAGGGTACACACCACGACGACCCGCTCACGATGCACATCGTGAGCGGGTGTCTCGTCCGACCTGTTCACGGTGACGCGGGGGGGGGGGGGGGGCACGACCCGCTCACGATGTGCACCGTGAGTGGGTCCGATCCGATGGCGACCCGCACCCGGCTGTATGGTCGTTCTTCAGATCCTACCTGCAGCAGGTAGGATCTGAATAACGACCGACCCGCGGGGCCGCGCATCGGATCGGGATCGGACCAGAACAGGGGAAAAAAGGGCCCAATCTACCTACAATCTACATCCGATTGGTCGCAATTGGATCTAGATTGAGGGGGTCAGGCCCTAGTCGTCCTGGTGTCCTGGCATTACAGGCCCTAACAGCTGACTAAAGCTGGCCATACATCTACACATTGATTGTCAGATTGTGCTGGTTGGGACAAAAACCTGGTACTATCTGAGTGACCGTTTTTGGCAGTTTTCCAGCATTTCAAAGCAAATGATCAACTGTTCCATTACCAGGGTTTTGTTCCAACACGCCCAATTTGACAATCAATCTGTAGATGTATGGCCAGCTTAAGCCAGAGTATAGTTGCATAGTAGATGTCTGGTATCTGGCTCAGAGCAATTGTGCATTTATTACAAACGCCGGCATATAGCTTCCCAAATAACTGCTTTCAAATGTTTATTATACTACTCCCTAATTACTTGGAATCGTTAATCCACCTGTTTATTAACTATCTTTAGAACTAAGAACACTAACAATGACAGGGAATGAACCAGTAACATTTGTAGATCAATAACTATGGCTTTACATGTGAATGTTGCAAATGTTACGTCATTGCACTGTCCACAATACAATGTAATGAATTGTAGCATACACTTCAGAGAATTGTATTTTGCAGGGTTACCTAACCTCCCAGAATTGCCAGGAGTCTCCCGAAAATCGGGTCTCCCTCCCGGCCACCCGGAAAGGGACCCCACTGTGCCCCCCCGATCGCGGCCATCTTCCCCCGACGTCGGCATTTAAATGCCGCAATCCGCGGGTCTCAGAGGAGGGGGTGGAGCTTAAATGTCACAATCTCGTAATTTTAGCCCGGCCCCCTCCACAGAGATCCGTGAATTCGCCTATTTTGCATCCTGGGGGCAGGGCTTAATTATGCCACTCTCAATCCCCACCCCCAGAACTGCTGCAGAAAGTCTCCTTTATGGGTTTCTCCCGGAGAGGAGATTCTTAGAGTCGGCAACCCTGGTATCTTGCCAGTGGTATTAATACATGTGAAAGTCAACTTTTCCATGTAAAATGTTTTGAAATACAAATAACTCCTTCATCCGTTGTTTACTGCTTTATAAATCTTATGGGAATCGTCTTTCCTGCAGTGGCCCAAATATAAAAATACAATGAGAAATCACAAAAAGTGACTCTGCCAGTCTCTTACAAGGGGCCTGATTCAGGGCTGTTCGTGAGCAGGTAAACGCCGCCCGCCTCGCCACTGTGCAGTATTGCACAGCTCATTCCCTGTGGTTGTGCAATGCAGATGTGTCTTCACACGTCTCTGCTGCAGCCATGCAAAGAGCCACTCTTGGAAGACAAGGTCCTGTGAGACATGACATACAACAGTGTCATATATATATATATCACTTTGATGTGTGTACAACTAAGTCTGAATCAAAATGCTACAAAGCACTCGCAGTGGCTCCCTTTAAAAAAAAAAAAAAGTTTTGGTGTAGTTCATTTGCAGACTCAGTCGCACAGAGATGTAAAATTGTTGCATATCAAATTAATCAGCACTGTCTTCTCGCACATCTTATTCATCCCGCATTGTGACTAAGGCCATTATTCTGATCAGTGCGGCCGGATCCGAATATGCGGCCAGCACCGTGCGTCCTAAACCCCGCCTTCCATACGGATCGTCAACTCCGTCCGTACGCGGTAAGAAGCTGTCCGAACGGACCGCACGTGTATTTCTCATGAATACACCTCCTCCATCTCAGGGAACCTCCCCCATCATTCGATGGAATGCAGGACCGAGTGGCCAGGCAGCTCCCGCAACCTCAGACCACACGGGCATTTCTCCGTGCAAAAGCAGGGATCTGGGCGGGCAGCTGACATCCGGCAATGTCATATGTCCGCCCCCTACACGTGCGTCACGGCCGCATTACCATACGTACGCCCAGCGTTTGCATGGGAACGCCCATGAAACGCGGGGTGTAAACATATGGTAATGAGCTCAAACAGCCCTTCACACCCTCTCCACCCCCTGTTCGTAGTGTACACATTTCATGCGGAATGTGGCCGTGCGTCCCGCTCGCACATGCGCAGAGACGCCTCTGCACATGCGCAGACACAAAACATCGGCGGCACGAACGCACGCGGATATTACCGCACCAACCAGAATAAGGGTCTAAGAGTCACCTAACACTAGTGGAGTTACAAAGGATCTGTGAGCTCAATCGCACCATACATCCCCTGCTGTGTGGTGTATTGAGGCTAAATATAAATGTCTGTGCCTTTCAAATAATCAGAATCAAACCCAATGTATTCAGCTGTCAGGTTAACACAGAATAATAAATTAACAGATAATAACAATATATTTACTGGTCATTTATGGGCTAATCCTAAATCGTATGCATCTGTGGCTGTTGTTTTAATAAGGCCATGGCGTTCTACTTACTTCCTAGTGTTCAGAAAACGAAAAACCAATTTCCCCCAGTGTAAAGGGGCATACACACGGTGCGATTTCAGCCCCTTTTCATAGCAATCTGATTAGATTGCTTAGAAAAGGAGCATGGAGCCCTCCGTATGTATGCCCTGCAGCGATGCCAATGCACGGTCCCACGCATCGGTATTTAGCACTAATGCTCAGTACACAGCATCACTGTTTGCTGAGCGGGTGTACGGCTTTGTTATTTTGGTTCACTCTTTCTGACAAATTCCTTCTTAGATGGACAAAACCATGTGCACTGCAGGTGGGGCAGATGTTACTTGTGCAGAGAGAATTAGATTTGGGTGGGGTTTTACTTCAATCTAGATCTATATGAGATCTATATTTCTGTGTAAAAATAAAGCAGTCAGTATTTCCCTGCACAGAAACAAAATAACTCACCCAAATCTAATTCTCTCTGCACATGTTGCATCTGCCCCCCTGCAGTGCACATGGTGAACCAAAATACCCCCCCCCATTGTCAGCCCCTTAAATATATTAATATATGTAAAATAGGGTATTGTGGTATGTGCAAAAGTGTTTTTTTTTTTTCACACTATTTTCATTTAAGATATCTAACAGAACAGTAAGGGCTATTTCACATGCTCCGGCTCCTGCTGGGCAGCGAAATCCCACATGTCCAGGAAGCCGTGCCGCACAGAGTAGTTTACAATGGTAGGGATGGCCACAGCCCGGTAGCCGTCCCTTCCAGTGGTGGGATCCGGTGGCCGTCCCGTGTGACACAATTGTGTCCATTATTAACTACTGTGTGCGGCACGGCTTCCTGGCCGTGCGGGGTTTCGCCACCCGGCAGGAGCCGGAGCGTGTGAAATAGCCGTATGGATCTATGACAAAGTATTTTTAGTTGGTTATTGTCTAATTGCAGTAAAAGTGTTTTTATGAACATATGCGTAAATTTTACAAAAAAGTGGGAGCGCTAAAACTCACAACATACTTTGTAGAAAATAAAGATACATTAATTTTTCCAGCTACAATGTAGCCAGTGTGGCATGGGTCCCTAGCTATACTTTATGGCTTAGAGATACTGAGTAAGGCGCCTCTAGGGATAAACACCTAGTGAAAGAGGCAGAGAAATTCCTAGCTTGGCACTTCTCAGGATATATCGCTCTGAGAATGGGCACCGTGACAAACAGCCTGGCACCTTCCGTTTTTCTATTTGTGCAGAAAGGCACCAATATCTAACATTTTCCGCAGCCTTGTCTGCTCTCTGAGGGCCTGAAATGCAATCATACATAGATAGAAATGGTAGGCCTCTTCCTGACTATACCTGAGGTCTGAAAATCCTAATTAAGGGGGTTATTCTAGTCCATTCTTTCTGACAAAATCCTTCTTAGATGGACAAAACCATGTGCACTGCGGGTGGGGCAGATATAACTTGTGCAGAGAGAGTTATATTTGGGTGGGGTTTTACTTCAAAGTGAGATCTATATTGCAGTGTAAAATCATGCAGTCAGTATTTTCCCTGCACAGAAACAAAATAACTCACCCAAATCTAATTCTATCTGCACATGTTACATCTGCCCCCCTGCAGTGCACATGGTTTTGTCCATCTAAGAAGGATTTTGTCAGAAAGAATGAACTAGAATAAACCCCTAAGAGCCACAGATATCGTTAACTCTTTCACTGTCAACTAACCTGCCATTATTTGTGGGCCAGCTTTTAGGTAAAATTAAGGACTGCTCAATAGGCTGCGTAATCATCGTCATGCCAAAATACACCCCGCTGCCGGCCGGGTCCCCTTGGTACGCTGTGAGCGGATGTGTATGCTTACATATCCGCTCGCATGCACAGAGGGGAAATCATTTGATGGTTTCTCACCATTTTCCTATGTTCGCTCTAAAAAGTAACCCAGGACTTACTTTAGATGAACGCTTTCTGACGCTTTCTGATTGGGGAAGGTTCTGACGTCATCCGCTCGGAGCAGGCAGGGGCGCGTCTGCATTCCGATGGGCCACCCCAGCGCTTCTATGGGCGTGCCCACAAAAACGATGGCCATGAAACGCTGGGTGCCCACCCAGGGATGCCCCCCTGCCTGTCAAACAGGTGGCAAGGGCGCCCCAGCAAATGAAAAATATTGACAAAGACACTTGTGGGGGTCTGAGCATGCACATGTAAAGACCCCCACCATTGGGGACAGGGCTGAATTCGGTGCTCTACAAACAGGCACGAATTGGCACGGAAGATATCAGTTATATTCTCAATTAGATTTGTTTGTTCTCTTAAATCATACCTCCCAACATTCGGTGACAGTGCTCCTGCACCAAATTTTGGGGGGCATGGCCTGTCAAAAAGGAGGCATGGTCTGTGCTCCTGGCCCCGTGAGCTGCTGGCTATGCCCCCAGCCCCTCTGGCTGCAAGAATAGACGCTGTGTGCATGCGCACAGCGTCTATTCGCGGACGACAGGGGGGGCTCCCAACTCCCCCCCAGCTGCGGGAGGGACACAGGAATGTCCCAAAAAATCAGGACATTCCTGCGATAAACCGGACAGTTGGAGTAATGCATAAATGGAAAAAAATAAGTATCTAGAATCTAGATCGAAAAATGCAACTTCTCTGGAAATTATCTCTGAAATGTCTCCGCAATACTTGGAAGTGTTGGAGTTATACTGTGAGCTCCCATCTAAAGGTCATATTCTTTTGCTGAACGTACAGGATATGTGACATCTGCACCTAATGTTTAAATATTTTAAAAATCACTTATACAACGGTCCTAGAACTATGTAAGAATGCGTCTATGTAAAGGGAAAATTTACGCTTTAGCAGTGTGGAGAAGGCACCGCGTCATTTTATACGACTATTTTTTTTTTCTGACCTGTATTTTTTCTATTTTTCTAAAACACGAGACATGTGACACACTGTAATTTGTAATGTGATGTTCTCCCCTTAGTAACACAGCATGGACTTCAGCGAATGCATTAGAGCATTCAGTACTGAATGATGTGCTTTATAACATTATGCCAGGCATTGTGTGCGCCTTAGTTTTACAGAAATTAAACCCTGCATTTAGAACATTAAAAATGTTACATAAAAAAAAATAAAGAATTTGTGACAGATAAAAACCACTTGGCCCATCTAGTCTGCCCCCCTTTTAACCATATTGTTCATGAAAGAGCGAGAGGTCCCTCGGGTAATTGGCTGATTCATATTTCATGTATGTAAAACTATTTAGCAAGTCCGTATAAATAGCATCTTCTCTTCTTTGTTGAGAGACAGCCACCAATCCCAACACAGAGATAGGCGAATCCCCAGACAGAATAAAAACCCAAGGAAGTAGGACAAGATTCCTGAGTGAGAGTGTTTATTAGGGAAATCTGTCTAGGACGTGTTGGATGGCAGAATGGGGGAGAATTTAATATTAACATAAGTCAATCATTCTTCTGGTTAAACTTAATTAGATAATGAAAAAAAATTGTATTTTGAAACTCTCAGGTAATTAACGTATGATTCTTTTGAAATGGTATTGATTCATGTTGCAAATTTCTGTAATTATAACAAATACGTTTCAGCTTTTTCTTACAAGATCAATTAAAGTTTCAGTATTTTTTTTTTTACAAATTAAAAAAGTTAAATATTAAACAATTCATTAATAATCTGTCACTTTTCTAACAGATTAGAGACCACTCCGTATGGGATAGACTGATAGACTGCTCCGTACGGGATAGACTGATAGACTGCTCCGTACGGGATAGACTGATAGACTGCTCCGTACAGGATAGACTGATAGACTGCTCCGTACGGGATAAGTGAAGGCCCAACGTATTGTATACCTTTGCAGAAAACAGATATGAAAGATATTTTGATGCAGTCATTATGACGAACCAATGTATTAATTAGCATAAAAGGTGCAAGATATTTTGACAGTCATGGGGCCATACGTAATATGGTGTGAGAATCAGAAAGTGAGAGATTTTAGGAGAGTTTTCCCCAATTTTTTTAAGCGGCGATCATTTACATGATCAAGTCAACTTAGTTTGCTGTTTTAAAAAATTAGGGAAAACTCTCCCAAAATCTCTCACGTTCTGATCTCACACCGCATTACATTTAGCCCATAATGTCGTCACTGATGAAATGTTGGCATGTTAGAATACCAACATATAGCCCATAGTGTCACAGCAGTGATTTACCTATGTGTAGCATCTCTTCCATGCAGATCTCTAATCCTCTAGTGTTCCAATAAGTATTACCGGACCCCTGCCCTCTCCCACTAGTAACTAACCTTAACCTCCCAACCACCAGCCTAACCCTAACTTCCCTACCCACAGTATCACACAAATGTTGACATTCTGAGAATGTTGACACAATGCTTATCAACATCTTAAAAGTGTCATTAGCATAAGTTTTAGGGCGAGATGTACTAAAGGAAAAATGCGGTAAAACCCCTGTTTTACCGCATTTTCCTATGTACTATTACCCGACCGCACAGATTTCGCAGGGCAGGGTATCCCGGCAGACAGCCGGCGAAGGGCAGCGATGTATATTAATACATCCCGCCCTTTATTCTTATTTAGCTATTCAGCAATATGTCCTATGTGATTAGCAGCCATTGCAAAGTCTTTATAGAATGAACATAAGAGCTGCCTGAATTAAAATGTTGTGTGTGTGTGTGTATGTGTGGTGGTGGTAAAATGATGAAACTGATACCCCATTCAGACATAGTTGCCGACTTTCTCTCCGGGAGAGGGCAGCCAGCTCTGTCAGGCAGGGGGGCGGGGCCATTTCCAGGACTGGAAAAAGAGGCGGTCCGGGGCGTGGCCACACAGATGATGCCCTGTTGGGGGCATGTCTACAGCATCACGGCATTTTAGCCCCGCCCCCCGCCGTGCAATGCCGGTATTTCAGTCATTGCACTGCGGGGGCGGGGCTAAAATGCCGCGATCGCTGCATTTTACCTGCGGACCCCCACGCCGAGGGACACTGGGGGGGATATGCGGGAGGATTGCCACCCTTTCTGGGGGACCGGGAGGGGGACCCGATTTCCGGGACCCTCCCGGCCATTCCGGGAGGGTAGGCAACCCTGCTTTCAGACAGAAAATCCCCAAAAACCCAGGTATTTCCCAGAAACAAAAACCCAGGTAGAACTAGGCTGAAAGGTGCTGACCCCCTTTCACACAGCAACAAAAACCCGGGTATTTCCCGTGTCGAACCCTTTCACACAGAAGCCGGATTTTTCCTGCAAATCAATGTGTGTCTTAAGAAAAGGACAGTTTTAAAGGCACACAGAGATGAGGTCATCAAAAGTGGGAGGTGTCTGCTCACTGCATTGCATTAACCATGGCATGACACAAGGATATGTTGTAAACAAGTTTTATTGTTTTTATATACTGGTAGGTACATGTTACCTCACATGGCTTTCAGTATGTTTGCAGTGTTTGAGTACACTGTGGCATCTTTGACTGTCCCAGTCATCTGTTTGCCGATATCCTCCTCCCCTCTCACTGCCAGCAGCTCTCACCTCTTGCTTCTTCCAGTGGGCCATGCTATCCTTTCTTCAGCTCCCTAATGACCTCAGAGGCCAGCCCCATTGCCATGCCCTCCCAGCCAATCAGGCTCATCCTCACAACCAATCAGCCAGCACCTCACCAGGAGAGCCAATCAGTGCCTAACAATGTGTAATAATCCCAAAAACCCGGGTCGTTTCCTTTCAGACAGCCTGCGACCCGGGTTTTTAGAATTCAGACCTGGGAAAAACCCAGGTAAATTCCTGGGTTGAAGCCCTGGTATTTTAGACCCGGTTAACCCTTTCAAACAGGGTAATTCCCAGGTTTTTTTTCTGTCTGAAAGGGGTAAATTTCACTTTATTAATTTGGCCAATCTTTGACCCTTATAGAAATGAAGTTATTATCCAACTAGCAGCACAATTACAATCCACCCTAACATTAGCCGTAGCTCCTGGTCAGTATTTTTTTTGATGTGGAACTCATACACCCAAAGCCGGATTACGGAGGGGAGTAATTATCTGCCCCCATCCATTAAATCCAGCAGGGACTGCAATAGCCTAATGCGGTAGAGGCTAGTGCGGTCATTGCACTAGCCTCGCCCGCAGCAATCAACTCTTCAATGTGGCTTGTCCAACTGGTGTCTAACAGATAATGGGGAAAATGTATTAAGCCTTAACAAGAGATAAATGCACGTATGATAAGGAGAGATAAACGTCCAGCCAATCAGCTCCTTACTGACTTTTTTCAAACACAGCCTGTAACATGACAGTTGGCAGGTGACGTTTATCTCTCCTTATCACACTTGCATTAATCTCTTGTTAAGGCTTAATACATCTGCCCCATTGTCACCAAGAGGCGGGGCTTGACTTGCGATCGGACTTACACCCAGTGTAACCAGGTATCAGTCACTCCATGCATTTTTAAAAAGATGTATTTAGTCATCCTTCTGTTTGTTATCTCAGCCTTTTCCCTCTCCAATAGTCTGTTTCCCCTGTCTCTTATTCCCTCTAACCTTTATCCCTTTGTCCTCTTTCACACTTTACTCTGTAATTCTTACTATCCTGCCAGCCAAGGCTGGGACTTGAGCCAGGAAGCAGAGACAACTGCCTTGGGCACAATGGAACCTGTAAGCTCTGGTCCAGTGCCCCAAGTGCCATGCATACCTTTCGCATACCCTGTTTCTAGAACTCAGAGCACAGAACAAGAAAGTGGTGGCTATACAGCAGTTCTGCAGAATACCATTTGTATGTTGGGACAAAGAGGAATGAGCACAGATTGGCATACTGCCACAATTACTGCTTTTTTTTTACGCTCACCCATATTTTGATCTTTTCTTCAGTTTGATCTCTCTATGGGCCAGATGTACTAAACTTAAAACGTGATAAAATGGAGAGTGATTGGCTGGTTGTTTATCACTCTCCACTTTATCGTTTTTTTAAAGCTTAGTACATCTCTCCCTATGGGAGGGATTTGATTGCGGGTGTTATACATTTACCCAGCTGCCAAGCTTTACAGCAACTTGATCCTACACAAAAGTGTCTGCTGTGTGAATTTGGTATTCGTCCAGGTGGCCAAACGGGTGCAAGATGCAAAGCCATTTGGGAGCGAGAACTGGGTACGTTTCAGAAAATGAAGGCAAGTTGTCTCCGTTTCCTGGTATGCCGAAGAAAGCCGCGCTGTCCTCAGTCCCAGAGTCACTGGCCTCGGTACTTGTCATTCCACGTACCAAATTTGGCTTTGGTAATTCTGCAAATTGTTTCACTTAATT
This sequence comes from Crinia signifera, assembly GCF_055691185.1. Classification (NCBI taxonomy): domain Eukaryota; kingdom Metazoa; phylum Chordata; class Amphibia; order Anura; family Myobatrachidae; genus Crinia; species Crinia signifera. Next base: position 74,518,135 of record NC_139227.1, read on the forward strand.
AAAATACTCCCATGAATTTGCTATACAAAATGTATTAAACGTTATACAAATCAAATATTAATCTGCGTAATTAGGGTAGTAAAGTGAACATGTTAGTGATTGTAGTACAATCTAGAGAAAGCTAGCAAATGCCACACAATACATAGAGCATACTGTCACACATTCTAGAGACCTATGTACAGCATCATTATAATTTGATTAAAGAACATATTTGTAAAAAAAAAAAAATATTCTCTATTAGCAAAATGTATTGCCTAGCTGTCCTCGTCCCCCTCCCCTTTCCCATCTCCAAAGGCCCCCAGTGTAACTGCCTCCCATTCCCTAGTGGGAACACATCCCCAGTGTCACAACTAATCACAACCATTGTCTATAGGATCCCATTGTGGCACTGTACCACCCCACCGCAGGGTCATGCATCATCTTATAAGTATTGTACACAGTACTATTTTTCTGGAAAAATAGGTCCAGGAACTTCAGATCTGGGGGCAGATCAATTAAATAAATAAAAAATATATATAATAGAGAGCGGGAGGGAGAGATAGATGTATATATTGTATTTTGAAACAAAGGCACAGGTGACTTTAAAATAAAACTTATCTTATGGAAAGTACATTTTCAGTTCCTGATGATGTCATATTTAATTAGAGGTTCAGGAACACAGGGGTAGATTTATTAAGCTCAGTGAAGTGATAAAGTGTCTGGTTTTTATCACCGGCCAATCAGCTTCTACCTGTCATTTTTAAAACTAAGCCTGTAACTTCACAAGTAGGAGCTGATTGGCCAGTGATAAAAAACAGTTTATCACTTCACCGAGCTTAATAAATCTGCCCCTGAGTTCCTGCTGGTTCCTTTTGAACAATAGCGCTGATTGTACAATATAACCTAATAGCTAGACTATATATATTAGAGGTCTGTTCTGTATAGTCCAAATCGAATGCCTTTGCCTTGCGATTTGATCCACATTGAATCGGCATCGCATAGCAAAGCATTTTCACCATGTGTACACCCCTTAAATTGTAACAAATAGTGCAAGTATAAGGTCCACTGGACAGGGTTCAAAATATTTTTTAATTGAAGTAATTTATATTATGCTTTTGCAAGTTTCTATTTGTCAAACACAACATTACAATAAAAATTTGTGATGCATTTCCAGAACTTTATTATAGACGTAATATTCGTGTTCAGCATTGCACAAGAACATTTAGCATATACTGTAAGAAATTCCCAGTGGTAGGCAAGTGTGTGAGGGCAGGGAGACGCCCAGCTGGGGCATCAATATAAAATAATAGAATATAAAATCAAGAATCCTGGCAGAATCCCCAAACTTTAACATATTTACTTTCATGGCCGTGCTTAGTATACCTAGAGCGTTCATGGGACAGTGACGTTTACAAGTGCAGCCCATGCAGTAGGAGACAGAGGGTCTAGGCTCATCCGGGTCCGAACAATACAAACACGGACCAGAGTGAGGAGGTTATTAACATATAATATAAGATGGGCAGGAAGGAGCTCCTCGAATTCTAAGCCAAACACAGAGATATGTGGGGTCATGAGAGGATTCCCAATACCTGTGTCTCGGATATTTGACGAAATTGTTTCCCAAAAAGCCGATGTCTGTGGGCATTGGCACAGATGCCAGGAACCAGCCCCGGAATCCAGGCACGTAGGACAAGCATCTGACATAGAGCCACCAATCTGCAGTAGTCTGCTCAGGGTCCAGTAAACCCGGTGAAGAATATATAGTTAGATTTGCTGAAATATGGCATACGCCGTGGCGCCCCTGGGGGACCAACTATATGAACCCAATCCTCAATGGGCCCTAGATCAATCGCCCATTTAGCGCTGTGGAGCAGTAGCCACCAGAGGCTGGCTGGCATCTTTTAGCCTGGGGGCAGGTCAATAACACTAAGTAATGCCAACAATCCCCTGGGCAGCAAGCATGTATCTCCCCCTGGGCAACAAGCATGGAACTCCCTCTGGGCAATGATCATGAAATTCCTTCTGGGCAACAAGCATGTATCTTCCCCTGAGCAACAAGCAGGTAACATCCCCAGGGCAACAAGCAGGTAACATCCCCTGGGTAATGCGCATATAACTCCCACTGGGCAACTAGGTTAGCAAAAACCTTTGATAATGGAAATGCTGTAGATGTGAATTTCCTAGATTTCGTTTAAACATTTGATACTGTCCCACACAAGAGATTGATTAATAAAATGGAGAACCTAGGATTGGGTGAAAATATCTGCAGATGGGTAGGGAATTGGCTATGTAATAGAGAACAAAGAGTGGTTGTGAATGGTGCGGTATCAGATACAATACCGGTACTAAGTGGAGTGCCCCAGGGTTCGGTTTTGGGGCCCATTTTGTTTAACATTTTTATTAACGATATTGGGATAGGGTTACTCAGCAATGTATCCATCTTTGCGGACGATACAAAACTTAGCAAAGTCATCAAATCATCAGAAGATGTCACCATGCTTCAAAATGATCTTGCAATTCTAGATGAGTGGGCAAAAAAATGGTAGATGAGGTTCAATGTAGATAAATGTAAGGTTATGCACCTTGGGAGACACAACCAGTGTGAAAGTTACAACCTTAGCGGAGAGGAACTGGGAAATTCCATACTTGAAAAGGATCTAGGAGTCCAAATAGACAGCAAACTGGGATGTAGTGCCCATTGTAATGTAGCTACAAAAAAGGCCAACAAAATTCTGGCATGTATTAAGAGGGGAATGGAAACTAGGGACTCAAGGGTAATTATGCCACTATATAAAGCATTGGTGAGACCTCACCTCGAGTACGGAGTGCAGTTCTGGGCCCCACACTATAAAAAGGACATCATAGAATTAGAAAAAATCAACAAAGCAACAAAGCTTATTAGGGGAATGGAGAATTTAAGCTACGGGGAGAGATTAAGCATTAAGCAATTTGGGACTATTGGGACTATTTACATTGGAAAAGAGACGTTTAAGGGGGGACATGCTCAACATGTACAAGTATATCAAGGGCCAATATAAGGAACTGTCACACACCCTCTTTTCTACTAGAAAGGAATCTAGGACGCGAGGGCATGAGTATAGATTAGAAGAAAAAAGATTTCATTCAGCTAGTAGAAAGAATTTCTTTACGGTCAGAACAGTCAAACTCTGGAACTCTCTTCCCAGAGAGGTGGTAACGGTTGGCTCATTAAATGCGTTCAAGGCAAAGTTGGACAAACATTTACTGGAGAAAAACATCCATGGGTACAAATAAGAAATATAATCTGTCTGTAAAATATCAGAACCTACCAAATCAGCAATGGATATCTATACCAGGTTGAACTAGATGGACGCAAGTCTTTTTTCAGCCTTACCTACTATATGTAACCTACTATTTGTAACTATTTGTTACTATATGTAACCAGCATGTAACTTCCCCTGGGGCCCTGGGTAACTAGCATTTAACTCCCCCTGGACATTGAGCATGTAACTCCGGCTTGCAATGAGCAAGTAGTCCCCCGTGGCAATGAGCATGAACCCCATGGCAAGGCTCATGTAACCCCTTGGCAATAAGCAGTTAACCCCCCACAATATTTTTCTGCCAACGATATTAAAATGTGTCAATACTAAGAGGATCAGAATGTGGTGGATCCCCTTCCGCAACATCACACAGCATGTCCCCATTCCCTACATCACACCACACGTACCTTCCCTACATCACACCACACGTCCCTTTCCCTACATCACACCTCATGCCTCTGTCCCTATATTACACATTATGCCTCTGTCCCCTACATCACAACTCGTGCCTCCGTCACCTACATCACACATCATGCCTCACACCTCATTCACCCACATCACACCTCATACCTTCATCACCTACATCACACCTCATGCCTTCGTCACCTACCCGTCCTATTTTACTTCACTCCCACACAATGATAATTTATATATAAATATTTCACTTTCAGAGTATAGGAAAACCAGCAGATGCTGGAGCTATGAGTACTTTTACCTAGTGACGGGGATGGGATCTACACTATACGCTCACATCAATCTCTTTATTACAACTGTGCCTGTACTGTACTACTTACAAGTTGTGGATAGCCCAGCGCTGATGTGCTGTGCCTGAGCATGGCTCTCCTCCTTCTGTCTCTTCTTCTGACAGGCAGTCAGGCACAGCAAGGAGGCCCATCCCGGCAGCGATGGGTTAGCTAGCTATTGCTTCTCTCTCCCATCTTGTTGCAGTTGGCCACTGGCAGCATGGAAAAGGGGGGGGGGGGTATGATAGAAACTTTCAAATATGGCAAGGGTTTTAACAAGGTACAGGTGGGAGACATTCTTCACAGGAAGAGGAGAAACAGAACACGAGGACATGCACTGAAATTAGAGGGAGGAAGATTCAGGGGAAATAGAGGAAGAATTACTTCACAGAGTACTTTAGTACTTCACAAGGGTAGTGGATAAGTGGAATAAGCCTCCCATCAGGAGTGGTAGAGGCCGATACAGTAGAACAATTTAAACATGCTTGGGATAGGCATATGAATATCCTTACAAAAAATAAGGATCAAATATGGTTTGAGTTAATGGGGCAGATGTATTAAGCCTGGCTAAGAGATAAAGTGGAAGGAGATAACGCAACAGCCAATCAAATGAGTTTTAAATATGACAGTTGGGAGTTGATTGGCTGGTGCGTTATCTCCTTCCAATTTTTCTCCAGTTTATCTCTTCTCCAGGCTTAATACATCTGCCCCAATATGTTTAAAAAAGGGGCAGACTAGATGGGCCAAGTGGTTCTTAACGGCCGTCAAATTCTATGTTTCTATGTTTGGCCTGATCAGACCTGCAAATAAAACACTTATGTGCATGGGTTCCAATGGTCACTGTCCACGAAAGCAGATTACAACTACAAGTAAAGCTAAAAAGGACAACATTTTCTTGCTGTCCACAATTACAATAAAAAAGTAACTATACTTGTTAATATGTTGCATAAGAATGGTGCCATATTTTTGTACTGTTTCAGAAGATCTCCATTCAGGAGTGAAATTTCCCAGAAACACCCTACTACTATTACTGTGCATGCTACCAAATCCACAGCAACCTAGGGTCCCCGTTCACTTGGTGTCACAGGATAAATTTAAATGCAACCCACAGTCATTGAAGGCTGTCAGTAGCAATCAAATCTAGTGCTGCGGCATGGTGGACATAAAGAAAACAAATGACATTTTTGCAACACGATGTAAAGCATTTGATTAAGCAATTCTGAATTATGAATGGAGCTGGTAGAATTCAATCTATCCACGACGCACATGCAGCTTGGAATTGTTTGGACTGCAATCTTCCAGAGGCAGCATCTATTTCTGTTTGACTAGATTTGATTTTACATGCTGTAATGCTGGCAGTTATATATACATTTGCAAATTTTCCATAAATAATGCTTATTTACGATATATTCTGAAACACTATCTGCAATCATCTTGTCAAATTTTCCATTACCATACGTCCAATGTACACAATTTCTTTTTACTATCATATGCATTTTTTTCGTATTATTATTGTTTGTAAAATTCTTTCAGATACCAGTGTCCGTATACTGTACATTGATGATTTTTTTTTTTGCAATAAAACTTTTATTGAGATCAATGCCAGCAGTTACATAAGGCGTACAGAAAAACATTTCAGTAGTAAGCAGTATATATTTACATACTGTATCAACACAATTATATATCTAAAAAAGTAATTGGCTACATAAACTCATACATAACTAACACACAGATGGATATACATATGGAAAGTGGCATAATAACGAATAAGATTAATAGAGTTTAAATGGGAGAGAGTTGTGTGTAATACGGGTGGGGGGGGGGGGCTCCCGGTGTATGTAATGCAGGGGGGGGGGTGGTTGTATGTATTGAGTGCTCTCCCCTCACCTGCTGCTTTCGGAGCATGGCTCCAGATGCTGAGCGGAGGGGGCGGAGCTTCTCCAGCCGGGCGGAGAGGGAGCGAGAGCTGGGAGCACGCTGCCGCCACACGTGAAGGCTCATGGGAGATGCTGTGCATGCGCAGCAGCCCTCCTGCAGCCATTTTGGATTTGGGCAGCCAGCCCAGGGGGGGAGCGCGGCCGGACCGGTTTTAATTAATTTTGGGCCAGCCCACCGGGAAATGGCTCGGTTTCCCGGCGGGCCAATCCGTGCCTGGAGGCTCTGGATAAGATCAGGTCATCCACGATCATATAAAACTCAAGTCTTGTGAACCATTCTGCCACAGAGGGAGGAGTCGTGGATCTGAAGTGAACTGGGATAACAACCATAGCTGAACTATTTAAGTGCTTCAGTAGGGATTTCTTTGTACGAGGAGACAGGGCAATTGATCTTATTAAGAATCCAGAACAATGGATCGCCGCTTACTTCCTGACCCATGATTTCTTTCGTCAGAGAGATTACAGAGGTCTATAAGGGGCGTAATGCAGTACAATCCCACCAGAAATGGAGTGGGGTGCCCGCAGCTGAGTTACATCTCCAACATGAGGCTGGCACTCCCGGTTACATCTTAGACAATATAGAGGGGCATCTGTACCATCGGGTCAAGACCTTAAACTGGGTCTCTATTGCCGAGCAGCTGAAGAGGACATAGTAACCTGGAAATCTTACTCCAGTCTTTAGGGTCCAGCTGCATACCAAGGCCGCTTTCCCAATCTGAGGTGAAGCGTGGTCATTTGGAGAAAGTATCTTCTATAAGACGTTTATAGGAAATGTTGAAAGGAAATGTTGAGGATGAGATCTAGTCTGGCATAGACCCCTTGCAGGTCTACTTGCAGCCTCATGTATCAGAGGTGTTGAGAGGAAGTGCTTAATAGGGAGATATCTCCAGATTTCAGAAGAGGGTAGGTCCCAGGTCTCATAGACTGAAGGAAAGGGAGGCACACCTGAAGGGGAAACCATCTGGCTAATGTGTAGCACCCCAGTCTGTATCCACATATGAAATGGGGAGGGGGTCATCCCAGGAGTGAAGTCCAGATTGTGACAAAGTGGTGTCATTGGTGAAAGCAAGGAGACACTGTCTTTATCCTAGGAACTTCCATATAGTCAACGTAGGGTTTACAGTTGGTTGTGCAACTGGGGGAGAGGTCTGGAGATCAGAACAAGATGGAGCGGAAGTCCATGATTTGAGATATTCAAAATATCTGCTAAAAATGCCAGCGTAGTTCACATTTGTTATATGAATTCAAATAAAAAATTGTTTGTAGAAAAGATTATGGGGGAAATTTACTAAGAATAGGAATACTAAAAATCACAAAATCCCCCCCCCCCCCCCACAGCCGTAACCAGCACCAGGCTGATAGAGCCGGGGCTGGTATTAAAAAATCAGGAAACCAACCAAATAGGGGTTCCCTGATTTTTTTTAAACCAGCCCCAGGCTCCTGGTCCGGGGCTAGTTCCCAAAATACGAGCCAGCCCCAGGCCAAACCAGCCAGCAGGATAATGCCACAGCCGGGGGGAGACTTTTTATGCAAGTCCCCCGGCCAAAGCATTCATCCCTACTGACCAGTCAGCCTGGCCAGGGGCCCTGGGGGAGTGGGGACCCCCCAATAAAGCCCCCCCCCTCCAGGACTTACCTGACCAGGCTGAAGCCTGGTGCTGTCCCCGGTGGCCCTGGAGTGGTGGCCACCGGGCTGATTCAGTGTAAAAAATAGAATAAACTAGTGTTTAATACTGTGGAACTATGAGTCCCAGCAAGCCTCCCCACAAGCTGGGACTTGGAGAACCACAAGTCCCAGCATGCGGGGCATTAAAGGGCCCGCTAGCACTTGTAGTTCCACAGTATGAAAAATAGTCAAATAAACACACTGACACACAAGAAAAATAAAGCTTTATTACATCCAAAGCCCACACATACTGATACTTACCCGTCGGTAGGTCCCTGGGTCCGGGATCCGGTGCTCCTGGGTCCAGAGCTGGTCCGGGGCTCCAAAGTCCGGGGTCCTGGATCCAAAGAAATCCAGAGGGGTACCTGTGGAAAGAAATCCAACTCACCAAGCTCCTCCGGCGAAGATCTGTCCTCTTTGTCCCGAAGTATGAAAATAAAAAAATGCCGGCTATTCCGGCCGGTACCCGAGACGGACTGAGGAGAGACGCAGAAATGTTTCATCTTACGCGCCTCTCCTCCGAATGATTTTATTGGCCGCCTAGCGGCCAATCAGGAGCCGAGAAAGTCGGTCCCTGCAGTGACCTGGAAATAATGTGCTATCCGCCGGGCGGCGGCGCGGGAAGCGCATCTGATTTTGAAAACACTGGCTGCACGCTGATTGGAGGGGAGTGCACTGCTGCTACTGAGGACTGGGGGGGGGTGGTCTGCTACTGAGGACTGGGGCTTATGCTATTGGGGGATGGGGCAACTGCTATTGAGGGCTGGGGAGGGGGAGTTCTGCCACTGAGGGCTGGGGAGGGGGTGCTGCTGGGGAGGGGTAGCACTGTGACTGTACTGCACTGCCACTTAGGGCTGGGGGTACTACTACAGAGGGCCGGGGATAGGGATACTGCTACTGAGGGCTGGGGAGGGGGGGTGCTGCCACTAATGGCTGGGGAGAGGGGGTGCTGCCACTGAGTGCTGGGGAGGGGGAGTACTGCTACTGAGGGCTGGGGAGGGTGTTGGTGTTGCTACTGAGGGCTTAGGAGGGGGGACTAGGCACTAGGGGGGCTTAGATCTATGCTGCAGAGGTGGAAGGTTAGGTTAGGGTGCGGAGAGAAAGAAGAGGTTTGGGTTAGTCTGCGGGGTGGTGGTTAAGATTTAGTAGGGAAAAGTGGCACTAAATTGCACACCCTCAGTAATGAAAGGTACCATCTGCTGAGAATAAATTAATTTACAGAGAGAGAGAGGGTGCAAATGCACTATGCGATCATTACATTATAATATATAATAAGAGATTGTTGGTATATCATTGGCCAGTGATATTGGCCTGCCCACCAATCATCCAGGTCACCCCTTGTCGAGCAGGTCCCTAACACTATAGGGTCACCACCTGGGACGCAGGGAACCCCGAAACATGATCCAGCTAAGGACCCTCCCCAGGGCATCACAATAAAGAATAGTGATAGTAAAGTGGTAAAATTATAAGTATGAAGGTCCCTACTATATGTTTGGAGGTACAGAGTGTGTGAAAAAGAGAGTGCATACATAAATAATAAACAAACATGATATACAAAGTGACTGTGTATTTAAGTTGTGATGCCCTGAGACCGTCCGGCCAGAGCTGCCCGGGGGCCCCACGCCCAGATGCCAACCCCAAATTTTCTGACACTATATACAAATAAATAGGACATACTTGGAATGATGCCTCTGTCTCAGTGCAGTCCATGCTGCTTTAGATTTAGGCAGCGAGGTACGGGGGTTTGGTACTAGCGGGGTATGGGGGCTAGGCTGATGCTGTACAGACATACATTTGGAACCCCCCCCCCCCATAAAATTCCTGTGTTGGACACTGATACGTAGCCTGAGTCACTCTGACTGTGTGGACAGTGCAGTCACTACTGCAGTAGTGGACACACAGACTGGTCACTGTACATGTTTGGGCTAGGAGGGGCTCACTTCAGGGTCACTATTTGCAGCAGTGCAGACTGGAAAAGGGGGGGGCATACAGGGTGAATATATATGATTATAGAATCATATACCTGCCTTAATGCACATAGTAAAAAAGGGGGGGGGGGTTGGCGGGTGCCGTGATATCACCTTGCTCCGGGTGCCCTGGCTGCACCCTGCACCACTGAGGAGGGGGGAGCAACAATAGTGCCGGCAGACCCCCGGCGCTATAGTTACGCCACTGACTATGGGGGCGATTCTAGTTGGTTTTAAAAAGCAAACTCCTTCTTTAATGGACAAAACCATGTTCACTGCAGGTGGGGCAGGTGTAACGTGCAGAGTTAGATTTGGGTGGGGTGTGTACTTCATATGGATATCTATATTGCAGTGTAAAAATAAAACAGCCAGTATTTACACTGCACGGAAACACCCAAATCTGAAGTTGCCACCAGAGGGCAAATTATTTAAATGATATTGCCATTGTTGACCAAATTGGATGATGTTGTTTAAAAACCGTCCTTATGTGGGCATTATAATGATGCAATGCTGGCACCAGCAGGTCTTTGGTCTTGATCACTGATCCCTTCTATATGCAAAAAGATCATGACCTGATGTGTTTTCTACTTCACATGTGATGTTGATATGGGCAACCAATCAGAATCTACTTCTTTTTTATTTTGCACCCTCTAGAACAGGGCTGGGTAACACCGGCCCTCCAGATGTTGATGAACTACACATCCCAGGATGCTTTGCATTAGTTTTGCTATGTGGCCATGCTGAAACTGATGCAAGGCATGCTGGGATGTGTAGTACATCAACATCTGGAGGGCCGGTGTTGCCCAGCCCTGCTCTAGAAGATAGTAGACAGGATCTGACTGGTTGCCCATAGCAACATCACATGTAAAGTAGAATACACATCTTAGTAAATGTCCCCCACAATGTTTCATGTGTAGGCATGATGAACAATGTAATCTATAACCTTGGATCATTTGTACAATTGTTCCGTGTGCATGCACAATATTGTTTATTTGGGAGTGTTCAAAGGAAATGGTTTACAAGATTGGATAGTTGCCAACATCGTTCAGTAACTTATCTCTGCACATATTCCAGTGCACATGGTTTTGCCCTTTTGAGAGATATTTTGCATTTACGATCAACTCTGAATCAGGCCCTATATCAATGAACTAACTCCCCACAATGCATCACTGCGCTACCTACCCAAACTTCATAATTAAGCTACACACTAGATCAATATAATAGTTATTCATACTACACCACTACACTACTTCCCCAGACTATACTATATATATATATATATATCTCCAAACACTACTATACCTTTCGTACACCACATTACTGCACTACCTTCCCTACACTTCACATTACTGTGCTGCCTCAACATACCACATTACCTTCCCACAAATTACTGCACTACCTCTCCACAAATGACCACGATAGTGCTACACATACTATCACTACACTATCCCCCTATACTACTTCCCTGCAGAGACTCTCCACACAGTACATAACTGCACTATACTTCCTCCCCACTCTGCACCACCACCCTACTTAATCATACTACATTACTACACTAACACCCTAGACTACAAAGCCTGAGGTTGGGCATGGGAAGAACAGAAGGGAAAAAAAAAAAAAAGAGGCAGGTCAGGTATATGGAGCAGGAAGGGGCAGACCTGGTCCTGGGGATGGGAGGCGCTATTCTGAACATCTCGTCCGGTTCACTAATGGTTGAAGTGGGACTAGTAAAGTGATGCCCACAGCATCCGAGCATCTTGGGCTTTACACCAGCAGAACTCGGCCCGCACTGCCAGCGCCGAACAACCTGTTAGCAAGATTCATGACGGTAGTTAGTCGCACTGCACAGGTGGCAAATTGCAGTGTATTCTGTGGGCCTATTTTCATTGGCGGCCTGAAGCTGCAGCTCCATCCACCCCGTTGTTAATCCGGCCCTAATTACATAGCTATAACTGGAAGTGCTACTGGTAGCAGACAATATTTACCCTACACATTCCTAAACCAGGTTAACCAAATGAATTCATATTTTCGATGTATTGTTTCTGCAACTGTGGAATCCAGCACTTATCTCACAATGTCTGGCCGTCTTATAAATAGCATTTATCCATAAAACCTGCAGTATTTTACTCCAACCAAACAAATCTAAATCAGTGACGTATAAAAGGACTATGGCAAGGGTGACTAAATACATCCATATTAGGTATCATGGCTGGAACAGGAAGGGCCCCATGATGTCCAGAGGAAAACGGAGCAGTTAAAATGACTATTTTAATTGTGGTAATTAAATTGTATACAGCTGTATTCAAAATAAGAGACGTGTGGAAATACTTTTGACGCATGATGATTAGAACATTATTTTTCCTATTGTCAGGATTGCGAATGTTTCCCAATCAGGCTACAGGTAAATTATAGAATGCCTGGCAACTTCAATTTATTATCTCAAATCAAGACACATTTGTAGGACTATAAGTTTGAACAATGTAGTGTTACAGTAGTAGTAATATGGGCGTCTTACTGGTATGTGGGCAGCATAGTCATTGCATCTGCATAAGCTCCATTTGCACTCATCCCCCCACATTGCAGACAGCAATAACAAAGCATGAAGATATGGGATGTGATTGCTATGGAAAATGGGGTGTATAAAAGGTAAAACATCTGCAACTACAGGACCAGCTATGTACGCAGGAAAGCAGTGCAGTCATCACTTTCTTCTGCCCAGAGTCCTTTAGTTTTCTATGTGATAGTATCACCTTTCTATTCATCTTCTAACATGGGAAAGGCCATTATCTAATAGGGTGTACAAACTGTTAGATTTCATCTATTTTTCTACTTGAGTCACGCTGAACATTCCCGAGCCTGCCACCTGCTCGCTACAACTACTGGCGGCAGGGGCAGCTGCAGGGGAGCTCCGCCATACGATCGCCGGAGCGGAGAGGGGGAGCGACAGGAGGGGAGGGGAGAGTGGCTACTGGGTGGGTGCCTTGACAGGTGATGTGACAGTAGTGCACAGCTGCAGGCACCACTGGCGCAGCTGAGCCTGGAAAATTTCCGGGCATACCACTCAAGTGATTAAAGTTTATCCATGCTTTGCCACAGATTACGTAATTGGTTACTCAGTCAATCTGATTTAACAAGGTATACCTAAATCCTGGACCTTGGGGTGCCTTGAGCAGGGCTGGATTAAGGGGGGCTCAGTACCCCTGGGCCCCCCTCTGTCCAGGGCCCCCTAGCTAAAGGCTTTGTGCATGGCAGTGGGGTAGTGCTGCAGCTTCACCTATCTGCCAATGTGACAATGATTAATGGTGCCAAGCATCGGGAGCCAAGGCACACTGACTGCACAAGTGTTGCAGTGCATTACTGGGAGTTGACAACGTCCCATGAGACTTTGCACAAGAGGTCAGAGGCTGAGAAGCTTGTGCTGAGCTCTTATTGATCGAGCTCATCACACGCTCCTCAGGCCCATGGAAGACAGAAGCAGCAGTGGCCTTGTCATGGGAGGGTTTTTAAGCAGATGCAGTGCTAAGCATGTGAGGTCTCCCACAGAGGGACAAACACAGGCTTTTCATGTGGTGTGTGTATGTATGTATGTATGTATATATATATATATATATATATATATATATATATATATATATATATATATATATATATACCTAATGCTTGTGTCGACCTATTGACCTGTCAACCAATTTGCTGTAGACCCAACCCATATATATGGTTTGGGTCTACAGCAAGTTGGTCGACAGGTCAATAGGTCAACTAAAGCATTAGGTCGACAGGGTCTACATGGACACAGTTTACAGTGCACTGCATCCCCTTACATCGTTTGGCACACTATTGTATTCTCCCACCATGCCCTAGTGGATGGTAGGGTATGAAATACTGCCTGTCGGCACATGTCGGCTCAAAAAACTGTGAAAAACCCCATGTCGACCTAAACCCATATTGACCTTAAACCAAATAACCGTACCCTGTATATATATATATATATATATATATATATATATATATATTTGCATGGAGGAGGCACTCCTGAGGCAAATAAAATATATGCATTAACGGAGATAAATCTGCTGGTGCCTTCCAAATGGTAGGGATGTCCTACAAATGTATAGTTCCTGGCGGCGGCACTCAGTCACATAAATAACCACACTGTAGGCAGTGGCTTGTAGCCGATGTTTCAAGGCCGTCTGGCCTCTTTATCAAGGTGCAAAGAGATCTCTTTGCACCTTGATAAAGAGGCCAGACGGCCTTGAAACGTCGGCTACAAGCCACTGCCTACGGTGTGGTTATTTATGTGACTGAGTGCCGCCGCCAGGAACTATATATATATATATATATATATATATATATATATATATATATATTGCCTTTACTCTGTGTTTTGACAGCGTAATATTCTCCTGTGCAGTTTGCGTCCAGTAATGACAAGTGCAAGGGGGCCCCCTGTCTAAAGTGACCCGGGCCCCCCCGAAGGCTTAAACAATTTTAAGATATTGGACTGATTTTACAATATATTTTAATTCACAAAATACAATTGTGACCAAAATAAAAATAAAACTACATTTATGACTGATAAAATAACTATTAGTGCATATGCTTATTATGAAATAAGGCCTCACACTATATACAGGATAGTGGATGGGACTGTCCATTCCTAGTGTGCCTCAGAATTATTATAGGTGCCAAAGTCAATGCATAGGAATAGTTAATTACCATCCACCTTGGAGTTAAGCCAGTGTTTCCATATACCTCCTAGTAGCTGGTATCTGGACAGATAGCAAAATTGTTGTCCACCATGGAGGGGCAGGATTAGGCCGCTACGGCAAAGCAGGGTGGTGGCAGTGTCTGTTCCAAATAAGGTGGGCACCAAAAAACTGATGTCATCAGGGGCTGGTTTAGATCAGTCCAATCGTATTGATGTGGGCAGACAGTTGACGCGTTTCGCCATATCAACAGCTTTATCAGATTTTTTTTTGTCTTTCTTATATACTTCAGGCCTGACAAACCTGAAACTCCAGCAGCTGCTGGGTGAGAGGCCTCACGTCATAGTGTCACCCGGTTTCCCTCTTGTGGGAGAATTTTTTTTTTTCCAAATGTGCATTTTTAACACAGTTATTTCCAAATCCTAGTTGTTAGTTCCTCGGCCTTGAATTATGAAAGAACCATTAGGATGCTGGGTTAGCTGCTGCATGGCCGAGTGGTCTCGGGGAGCGCTGATAGTGATGTTAAGCCACTGCTTAGCACATAACGTCTGCAAAGTACCAAGTTATTACACGGTGCAGTTGAGCGAAGGCTGATATGAACTGAAATCTTCATTAATAAGTTATAGATAGGGTTTGTATGGTAAGAGGAATATATTAACCCTTTTGGTGCTGACTCCAGATACCATGATATTTAGATTTGGAGAGCACAGGGGTAAGAATATGTCTGTCTCACAGCAGCGTTTAATTGACAAATCTATGTCCACTACAAGGCAATGCAGACAGGAGATAGCACTGAATCGGTCGGGGTCAATAATCTGTGTCAGTCCTTTGAAACACAGGTAAAAGTGACACAGTGAGAACAGAGCATATTTTCAATATTAATGGCTGGGTGAGAAGAGCCTGAAATTTTCCTCCTGCTGCTGTGTGACAGTGACTTGTCCCTTGTCCTGTGTTTGTAACTCTTATTGGAGTTGACATGGGTCGTCATGTAAAACAAGATGAGCTCTGGCAGAATTGTGTCATTGTGTGAAACGGAACATCACTTAACCCTTGTCTTTATCTAATCTTTCAATATAGCTGGGCAAAATGTTATCTTATTCTGCAATGTCCACAGAAGGAGGTAGTAGAAACAGGTCATAATCCAAATGGCTACAGACCCTCTTTGCTACATCAGAAACATGGGGCACTTGTATTTGTACACTGACCTCATAATATCTATTTAGCCTCCAAACTTATGAAGAAGAAAACTCGCGCTCCTGAAATTTGGTCATCGCTAAGGAGGCATGGCCAGCAGTGCTGTCAGCTGCAGGCCATGCTACCATCCCCTCTGTCTCTGGGAATAGATGCTGTGTGCATGCACCTAACTGCCTCAGGTCCTGGCAGGCGGCAGCGTAACAATAGCCACCGCAGACCCCTGGCACTTACACATACTCAGCGCCTCCCTGCCACCACGGGGTCTGCGGTGCTATTGTTACTTCACTAAGTATAATGAGAAGCGCTTTAAGAGAAGACAGAGCCTGTATGCAGACTCTGATTGGCTTTGGCATTGTTCCAAGGAACACCTCTGTTTTGCCTTTGCGTATTGCTGGAAAATGGCAGTGGCGGCCATTTTCCCAGTGATTTTTTTTTTGTACCTGTGCAGCCAGTACAGGAGTATAATTACATAGGTGCAGGGTATGCGGGCCACCCTGGTTCTGGGGGCATAACACACCTTGCACCCAGTATAGACAAGCCAGTATAATTCCGCCTGCCATTAACTATTGTGCTTATATGTGTTAGTCAAAACCTAAAAAATATCAGCTTTAAAAGACTGACCCTGTTTCTCTGATGAAGAATGAATAATTTAGCTACCAATGCCTCTCAGAGGTTTTATAACTCACAAATGCAGAAGTGTATGAGACAGAAAACGGAGCGTCTTAATATTCTAGAGAATGGTTAAATTATGAGTGAAACAGATGGAGACACATTATGGATGTAAACCTGCTGTAGAAGACGGGTCAGTTTGTGCAGTTCTAGAAAAGGTATTACATGATATTATTGTAATATGATAGATATTGATAGGTCAAACTGCGGAAGGGTGTTTGTTTTACTTATCTGTATTACAAAGTTAACTGCTGTAAGTTATAAGATAGGAAATACTATATGTTGGTCAAGGCTCTAATAAGGGTTAACTGATGCTGACCAGGCCTGTGACTACACACGTGTTAAGTGATGTATTGCTCTATGGATTTAAGTGTTGTAGTTACTGACTGTTTGCGTGCCTGTCTTGTGTACACCTGTCTCATATCGCTGTTTGCCCCAAGATCACCTGTTTACCTATAAGGGTGAAGGGGGAGGATAGGGAGTGGAACTTTGCGGAGCACTCTGTAACCCCATCCTTGCCAGGGGTATTCGGAACATAACACGTTTCTCACCTCAACTAACTTCTGGTTTCACTGAAGAGGAGGAGTTGTTTGAGCAAGGTACTGGGAACAATAATACGAAGCTAATACTTTATGAGCAGCAATAGGAAGAATTGACCATAACGATTACGCAAGTGGTATACAGTTTGGTTAAACAGGGCAAATTTGGTTATGACAATATCAGGGCATGTCTCTCACTGCTGACACTTTTGCAGATTGGCTGGGGTCACCTAACAGGACGAACATTAGCACTTCCTGTAGATAGAGACAGGGTTTGTAACCACACAGAATGAGCCAGAAAGTGTTACACCTTCAGCACTACATGTGCTTCGGCTTGTTTCACCAGAGCATGATTTGCTACTTTAATTTGGGCAAAATGATATTATTTTGTAATCTACTTAAGGGACTTTTAACTCTTAATTTTTGTGGTTTTGAATATTGGCATAAAAAGAATGCATGATTACTACAACGTTTATTCTGTAATTTGTATAGACATACTTAATATGTAAAAAAAAATATATTAAGGCTTTATCTACTAAGCGACATAAACCATTTGTTGTAGTCAAGATATCCAATCAATTTTAAAATGTATTATTACTTATGGGAAGAATTTCCACAGCTTAAGGACCCTCACAGTAAAGACTACAACAATTAAGAGAGCGCACTGTGTTGATCTATCAATTATTTAATGAATATAAAATATTAACACATAAAAAAACACATACATAAAGACAATAAATAATCATAAAAAAATCAATTGATGATGTCCAGCATTATACCACACAATTATACATAATTTCCCCTATAGATTGGTCCATCAATTTTAAATAAGCTCTTTCTTGCTCTTACCCACTGGGTCTTAAATTGAAGTCACGATCTCAGGAGTGGTTGGACTAGTAGAAAGTGAACCACAAGAGAGTTGCGTAGCAAAGCCCCATAGTTTTAAATATGAGAGGTCGGTCAATTGTGTCAAATGCCACTATGAGGTTAAAGAGAACGTTTCCTCCTCTGAGGAAACAGTCAGGCTATTTGGACGGAGAAACGCATCAAGATCAGGAATCCTACTGTCCAGAATTATCCACCAAGTCCCCCCAAGCTTGTTAGCCCTTACTGGACTCCAGCTCATCTCCCGGACTTCCGTGCTTCATGGCTGCACACACAGAGAGTGACCTGCGGCGATTTCCAGTGTGCAGTAGATCTGGCCGTGTTGGTGAGTCATGGCTGTTTGCTCCTGGCGTCGTCTCTAAATCCAACAGAGCCACGCTGGTTGTAGCAAACAATTACCTACCACCTCTGTACCATCCCCTCTCCCGCTGATGCCATTCCACCCATACCAGCAGGATGTCCTTTAAGCTCTTATGACGATGACAGACTGATTAATCCTTTTTGGATACTATTGATGCTCAAAGTTTAAAAACTCTTTCCATTGAGCGCAATCATTAAGGAGGTCCTCGTTCACTTCAATTATAACATCTGGAGGCACTTAAATGTTGCTACAATAAATTTATCAGGAGCTCCCCACCTCTAATGAGATTGTGACTTCAATTTGAGACCCAGTGGGTAAAAGCAAGAAAGAGCTGATTTAAAATTGATGGACCAATCTATAGGGGACATTATGTATAATTGTGTGGTATAATGCTGGACATCATCAATTGATTTTTTATGATTATTTATTGTCTTTATGGTTTTTATTTATGTGTAAATATTTTATATTCATTAAATAATTGATAGTTCAACACAGTGCTCTCTCTTAATTGTTGTAGGGTTTTTTGGTTGAATTTAAGTAATTCTTCTGGGAGCAGCACAATACTTAATTGTAGCTGTGGTCATTAATTATTGAGTGATCAATAAAACTTTTTTTATTTGAAGATTTTTTGCGCTTGATATACCTAGTGTATAGTATTTTGTTTTTAAATCCTTACAGTAAAGACTTATTTTGCATGGAGAGGATGATACCTCCTTTGTTCTTAACAGCTGATGATTCCTTGCCCTCACTATGAAAAAAGTCCTTGGTACATTAATTAGCAGCCTCACAGGTTTCCTCTCCTTCCATGCTCTCCTAGACTGCCTCCAATCTGGCTTTCACTCTCTTTATTCCACTGAAACTGTCTTCAGTAAGGTCACCAATAACACCCTCACAGACAAATAAACAAGCATGTTCTCCAATCTTGTACTCTTTAACCTCATAGTGGCATTTCACACAATTGACCAACCTCTCATATTTCAAACGCTCCAATCTATGGGGCTTTGCTACTCAACTCTCTTGTGGTTCACTTTCTACTAACAGCTCCTTTATCTGTATCTACACCCACCTCTGCCTCCAGCTGCTTACCCTTCCCATTGGGGTACTTCTTCCTCTACACATCTTCCCTCCACAAGCATACTAGTTCCTTAGGTCTTTGTTACAGACAATATGCAAATTTCCCTCTTATTCAGATCTCTCTCCAATGCTGGATGGCACAAGGCTGGCCGAAACTCAATATCTCTAAAACTAAGCATCCCTCGCCAAGGACCCTTCACTCCCAACCTCACTGTTGACTGTTCCTAAAGTACAAAGTATGTGTATCACCCTTTCCTTCTCTTCCCAATCTATTCTTGCCACTTCCACAATATTTCCAGAACCAGGCCCCTGTTTTAGGGTATATCAAGGATACCTTCTTTAATGTAAACCGCTCTCTCCAACCTTCCACCTTGCCCCTCTTCAGTTTGTCTTCAACTCTGCTGCCTGCCTTATTTCCACTCTCTTCACCTTACCTCTGCTGCCCCACGGTCAGTCATTCCACTGCTACCCCTATAACAAATAGAATTAAATTCAAACGCCTCTCCCTCACCAGCCTAATTTATTCTCACATTCCCATTCGTCCACTTTGCTCATCTAATGATTACCCCTTCCAACTTTTAGGGGTTCATTTACTAAGATGGGAGTTCTATCGCATGTTTCCCAAAGCAACCAATCAGATTCTAATTATTTATTTAGCACTTTCTAAAATATAATAAATAGAATCTGAGTTGTTGCTATGGTCAACATCCCATCTTTAATAGAACTCTCATGTTAGTAAATTTTCCCCTTACACCACATTCACACCAGCCAAAATTCCCGGGATTTCAACCATGCTAGCTAGCAGGGTTGCTTCTGCAACCAGCCCGGGTTACTGGCTGGTGTGAAAGCTACTGACCCGGGCAGTGGGTGGGAGCTTGTAGCCCTATTTTCTGGGCGACGGGGCGAGAAGTGCTGCTGAATTTGAAAACATTTTGAAAAGACTGCCCGGACACTCTCAGCCAATCAGCGTCCAGCCAGTCTTTTAAATGTTTTCAAATTTAGCAGCGCTTCCCGCCCCACCACCCAGCAAATACAGCTACAAACTCCCAGCCTCCGCTGCCCGGATCCTCGCTGCTGCACAAAGGCGCCCTCCCAGTGCTGTCTCTCCCCCCTCACCAGAAAATGCAGGGACTAGGCTGGTGTGAAAGGGGCCAACCAGGGAATGTCCCTGCTTGGTCCCTGGACTCTATTCCCAGGTAAGTCCCTGCATTTTCTGGTGTGAAAGGGATATTACATTCAAGATTTCTCCCAAACTCATCCTAACTTATGGAAAGCTCTTTCTTTCTCCATTAGACTTTCATCCAGCTCCAAGTAGGCCACAAAACTTAAGGTCCCCATACACTTGTGCGTCTTCCCCCCATTTCAACTGATTACGACAGATCAGGCCATTAAATTGGGCTAAATCGCATGTTTTTGACATCCACACCGACCCGATCCCATGTAAAAAAAGGGCACATCAAGTGCCAAGTTGGATGTTAGCCCTCCCGGGCACAATCTCTGCCCTCTTTTTCCACCCATATCTTCTATAGATTGTGACCTTGTATCAGTTCAGCTGCTGCCCCCCGTTGCCTTATACAGTACTTAAAGTGTCTGCATCATTATGTAAACTGTCACTTTGTGAATTTATAAATGGACTATATTTTGCTTTCATGACAGTTTAAGTGATTGTATGCTGCTACTGGATTGTTGTGGTGCCTTGCACATAAAATATAAATAGTCAAATATTTGTAACTATAAGGCGCAGTTTCCTATTGTATACCAGTTTAGTTCCACACAATTTGACCATTCCATCCCATTAAGTATCTTTTACCACACATATTACATTAAAATGCCACCGCCCAAATGAAATTACAATCTAACATATGTGGTGAGAAATTGATACACTGTACTGAAATGTGTGTGGCATTCTCAGCAGTAATTGGTGACTGGGAATTCTAGGAGTGTGGTACTGTAGGAAAAAGGAGAGAGTGCAGAAGTTGGATTCATTAAATGTTAAAGCCACCAGCTGAAACCAACCATAATGGCCCTATATAGTAGTGGATAAATCAATGGGGCCAGATGGGATACATCCAAGGATACTAAAAGAGCTTAAAGGGGAGCTGGTAAAACCAATAACAGAATTATTTAACCAGTCACTAGCTACTGGAGTAATCCCAGAGGACTGGAAAACAGCGAATGTAGTCCCACTGCACAAAAGTGGAAGCAAGGAAGAGGTAAGCAACTATTGACCAGTGAGCCTTACATCAGTAGTAGGGAAATTGATGGAAACACTCTTAAAACAAAGAGTTGTAGAATATCTCAAAACCAGCAATTTACAGGATCCAAAACAGCATGGGTTTACTGGGGGAAGATCATGTCAAACAAATCT
Source organism: Crinia signifera (assembly GCF_055691185.1). NCBI lineage: Eukaryota > Metazoa > Chordata > Amphibia > Anura > Myobatrachidae > Crinia > Crinia signifera. Next base: position 74,539,521 of record NC_139227.1, read on the forward strand.
TATTGACTTTTTTGACTGGGTGACTAAAGTAATAGATCAAGGTGGGGCTGTAGATGTAGCTTATCTAGACTTTAGTAAAGCTTTTGACACTGTCCCACATCGCAGACTGTTAAATAAACTTGAAAGCTTGGGATTGGATTCTAAGATAGTTGAATGGATAAGAGCGTGGTTGCAGGACAGAAAACAGAGAGTTGTAGTAAACGGAGTACAGTCAAAGGAGGGAAAGGTTACAAGTGGAGTACCCCAGGAATCTGTACTTGGACCGGTGCTTTTTAATATCTTTATTGGTGATATTGCAAATGGAATTGAGGGTAAAATGTGCCTTTTTGCAGATGACACAAAGGTATGCAACAGGGTAGACACACCAGGAGGGGTAAAACAAATGATTGAGGATCTAGGCAGATTAGAGAAATGGTCAAGAGAATGGCAACTACAGTTTAATGCCAAAAAATGCAAAATCATGCACTTGGGTCTCAGAAATCCAAAGACTCAATATAGTATAAATGGCACGATAATTTAAACTACTGAGGAAGAGAGGGATCTAGGTGTCACTATTTCAGGGGACTTAAAAGCAGGTAGGCAATGTAACAAAGCAATGAAGAAGGCAAGTCAGATGCTTGGTTGCATAGGGAGAGGTATCAGCAGTAGAAAGAAAGAAGTAATAATGCCACTGTATAGGTCATTGGTACAACCTCACCTAGACTATTGTGTTCAGTTCTGGAGGCCATATCTCCAGAAGGATATAAATACATTAGAGACTGTACAAAGAAGAGCAACTAAAATGGTGCATGGCCTACATCACAAAACGTACCAGGAAAGACTAAAAGATCTTAATATGTATAGTTTAGAGCAGAGAAGGGAAAGGGGGGACATGATAGAAACTTTCAAATATATCAAGGGCTTTAACAAGGTACAGGTGGGAGACATTCTTCACAGGAAGAGGAGCAACAGAACACGAGGACATGCACTGAAACTAGAGGGAGGAAGATTCAGGGGAAATGTTAGGAAGAATTTTTTCACAGAAAGAGTAGTAGATAAGTGGAATAGCCTCCCAACAGAGGTGGTAGATGCAAATACAGTAGTACAATTTAAACATGCTTGGGATAAGCATATTGATATCCTTACAAAAAAATAAGGATCAAATATGGTTTGAGGTAACATGTTTAAAAAAATGGGCAGACTAGATGGGCCAAGTGGTTCTTATCTGCCGTCAAATTCTATGTTTCTATGTTTCTATAGCGTGTGGTATATTCTGTCAATGCTTATGTTGAATCTCAATATTCAGGGTGTGGTGTCTAAAATGGACAGAATCCCGGCTACCAAGAGTTATACCATGTTGACATTGTGAAGTTTGACAAAGTGACTGCATACAGTACATCCTGTATCCCTTAACTCAGGGGTGGCCAAACCTGTCCTCAAGATCTACAACAGTTCATGTATTTCAGGCAACCCGCGGAGCTATAGTAGGAATGAATGCAGAAAGTTTGAAAATGTGACAGTTCGTAATGACTACAGCTGTGGACCAGCTAGGTGATTTGGGTCATGTGACAGTTGTAATGACTACAGCTGTGCACCAGCTAGGTGATTTGGGTCATGTGACCGTTTGTAATGACTACAGCTGTGCACCAGCTAGGTGATTTTGAAAACGCGAACCGTTGGTAGATCTCGAGGACTGATTTTGCCAGCTCTGCCTTAACTGAACCTCTATCCTCTTCTGGTTCTAGGAAAAAAAACTTTTGCTTTTGTGCTGCTCTAGGAACCCACCAATAATTATCCGCCTGATGTTATTTGGCTTGTCTGCCTCTGACCCCTCATGTTCTTGGATATAGTACCGATCTTAAAGTCTTACTAATCTTATGAATTCAAATCACATACCTGATGGAAACATTGCAGCTAAAATGTCCATGAAAAAGATACAAACTGGAGTACTTTAGATGATGATAATATTTGTGTAAAGAGAACAATTATAGATCTATAAACAAAATAGGTTGCCAGAGGTACTAAATTCTGAGACTGCTCAAATCCATTTTAGTTATGTTTTGTCCACGATGATGTGTAGCTCGGCAACCCCTAGATATATCAAGGTGTATGGGATGCCGACACTAACTCAGCCACGGGCATAATGTAAAAATAAAATCAGAGAAGAGGGCACAGAGAGTAGCATTGCTTGTAATGGAGACTTTAGGAAAACCTATAATTAGCACTCACCTCAGACTATGGTTGTAAAAGAACATACTGTATATCTGATAACTTTCATAGGATTGCTCAAATCACTGTGTGCAGCAGTAGCTATGTATAAGATATATGGGGTGACAGTTAATAGGATGTGATTTTATCGCATTTTCCAAAATCGCACCTAATCACACTTTTTGAAATTGCATTTTTTGCAGCAAATTCACATATTTAATGAGATGCAAATTTGGGCAAAAAAAGTGCGTTATGGTGTGATTTTTAGTCATGAAAATGTGTGATTTTGAGGACATGTGTGATTTGTGTTAAAAAATGAAAAATAAATGGCATGAGGTCCCCCCTCCTGAGCGTAGCCAGCCCCGGGCTCATTGAGCCAAACCTGGTTCCAAAAATACGGGGGACAAAAAGTGTAGGGGTCCACTGTATTTCTGAAACCAGCCCCGGACTCTTGGACCGGTCCTTATTAAAAAAATACGGGGGGACAAAAAAAACTGGTCCAGGTCCAACTCAATGAGCCTGGTGCTGGTTATGCTCAGGAGGGGGGAACCCAGGCCATTTTTTTTTTTTTTTACTTTTTCTTTTTAAGACAGAGAGGGTGACATTTATTAGAGATGTTGGGTTTTTGGCAATTTTTATCGCAAAAACGGCCGTTTTTTCATTTTTTACCCAAATCGACTACTTAATGGGTGGCGATTTGCGGCATAAATCGCACTTTTTGCCGCGAAATCGCACTTTCTGAAAGTGCGATTTTTTTTAACTCCGGAATTCGCATCCAGATGTTTTCCCCATTGAAAAATATACAATTCGCATTTTTAATGAGTTGCGAATTTGGAAATCGCCACCAAAAATGGTCTAAAGTTCAAAAAAAAAATAGACCTGATCCTGACTGGCGATTTTGTCAGAAACATGGCGATTTTGTCAGAACCATGCACAGATCATTGTGATCTGTGTATGGTTCTTTGGTAAAATATGTGTAAAAGTAATAAAAAAAATTGGCGTAAGGTCCCCCCTCCTGTACATAACCAGCCCCGGGCTCATTGAGCCGGACCTGGTTCCAAAAATACGGGGGACAAAAAGCATAGGGGTCCCCCGTATTTCTGAAACCAGCCCTGGACTCTTGGACCGGTCCTGGTTCCAAAAATACGGGGGACAAAAAATCTGGGGGTCGCCCGTATTTTGAAACCAGCACCGGGCTCCAACAGCCCCCAGTGTCATGCCACAGCCGGGGGACACTTTTTACACAAGGTCCCCGGGCCGTACCATGAGCACCGTGGCTGGTCAGCCTTGGACGGGGTACCTGGAGGAGTGGGGACCCCCCCAATAAAGTCCCCCCCCAGGCTTCACTCGTCCAGGGCTGAAGCCCGGGGCTGTCACCGGTGTCCCTGGCCATTGGACGCCGGCCTGATATGGTTAAATTCACATTCCTAACATTGCTTAATACAGGAGAACTACAAGTGCCAGCAGACCTCCCCCGCATGCTGGGATTTGGAGAACCACAAGTCCCAGCATGCTGGGCATTAATGGGCCCGCTGGGACTTGTACTCCACCTGTAAAAAGAATGTTAAAATAAAACACACACACAGAAAAGTAAAACTTTATTACATACACACACATCCACACACCTCACTTTTACACCGCTATACATACCGATCCAGGATCCAGCGCTGGTCTCTCTGCAGCAGAGCCGGACAGCCCGCACTGACAGCGGGCTGAACCGGCTTCCTCCGATGCAGCTACCAGCTTCTGTCGCGCTGTCCCAGCGCGACACAGGCTGAGAGCGTGATTGGGCGATGGAGACACATAAGCCGGAGACGCTCTCAGCCTGTATAGCGGTGTAAAAGTGAGGTGTGTGGATGTGTGTGTATGTAATAAAGTTTTACTTTTCTGTGTGTGTGTTTTATTTTAACATTCTTTTTACAGGTGGACTACAAGTCCCAGCGGGCCCATTAATGCCCCGCATGCTGGGACTTGTGGTTCTATGTGCCGGACCCACCATATTTGTAAGCATTCCTTCGCACTTGTACCAGTAATATGCTATACCAGATGTGAAAGTATCTCTCACAGACCAATGAGACAGAATTTAGGTGGCTATAAAATGACACACAATAGGAAAAACTGCTTAGAATATAAAATGCATGGGGCAAGTTTAGCGTTTGATAAGTAGTGCATATATGGAGGATAGTATAATTAGAGGAGGTAAGGAAGGTAACAATGACATGTTAAGATATCTATAGGTATAGACTAAATTACAGGGGGGGGGGTTTGGAAGCTGCTTTACAATAATACACCTGAAGAAAGGAATATCTGGAGTGGTGATAACACAGGACAAACCAGTGCTTTGGTAACATATGGCTTACTTTCTACAATTCACCTTCATTTTTTACCTTGTTCCTTTCACTTCCTACTTATTTAAATCATTTTCTTGTGAAAACTAAACCAGTCCAACCACTTCTCTCTCTACTTTTGGCACGGGATGGGGATCGCTCCTTCAGCAACAAAACTCCTTCCTCCAACAATCAAATAGAGAGCGATAGAGAGAGAGAGGGAGAGAAAGAGAGAGATGGGTTTGCAACACAGAATGGAGAAACGAGGGAAGTCTAGCAGTAGCACAGCAGCAAGCAAAAGACAAGCTGACAGACAGAAATGCAGGTGAAATCGGAAAGAAATCTGCATTCTCAATGCAACTAGTGATATTAAATGATTATCTATACATTACATCACTGTGTGTCAATGTTCTGTTAACAGCTTAAGTTTGCTAGTCACTGTTATGCTCTTCCAAAGCTAGCTTTTTATTGCTAATCCTTGTACACCATACCCCAATTACTTTTTTATTTCCTTTTTGCAGGCTTATACGGCAGTGGATACAGCCTTTTAATAACTTGAAGCAAAAAAGGAGCCCTCTTCCTGCTTCCATTTACAATTTCATGTTAGTCCTGCATCAGAATGTTGGGCAAGAATCAATGACCAACTGGCCTCCAATCATGAACAATTCTACTATTGACCCGCTGACCCATAATGCTACACAGCAGCCATACCGCGACCCCTTTGGTGGTCACGCAGTGTGGGAGGTGGTGCTTATCGTCCTCACAACAGGAATCCTCTCTCTAATCACTGTGGTTGGAAATATCCTGGTTCTCTTGGCCTTTAAAGTCAACAGTGACCTAAAGACTGTCAACAATTACTTCCTACTTAGTTTAGCATGCGCTGATGTAGTCATTGGTGCAGTGTCCATGAACTTATACACCACGTACATTGTAATGGGTCGCTGGGCACTTGGCAGTATTTCCTGTGACCTGTGGCTGGCACTAGATTATGTCACAAGTAATGCTTCTGTAATGAATTTGCTCATCATTAGCTTTGATCGCTATTTTTCCATTACTCGGCCACTGACGTACAGGGCTAAGAGAACACCAAAGAGGGCAGCTATTATGATTGGACTGGCATGGGTAATCTCTTTAATTCTGTGGGCACCTGCCATATTGTGCTGGCAGTATATAGTCGGTAAAAGGACGGTAGAACCCGATGAGTGCTACATTCAGTTCCTTTCCCAACCTATTATCACATTTGGCACTGCCATTGCTGCCTTCTACTTGCCAGTTACCATCATGATTATACTGTATTGGCGGATTTACAGAGAAACAGAAAACAGAAGCAGAGAACTGGCAGGATTGCAGGGTTCAGGAACCGAAAGCATTGTACGTCCCTTGGGCAGTGTCAGAAGTGGCAGCAGTTGTGGAATGGGTGAATCGGAAAGATTGTCCAAATCACTAAATGTAGCACCAAGAGCAAAGCAAGCATGTTGTTTCCCTGGTAGACTCGCTGCTAGTCCATCTCTCAGAAGCTACCCTCAGAACCGAAGCAATGGAAGCTGGAATACCATGGAAGATGCCGCCTCTGCAGACTCGCTCTCCTCTTCCTCTGATGGAGAGGAACACCCATACGAGATGAAAAGCATTTGTTCAGCCGTTATACGATTACCTATGGTCAGCTCTGTAGTTGGGACACCTACAGGGTCTCGTGGTTCCAATGATACTCTTGGGCGAGGGGAAGTCGAGAGTGAAGCCAATGGGGGAAAGCGTGAGGTGTCTAGGAAATCATCCAAACCCCAAGCCTTGGCTCTACCTTCAACTGTTATTAAAGCAAAGTTAGAAAAAAGCCGCCACGGGAAGAGGAAAAGCAATTCACTTATTAAAGAAAAAAAGGCAGCAAGGACATTAAGTGCTATATTGCTTGCATTTATTTTGACATGGACTCCTTATAATATCATGGTGCTAGTGTCCACATTCTGCAAGGACTGTATTCCAACCACACTTTGGGAGCTGGGCTACTGGCTATGCTATGTAAACAGTACGGTAAACCCAATGTGTTATGCACTCTGCAATCGCTCATTCAGGCGTACCTTCAAAATGCTTCTACTCTGTCGTTGGGACAAACGCAAATGGAGAACACACCGACACCCAGCAGCTTTCTTCAGGACCCCGTCACAGTGATTGGGTGGGTGGCAAAATACAATTTAAAGCTGTAACTTTTTACAATCCAGTTTCTTCTCACATTATGCTTACAGAATAAGTCATGGTAGGTTTATTCTACAGTATAACTCTGTTATATGGCCTTCTCTATAGAAAAAATGCCTTCACTTTTGATAATACTAAGCCCCATGCACACTAGGAAATTTTGTGAATAGGGATGCCAATCCCGGGTCATTTATTCAATCCCGAATCGGATTCGGGATTGAAAAAAATTCAATTCAGGGAAAAAAATAATAATAATAATATAATAATATTGTGTATATATACATACACACACACACACATATATACACACACATAAACATACATACACACACACACACACACACACATATATATATATATATATATATATATATATATATATATAAAATCACTCTCCATTTATAAAATATATAGTCATTGACTGGCAATAATGGCAGGCATGGTGGCTGGCCGGATAGCTGAAGAGCTGGATGGTGGGCTGGCTGGTGGAAGGGAAGCTTGTCTCTGCAGGAGGTCTGGCTCAGCGGGCCGGAGGACTCGTAGCGCAGTGCAGCGTGACAGTCAGCACAGCATAACATCTTCTGACCCCCTGCGCCACGTACGCACAGCTGCTCTGCCAGACAGCATTTGAGGATGATCTGATTGCTAAATTGGCGCTGCCCGGCTTTAACACTGCGCATTTGCCATCCAATCCCGGGATTGAAATCCCACTGCTTTTTACCTAAAATCCCGGGACCCGCCGATCCCTATCCTGGGATTAGCCATCCTAAATGTGAATAATATAGCTCAGAAAAGGGTTTGAGTGATATTGTCCATAATATCGTCAAGTGCAGGCATGTCCAATCTGCAGCCCTGCAACTGTTTTAAAACTACAAGTCCCATCATGCCTCACCACAGTTTTGCCATTAGGGAATGCTAAAACTATGGCATGGCATGCTGGGATGTGTAGTTTCACAACAGCTGGAGGGCTGCAGGTTGGACAAGCCTGGTGTACACTCATTATGGTTGACACATGCTCCCACACCGTCGTTCATGATGACTGATGTCTTCCTTACATGCAGGTCAATTTGGAAATATAGCCAAGCAACCTGCATGTTTAGAGGGTTCTGGTGACTTCACTGAACAATTTTGGCGGCCGATATCTTTCAGTGTATACTGTCCGTATCTGCCGCTGGGAGACAATATTGTCCATATTGTTTGCCAGCGGCAGATATGGTTAATGGTTTTGACCAGTCTCCATCGTGTAGTGTGTATGGGGCTTAACATAGCAAGGTTTTTGCAGAGACATCTCAATATCTAAGTAACAAAGCTGGCACTGGTATGTTGATAAAGGTTACATTAGGTTAAGATACTGTATTGTAAAGTATTGATACAGAAGGAAAGGAACCTCTTAATACTGTAATATTAATTCTCTGACATGTTTTACCATTTTTAAAATGGTTTTCAATATTTTTTTCTTCCTGTGAATACAGATTACTCTACAAGACACAAGTTATGGTAACAGGACCTAAGACTACATGGGGTCTCCTGCATGCCTGGCTGAGTGGCACTACAAGGACCGCACTACCCCTAAAAACAAAAATGGGGGACCAAGAACAGAAGAGCAATGGAGTAAGGCCTTTTACAGAGACTACAAAATATCATTTTGAAATTTTCCAAGCTGAAATATGGCCGTCTTGGTCTTTAGCACGTCTTGTACATGTTATTTTGAACTAAAGGAGGAAAGAGAATTTAAAGAAGGTTGGTCTAACCCTTTTAGGGATGTTAATGCCTTTTGATGTTGAAGGGGTATCCCAGATGTGCCAAACCAAACAAAGGCAGGCCAAAGAACATGACAGGTTTTCTATTGTTTACAAAAAGACTTTAAAGAGGGAAGGGCTGTGTATTTATTCTGACTGCAAACAAATAAAGAGTGTATATTACAAAAGCATCCAAGATGGCCTATGTAGATATTCCTATGCATTAATTGATGGAAGGAATGGCACTGAATGTAACAAGAAGCATTGGGTCTTTGTCACAAGAGAACAGTCACTTATTTTATCATCATAAGACAATACTGAGGTAATAAAAGCAGTCACTCTACTCATGTACCGTTGTAATAAAATACAGTCACTTTGAATAAAATTACACTGGAGGCTTTCCAGGATACTACACCCACTTCATAGTGACAACTATAAAATGACCAACTTGTGCCAGTACACAGGAACAACAAGCAATGGTAACTGCAGTCGGGGGGCCCAGCTGTCATGGGACCCAGCTGTTCCAGCAGCAACCCCACTGCGCCATGGTTTTTTTTGTTTATTTTATTTCACTGCAGCAGGGGGAAGACAAGTGTTCCGCAAGAGGCAGCAGCCAAGCCTACCAGCTGCAGTGATCCACCCCAGTTACAGACTATTGCTTGCAACACCATGGAACCGGTGGTAGCTACATGCTCATCTGTCTGTCCATGCCCCCCTCTGTTTGTCCATCTATGCCCCCATATGGTGTTCAAGCTGTCCGTCCATGTCCCCTTGTCCATATTGCATTGTATTCAAGTTTCCCAGACACTGTCTCTCCCTCAGAGGCTCAGACAGTCTCTCTCTCCCCCTCCTAGACACTCCCTATCATCTCAATCACTGTCCTCTCTCACCTACCTGGACACTGTCTCTCTCCACTCCCTGACACTGGCTGCCATTTTTGGCCACATTGAAGCCATACAGATTTGACTTTTTAAAAAGTTGAAGCTGTATTGTCAAAAACAGACACTAGATTGTCAAATCCACATCAGTTTTCGACAATTTGCGGCCATATGAATTGTCTGAAGATTGAATACCGACTGTCGAATTGACTGGTATTTTCCGACTGTCAGAAAACTGAAGAGTTGCTGATATTTTTTAAAGTTTTATAATCACGTCAGTATTGTCCTGCCCCTTATGCTCAAAAATGGATTTTGCATCTTTCGCCCTTTTTGGTGCGGAGGCTATAATGAGGGGGATTTCACAATGAAAGGTGTCACCAAACTCATGGACCTTCCAATTCAATGGGACAATTGTCAAAGAAGACTGGCCTCCTGTATTTGTCAAAGTACGGTAGGGCAATCGCAAAATTCTAGCTTTTTCTAGACATCCTGGGAAAGGCGGCAACTATGCCCTAAGCTGTATGGAAAGTGAAATACTCAGAAAATACAAACAAACCCTTTTAAATCTTGAAAGGAAGAATACACTTCACAGTGATGAATGGCTACTGGCATAAATAAAAATAATCTGCCTTTCCTGCCATGAAAATACCTATCCAAGTGGTTGTACTATGGTGTATGTGACAGGCGCCCAGAAATGGATATGTTAATGTATGAACAGTTTGTGTATGACAAGTTAACAAAAAGTAACCCCAAATTGCCCTAAAAGGGAAATGTCTATTAATCCAAATTAGGGACCTGGTATTTGGCAAATGAACTAAAATTAAATCTAGTAGGCAGCACTTTTAAAAAATAGAAAAAGGGGACAAACATTAGGCACAAATATATTGGCATACATAATGAAGTGTTGGATTCTAAAATGTAGCTGTGAATTTGCACGGTAGCCAGAAATAGAGGTGCATGGTTTGCAGTGCACATGCTTGAGAACCGTACACATGCGCAAGGCCATCCTGCAATGAAATCCTGCAACTAAGTCTATACCCCGTTTGTAAGGTAATTTGACAGAAAATAGGAGCCTGGGGTGGAAACTGGCTGTTTAGTGGGACTGGTAAGAAAAGTGTGCCACAAAAAATGCCAGGAGTGTTCAGAAAACAACAACGCGTGCCTGAGTGATTTAGGGGAGGGTGTGTGAGGTCAGCTTCAGGCTGGATATGCCTTTTCCATCACATTGATGAGTAGAGACAGGATTATATGCATTTGCATATTTGCATATGCATTTGCATATTTTGCCCATTCTCACTGGTTATTGCATATTTTACCTAAAACCTAGTGATGGTGCATATTTTAGACCCAGTCCTCTTCCCACCCGCGAGTCACAGCACTGCTTTGCCCTGCTGCTGCTGGCCAGGTAGTGGTAGAGTGTGCAGGCCGGGGCAATATGTGCGCAGAGTGGGGAACCTTGGATGTACATAGCGTACAGTCTGACACTGCTCTAGGCTGCCAATCCATGTTGATAAAAGTCAGTGTGGGAGGATGCCATTACAAAGCTCCTGAACTTTTGCCTGCCCCTGGCCTGGGACTTTACACCAAGAGACAGACTTCTGCAGCAGAGGAGGCGGGCAGAATGGTTGTGACATCGCGCGGCATGGAGAAAATGCTGTGTCACAGTGAGTATGTGGCGCAGGGAGGAAGCCTTCCACTGCGCCGTCCTCACATGCTATGCTGACATTTGATCCATTGGCGCTGAAGATGAGGGTCCGTGCAGTTGATGCAAGAAGAGCTTTGGACGCTGCAGTATGCTGTAGCAGCCAGAATACTGACATCTGCAGATGCTGTGGCCTATTTTTGAGGTTTATTTGCAACTAATTGTATGCTGATTTTTAAATAAATAAGTTAAATATTACTTTTTTTATTATTTAATGTAGCATATTTTAACACTTTTCATGCATATTTTAAGTATTTTTCATGCATATTTGCATGCATATTTCAAGCTTTTTTTGTTGCATATAATCCTGTCTCTATTGATGAGTAAGTCTCTGGAAACACGGAGACTGCAAAGAAATTAGTTGATGGTGAGCCTGTTACGATGGGTTTTGGACAGTCACAAGGCTGCGAATGGATGTGTATCCCTAAAAACTGCTTGACACTATACAATAAAGTCTATAGGTATAATCTAACACCCAATTATAAACATACTAGGTGATTCATCGCGCCCTACGGGCGCTCTTCACACCGTCGTAAGGGGCTGCGCCCCCTTAATTTGTGAACGTTTGTATATGAGAAATATGGTTAGAATTGTATGAAAGATGCCCTGTATTGCAACTTAGGTGTCCGCGAATCGCGGGAGGGGGGGTCGCGGAGGGTGCCGCGAATTGCAGGAGGGGGGGTCGCGGGGGGTGCCGCGAATTGCAGGAGGGGGGGTTGTGGGGGGGTGGATGCTGCGAATCGCGGGAGGGGAGGGATTGCAGAGAATCGCGGGAGGGGGGTCGCGGGGTGGGTTGCCGCAAATCGCGGGAGGGGGGTTACAGGGGCGGGGGTTGCGGCGAATCATGGGAGGGGGGGTCGCGGGGGTGTGCCGTGAATCACGGGAGGGGGGGTCACGGGGTGGGGTGCCGAAAATCGCGGGGGAGGTGTGTGTGTGTGCCGTGAATCACGGGAGTGGGGGTTGTGGGGGGGGGGGTGGGGGGGGGGGGTGGGGGGGGGGTGTGACGCAAATCGCCACAAGAAAAAATCAACACAGAAAGGTCAACACATGTAAATGTTGACATAAGTGTGGCACTTCATTGGTGTCCATGTCGACACATGAGAATGAATATGAAAATATTCAAAAAATGAAAAAAAAATTCAAAAACTCATGTCAACCTTTTTCATTGTCGACCATAGCCATGTCAGTGTTTTCCATGTGCCATTTAATCCTGGGGCTGCCGCGAATCGCGGGGGGTTGCGGGGGGTGGGTGCCGCGAATCGCGGGAGAGCGGGGTTCATGGGGGTTCCGGTGGGGGGTTGCCGCGAATTGCGGGAGGGGGGGGCGCGGGGGGGTGCCGGGGTGCCGCGAATCGCCGGAGGGGGGGTTGTGGGGGGTGTGACGCGAATGGCCACAAGAAAAAAATCAACACAGAAAGGTCAACACATGTAAATGTTGACATAAGTGTGGCACTTCATTGGTGTCCATGTCGACACATGAGAATGAATATGAAAATATTCAAAAAATGACAAAAAAACTTCAAAAACTCATGTCAACCTTTTTCATTGTCGACCATAGCCATGTCAGTGTTTTCCATGTGCAATTTAATTCTGGAGCTGCCGCGAATCACGGGGGGGGGGGGGGTGCCGCGAATTGCGGGAGGGGGTGTCGCGGGGGTGGGTGCCGCGAATCGCGGGAGGGCGGGGTTCACAGGGGTTCCAGTGGGGGGTTTCCGCGAATTGCGGGAGGTGGGGGGTCACGGGGGGTGCCGCGAATCGCGGGAGGGGGGGTTGTGGGGGGGTGTGACGCGAATTGCCACAAGAAAAAATCAACACAGAAAGGTCAACACATGTCAATGTTGACATAAGTGTGCCACTTCATTGGTGTCCATGTCGACACATGACAATGAATATGAAAAAATTAAAAAAATTCAAAATAAATCTTCAAAAACTCATGTCAACCTTTTTTATTGTCGACCATAGCCATGTCAGTGTTTTGCATGTGCCATTTAATCCTGGGGCTGCTGCGAATTTAGGGGGGGGGGGTGCCGCGAATCGCGGGAGGGGGGTCGCAGGGGGGGTGCCGCCAATCGTGCAAGGGGGGGTCGCGGGGGGGTTCTTTTTGCCGCGAATCGCGGGAGGGAGGTCGCGGTGGGGGTGTTTTTTCCGCGAATCGGGGGGAGGGGGGTCACGGGGGAGGGTTTGCCGCGATTCGCGGGAGGGGGGGTCGCGGGGTGGTGGTTATGCCGCGAATTGCGGGAGGGGTCGTGGGGGGGTTCTTTTTGCAGCGAATCGCGGTAGGGGGGGTTGCGGGGGTGTTTTTGCTGCGAATCGCGGTAGGGGGGGTCGCGGGGGAGCGGGTGTTTTTGCCGCGAATCGCGGGAGGGGGGGGGCGCGCGGGGGGGGGGAGGTTTTGCCGCAAATCGCGGGAGGGGGGTGCTCACCTGGTGGCTGTGGAGTAGCAGTGCTGGGCAACATGGGAAGGCAGTGGGTGTCTGGCACTGTCTGTGGGCTCACTGGGCTGGTTCTCTGTCACATACTTCCCAACATGACCCTCTCCAGGAGGGACACAATGCTCTGTTTCTAGACTTCCCCTTAATGTATGATTGCCATCACCTGTTTTAAACAGGTTAATTTCTCAGAAAGGTGTTCAGCACAGATGAAGGCAATCACACATTAAGAGGAAAGTCCAGGAACAGAGCGTTATAGACACAGACACCCACTTTGAGTGACAGATGTAGCCAAATATATAGGAGATGTTTCCTATGAATAAAATACAACACATCTGTGGTCACAGCACTATAGGCCATTGCTAACATTGGTTGTTCTCAGCCTTCCATCAGACAGTAGCACACCTGTATTGTAATTCACATATTTGCAGGACACCATTGTTAACTTATTAGGGTAACTAAGGCTGGTATTATGGAAAGAAAAGAGTGTAAGTGGAGCACTCCAAAAAATTCTATCAGATCAATTGGGTCAATTTAATATGTAAACATTGCTTTATTGTATAAAATAATCAATTATTAAAAAAGCAAATACAGGTCGGGTATCCCGTATCCGGGCATCCCATATCCAAATTATTTCAAATTTTTCTTTCCCCCCCTAACCCTCTTTTAATACTTACCAAGTCCTCCGGCGTCCATAGCAGGCCTTCAGCATCCTCTCCGGCGGCTCCAGCGGTCCCAGGAGTGCTTTGCGCGAGTGCGCGCGCGCGACTGTGACGTCACCGGCGCGTCTGGGAACTTGCGCAAAGCACTCTGGAGACGCCGGAGACGGTGCTGGTGGCCTGCCGTGGACGCCGGAGGACTCCATGGACGCCGAGGGACCATCGGGGACCCACCAGGGGCAGGTCAGTATGCCTAAAAAAAAAAAATTCCAAAAAACGGAATATTCCCTTATCCGGAATGCTCGTGGTCCCGAGCATTTCGGATAAGGGATACTCAACCTGTATAAGTGATGCCTAAGAAATATAATAAACAACATAAAATCATGAAATAAATTCCACTGAATTAACGGTTGATTATTGAGAGACTTGGGAAAAGAAAAAAGGAATTGAGGTATACTTATTGCAGTCCTATAATGCTTCCTTAGTGTTGTTGTTGATCCACAAAGTAATGTCCAAATTTTAAGGTGCTGGATAGGGTGGGTTCTACAAATCTTGGACCAGCTTCCATTCTCCACCTTCCACCCCCCAGTCTTACTTGGTGCATCTGGAACACTACCATCTTAGGAAACCACCACCTGCTCATTTTTGGGACTCCAGCTATCAGGAGAGCCAAATCCAATTACGGAATTACAACAAAGGCTACTCACCCAGTCAGGTTTATGGACACCCACCCTATCCAGCACCTTTACACTTGGACGTTACTTTGTGAATCAACAACAACACTAAGGAAGCATTATAGGACTGCAATAAGTATACCTCGATTACTTTTTTCTTTTCCCAAGTCTCTCAATCAAGAATGAATTCAATGGAATTTATTTTATAATTTTATGTTGTTTATTATATTTCTTAAGGTGCCCATACACGTTACAATTATTGTATACAATATTGTATACAATATCGCATCTCATCCGATCTCGGTTTTGCGATGACATCAGATGAGATGAGATCTAGTACAAAAAGTAAGTGCAGCATGTACTTTTTTTACTAGATCTCATCTCATCTGATGTCATCGCAAAACCGAGATCGGATGAGATGCGATATTGTATACAATAATTGTAACGTGTATGGGCACCTTTAGGCATCACTTATATTTGTTTTTTTTATATAATTGAGTATTTTATATAATAAAACAATCTTTACATATTAATGTGATACCCAATTGATCTGAATGATTTTTTTGAGTGCTCCACTTACAGTATACTCTGTTCTATATATGCTTTTGTTGGGGAGTGACCTTCCCTTGTGTGTGAGCAGATGACAACACCCCATTCTATTGGCGGCCACCTTCTTCACCTACGAGTGATTTTATTGGTATCATGGAAAGGACAACAAATCTGAGACCTCTGATTTACCCTACTAATAACAATAATGTCATTAAACGTCCAACTGCATATGTTTAACTTCCATGGTTTTTTCTTTCAATACATGTCACTTGTCCCAAAATACTAAAATGAAGTGTCTTATTGGGTAAGATCATTTATATTTTCCATTAGCGTAACCAATGAGAGGTAGACAAAAAGCAATACACAAACGAGGAGTACAAAAGAACAAAGCAAATTAAGATCATCGTGACAGTTGTGAGCAATTCAGCTAGAGATAATCCAAAAGAAACCGTACAAACAGGATTGAGCTCAAATAATAAAAAGGATGCAGAAAGTAGGTATTGTAAAAACAGAAGTGGGCAACACCCTAAAGAGTTGCTGAAAATAAAACAAGGAAACTTTCCTATGGAACAAAACCCAGGGAGCTGCACAAACAAACAAGCATACGAGTGCTCCGAACAGAAGAAAATCCATCTCTCCTTGACTAACAGGACAAATCCTTTCTGTGATAAAGGAAACTGGTGACTAATCATACTGTCGGAACTGTACGCTTTCATAGTTCATTTTGGGCAGATGCAAGTGGTCAGCACTTGACTTACGGAATAAAACTGAGGAAGTTTGGTCACAGACATTAGTAAAGGGATTGAGAATTCGCTCCCTGCACTCCTCTATTGTTATATATTGGGATGCATGCATATGTGTGTGTTACACGCTTCTTGGGACATGTACAGAAAATTTTCTGGCCCAAATGTCACTAAAATGAGGTAACATAAAATTGGCAATCGCATAACCATTGTGTTAGTAGCTGAAATGAATTAGTGGAATGAAACACAAAGCATTGCACATGTTAGTGTAGGCGGTAGATGCCGGAACATGTCATTTGTGCATACCTCCCAACTTTGTAACAGTCAAAGAGGGACAGCTGTGCGTGCCCAAAATTAGGGGGTGTGGCTTAGCCGCAGAAAGCGTGGCCTGCAAATCATGTCATCCCTGCAAGGCCACACCCCCATTTCCGCCACTGTGGGGGCCTGACCAGCGGCTCTGTAAGCTGCGGGCCAACCCCCGGCCTCTCTGCTGTGGGATGCGCATAGCATCTATTCACCAGATGACAAGGGGGGTGGGGACGACTCCCAACCGGCCCCCGGGACAATGTCGTCACCAGGCGGGACTAAGGAACGTCCCCAAAAACCGGGACGTTCCTGCGGAATGCGGGACAGTTGGGAGGTATGATTTGTGGGCAGAGCTAAATGTGCATAGCCTATACCTGTGTGGGAGACCCACATGAAGATCGTTGTGAAGGAGAAACTGTGACAGGTCCACTCTCTGTAACACACTGTTTAGGAGGCTCAGGTTACCGTCACGAGGAACTGAACTCCTGGACCTTCCCGCGTGTGGCAATACTATTTACTCAATGTAAGAATACATTACTTTTTTGTTTGCAATCATGTAGTCTACTCTATGAAAGAGTTAAAAGGAAAAGAAAAGCGCACTCTAGGATGCAGAATTCATGCATTTACCGTCAAACTGTCCGACACTGAAAACCAAGCATTTTAACTGTATGGATTATTATGAATAAATAGCCAAGGCATGGATGTGCTGTTTCACATTAGGGTAGGGCGTGTTATCATGGTGCTCTGGGTACCATATGAAGCCATCTCACTTCACTGATGCAGACATTATACAAATTGTAATAAAACACATTCCCCATTCTATAAAATTCTGACTACATCACATGAAAGAAAATCCAAGTATTGAGGTAAATCCGCAGCCTTTTTTTCAATCTCAGGATTCAAGATTGAAAAACGGTCAAACCCGGGATTCCCGGGATTGGCCTCCTGATGCCATGTTGGAAACTGTTATGAAGCGTTCCTTAAGTGGGCGGATGCACCAGGCCGGTGCGTGGATGCACAACATGCTATTTGCCAGGTAGTGCCTGAACCGGGCACTCCTGTTGCTCAGCGCTGCCTGGCAGAAAAGGATCACATGTGCATTTCCAAAAAATGGATATCCCTAAATCCAAGTAAGCGTTATTTTCCAGTATAATAAACTTTTTTAGGAACTTATTTCCTCATGGTATTTCTGAAATGTAATTAAATACAATTATCGGCAGTTTTAAAAAATCAGCAATAAAATGTGTTAACCCTTAAAATAATGCAGAAAATGCTTCCATTGGGGGTCAGCACATCCCCACATGTGAGAATGATGCATTTGGTCACTTAAGAAACCTTGGGCCTGATTGCTGGGCTGCAAATATTTGGAGCCCAGCAATCAGGTAAACTCCGCCCCGCACATGCTAATTTTCTGAGGGACGCCCAGAAACTACAGGCAACACGCCCCCAAACGGCCGTCCAATGTCAGTCACACAGCTAGCGGCCAGCGGTCACAGGCGTTCAGAGCATGTGATCACACAGAGGGCTCCAGTCCTCAGGGACCCCTAAGGGCTGTTTCACACAGTACGGTTCCTGCCGCACGGTGAAATCCCGTACGGTCAGGGAGCCGCGCCGCACTCAGAATTTTATAATGGCAGGGATGGCCACAGCCCGGCAGCCGTCCCTTCCAGTGGGGGGATCCGGCTGCAGCCGTGCGGCCGGGCCGTGGCCGTCCCGTGTGAATGGACACAATAGTGTCCATTCACAACTGCTGAGTGCGGCACGGCTCCCTGGCCGTACGGGATTTCACCGTGCGGCAGGAACCGTACTGTGTGAAACAGCCCTAACAGTGCACACTTACTACATATCTCAGTATCACAAGTGAAACAAGTAGCTCCAACTGTAGATCTTTTAAAATGTGTCAGCCAGTAATGACTACACCTGTGCAGTAAGTAAGAGACCTGTAAAACGTGGCCCATTAGGGGTCCCCGAGGACTGGAGTGGAGAAACATTGACTTACAATTCTAGGTTGGTAGGAAAACATGTAAGAGTTATGGAAATATGGATAAATTAGAGGTCATGAAGTTAAAAGGCAAAATGTGTCAATCCCAGTATGCTAAATGATAGAGCCGTTGTGACTTTCAGCCAAGCTGACAATGTGGTCTGAAAACTGTCACTGTGAAGAGAGACACAAATGATGACAGCCAGCATACTGTACCTCAGGCGGTTGTTTTTTTAGCCTTAAACGTTTTTATTCTATTGCCAGCCATAATTTTGGGTGCCAATGCAGAAACAGTAAAACAATAATATATATATATATTCCCATTATCCTTTATGCATCTTCCACAAATCCAACAATATAGGGGAAGATGTACTAAACCCTGTAGAGTGATAAAGTGGAGAGAAATAAACTACCAACCAATCAGCTCCTTACAGTTATTTTGCAAACACAGCCTGTAACATGACTGTTCCGAGCTGATTAGCTAGTAATTATCACTCTCCAAAGTTTAGTACATCTCCCCAGTGCCAGATTAAGCCTTCGGGGGGCCCGGGGTACTTTAGACAGGGGGGCCCCCTTGCACTTGTCATTACTGGCCGCAAACTGCATGGGAGAATATTACACTGTCAAAACACAGAGTAAAGGCAGAATAAACTTGGTCAATGGGTAACTGCAGGGGATATATATACACACACACACACACACACACATACATACTTACCACATGAAAAGCCTGTGTTTGTCCCTCTGCACCTTACTCTGTAGGAGACCTCACAGTCCTAGTGCTGCCTCTGATTAAAAACCCTCCCATGACTAAGCTGCTGCTTCTGTTCTCCATGGGCCTGAGAAGCATGTAGTGAGCTCCACCAATCAGAGCTCAGCATATATACATGCTGAGCTCAAAATACATGCCAACCACAGGGGGCCCCTAGCTAGAGGGGGGCCCAGGGGCACTGACCCCTTGTGCCTCCATTATAATCCGGCCCTGCATCTCCCCCATAACCTCTTGGAATGAAGGCATCTGCAAACAACTCAGAACCTCATCTAAACTCCGTTCACCTTGCAAAGGCCACAGAACATTAAAGACTGTGGCGCACCATTGGGCATGTGCTGATCCGGATTTACCCGGATCTTAAAATGGAATCTTATTGGCTATCTGCCAGTCACATGTTTTGGAGCCAAAACATGTGACAGCTGATAGCCAATAAGCATCTCCCTCAACCTCAGCCCACGGGTGGGACAGCCCCAGAAAAATAGGACTGTCCTGCTAAAATCGGGACAGATGTAAGGTATGCTTTTGAACTAAAGCATAAGACACTCAAATACAGTGTATAGAAAAACCTGTATAATGAATGAAATGACAAAGATATTGGCCGGTGGTTCTACCCTAGTGACAAGGACAATAATGGACGGTACGTATGTAATATCTGGGCTCCCGTTTTTCTTATGAGACCGCGTCCCCTCGCGGGGCTCGCTGCGCTCGCCACGCTTCGGGCACGGTGGCTCGCTGCGCTGGCCACACTATGTAAAATCAACTCCGTGCGTAGTTGGATAGTAGGGGTATGAAAAAAATGGGGTGCATTTAACATGGGAGCCCAGATAATACATAAGTACCTAATGGACTCTTTTTGGGTGCAATATTTCCACAACAATTATAAGATAACTTCTGATAAACAGATATATCACATTATATCATTTACCACAGGATCTTATATGGATCAAATATATTCTAATGTCATCAAAACAGCACTTAGCATTTATATTCTGAAATGAAGTCAATGTAACGCAATGTCCACATACAGGAAAGTAACATTGATGACAATTATAAAAGTGAGAAATATTCCTAAATATGTGTTACAGATCTAATGTTTTCCTTTTTCATCAATTCCACAATTATAAACTCACTGAAATTCAAAGTGCAGAGATAAATTACAAACAATAGCATAAAGGATGTATGTAATTGTAGAGATCCAGCTTGACTGTATGTCTCAGGTGCGTTAGTAAGAAAGGTTGAATCAACATACGGTATGTAATCCATGTGATGGGTTTCTGCTGTTTCCATGTACCCTATGAAGAGAGATTTAACACTGCGCTAGACTCCTCTGAAAAAGGAGGGGTATTAGGAAAAGAAAGAGAAAACGAAAGAGTTGCTCTATTCAACTGTAACTTTGTGAATTTAAATTTGAGCGCCAAAATAGAAATAATGAGCAATACAAAAGTATAGAGAAGCAAGAGAAAGCACTTGTGGTAAAAGAAATAATCACAAATAAAAAATGTAAAATAAATGAAAAGATAAAAATAAAGTTATTCACAAAATAAAAATAATTTTACTTATTGCGCGTGACACCCGTGGAAAGGAAAAGGTTAAATACATATACATCCGCATACTCATCTCCATCATTGGCCTCAAGCCTCTTATAGTATGTTGATTGAGTCCTCATTACTTATATTTAAGCTGTAATGTGTATTGAACTTTGTCGCTCTTTATTTGTACACTATTTTTGTTATTTATTCTATGTTATGCCAAGTTCTGTCTCCCTGTACTGTTCCTTTGTACGGCACTGCAAAACACTTGTGGCGCCTTATAAATAAAATATAATAATAATAATAAGTATGCAGCTCCTTTTAGGGAAGACTTGAGGACCGCAGTGCTCTATACTGTCCCAATCTATAGTTCTGCCGATGGCTGGTGCGGGCTGAGATGTTATACAGTTTGTCAGCTCCTGTGTGTTGTAGATGTTTTGTACAGTGTGGGAGCAGCCCGGCTTTCTGATGATTTCTCCACGGCTTCTCACGTCCAACCGTCGCTTCTGCTTCTCCATCTCCGGCGGGTGGTGGTAGGGTCTGGGGTGTGCTGCTTCTGGTCCGCAAGTGTCGGGATCAACGCATTTTGTTTCCATGTACCCATTGGGAGTGAACAGTTAATGAGAGTTCCAATAATAAATGTGTGAAAGAATGCTGCTGTAGGCTGAAATTAGAGACAAGTGGCAAAATGTAATAAGGCCTGATGCTGGTCAAACACTGATTTTTTTTTATAACGGCAATCATTTAAAAGGCAAGACTTTGATTCAAAATTTAAAAAAGCCTGAAATCAGCCGGCTTCTCCCACCGCCAGCGAACTCTGAAACTATTATATTTCACCAACAATATTAACTCTTGGCCATTGAGAGTGTGGCATTGTAGTAGAGTAATGTGTATCTTAAATCTCTCATATTCTAAGGCTGACATATGTTATAGAAATAAGACTAGATTATACTATACTTATTTACTTATTTAGTAAATATATATTATCAGCTTTAAGAATCTTACTCAAAATAATGATCTTTTTTAATCAACAATAATAGCCTAGGTGTAGAGATATAATAAATTCATAACGTAGTTTGGTCATGTATACAATACACAGATAAGAGTATTATTTACAAACAATTATTTATAAAGCGCACACATCTGCAGCACTTTAAAGAGAATATTTGTAATTTAGTCCCTGCCCCAGTGGAGCTTACAATCTATATTCCCTACCACATGTACATGAACACACACAGACATTCTAGGGTTAATTTTGTTAGGAGCCAAGAAATCTACCAGTATATTTTTGGATTGTGGAGAGAGTTACATTTGGGTGGGGTGTGTTGAAACTGAAATCTAAATTGCAGTGTAAAAATAAAGCAGTCAGTATTTACCCTGCACAGAAACAAAATAACTCACACAAATCTAACTCTCTCTGCACATGTTACATCTGCCCCACCTGCAGTGCACATGGTTTTGCCCATTTTGGAGAACAAATTTGTACTGCGATCAGATCTGAATAAGGGCCTATAAACAGACTTTTTCTATCTGCGTGTGGCTTACATCAGCGTGCATAATAGTCAGAGGAAGGAGGCGGCAAGCGCACTTTACACATAAAATCAGCCGGCAAATGGCACAAAGGACTTTACTGGCTGCAAGCAAATTATGCTGTCTGTCTGTTACTACTGTATGTCATACGTGCCAATGGGTCCACTTATAACATTTTAGTATTGATTTATGTAGCGCTTTTTTACAGGAATAAGGAGCAAAGCACATGGTACAAAACATTAACGTAATAACAGAAGTAAAATGGAAGAACTAAAGTGAACATTAGGCTTAGTGCAGGGTTGTTGCATACATACATACATACATACATACCTTCCATGGGTTGAATGTTCCACCCATCAAAAGGAAGGCGCATTGAGGGCACTACATAAAATTGACCTGGGTGGAATAGGTCCCGCCCAGAAGAGACTACACAACATGGGTGGATGAAGGGTAATGCTGAGTAGGGTCTCAACATAACAGTCGGGTCCATGTTTTTGTCATCCCATCCGTGAGTGCACGAGGTGAGGCAGCAATGATGGGCAACACTACAATATTTATATAGTGGGAAATTATGCAAGGACCCAAGGCACAAATGGGAAAAACTAACACGTGGGTTTTAGTAGTATATGCACAGTATGAATAGATCCTTGGGAAGTACATCCATCGAAGGCAGTCATCTAGGGCACACTGTGTGGGTGCCAAAGTACGTGGGATATGTTGGGGGCCAAGGGGCAGCAGATGAGAGAGGTGGCAGTATCAGCATAGGGCTAAATAGGGCAGATTTGCAAGCAGAAGCAGAGATTTTAGTCTGAAGGTGGTGCAACTTCAATAACTGAGCCACTCCGGATCATAACACATGGGTCCTATCCATACCTGGTTGTGCAGCATATAATTAAGTCCTCTATGCACTTTGCAACAGGTCAGCTAAGATTGTACAGTACCTGGTTTTTGCCATCTGTGATGGGAAAACAATACTTATCATAACCTTTATATTTAAATATAATTTTATATTAATATTTATGAAAATATACATTTAATAAAAATGTCTTTAATAATCCATTAGAAATAAAGCCCAATCAGACCCATTGCTGGCCAAACCCACAAGCTGCCATCTGGTCATTAAGCCTACCATATGGGGGGAATACAGGCACACCGACAAAAAGTTCCTGCTCAAAGTTACACATCTCATTAGGCTTCTTGATTAACTTTGCAAACAGAAGCTAGGTGGTGGTGTCAGGAAACAGAGTTTTCACACGGGACAAGGGACTGAGTGTTTGCTCACGGATCTGTGTATGTTTGAGTGCGTGTTTGTGTGTGTGTGTGTAACCAAGGCCTCTGGGAGGAGATTGTCTTGTGAACAGGGAAGCTCTAGCACAACTAACACTACACATACAGTATGCACAGCTACCAGTCGTCACTGAGGTCTGGCTTCAGCTCCACTATGACTGTCGTACTCGTCACGACTTATATAATGAACATGTTCAGTTATACAGCCAGAAGTCAAGTTGTGTGCTCGGAATGATAGAATTGTGTTACTATGCAGAACACAACGGTGACACAATGACATTCTACACCTGCACTGAACATAGCTTCTCCAGACACTTGCATGTACAGCTGTTTCCGCAGAGCTGACGTACAGCTGTGCCTATGTTCCTGTGTCACAGCTGTGATAGAGCTGCCCTTTGATTAGCATCACTCCTACTGTACATGCACAACTAGAACACATATCCGCTCATGTAGCATTGTGTTGCGTTGTGGACAGTTGTCACCTTGATAATCAGTCATGCTGTTCTAGCATTACAGATAAATAAGACACTCCTACATTCCTTCATGATCACTCTCATATGTTGTTGTTAAAATAAATAAATCCAGGTTAAATGATTAGGGGATTGTTCATGGTCATTATCTATGCTCTAATCGGTGTGAGTTGCATGTACAGCTGTCACACGGCATAAATCATTTGACACATGGTGCATTAGCCACTTTAACAGCTTAAGCTTTGTCACACGTTACAGTCTAAGTAACTCACATTACCTGTCTATCTCGTGGCTTCTGTCACAGCCCATTGCTGACTCTGCTAACTGCTCCTATGCATATCCTGGCAGAGAGGGAGACGAGGCTGTGAATACAATTCATGATGCATAAATAATAATAATGTTAGTTATATTGCACCATACTTGCCTACTTTTCTATTCTCCTCTCCGGGAGAAGCCCGGGGAGGAAACCAGATTGTGCCTGTCAAGGGGGCGGGACGAGGATGACATCACCAAGCCCCGCCCCTTGGACAGGCAAACTCGGCCATTCGCGGGTCCGTGGATTGGGGGAAGGGCTAAAATGACTCAAAATGATGAGATTTGCGTCATTTTATCCCCGCCCCCAATCCGCTGACCAACGAATGCCATTGTTTGGTGGGGAAGGAGGCTGCAGGGCAATGAGGGAGAATTGCCCCTCTTCCCAGGGGGCCTGGATGGGGACCAGTTTTCAGGAGCATTCTGGCCATTCCGGGAGGGTAGGCAAGTATGTATAGCACTTTTCTTCCAACAGGACTCAAAGCACTTTACATTTGCCTTACAGTACACAAAACAAAACAAGCTTAACAGTTCATATTATTGAAATGCTTGAGAGAACAGGAAAGTCTTGAGTCTATTTTTTAAGGATTCTACAGTGGGGGCCTCTTGCACTGTGCAGGGAAGAGAGTTCCATAGAGCTTGGAGCCACAAAGCCAAAAGCTCTACCCCCAGACGAGATCAGGCAGATTATAGGAACAGTTAATACAATAGTCCATCATCTACAGATCTTGGTAATTGAGATGGGCAGTAAGGAATCAGAATCTGCTTCAAGTATCTTGGGCTCTGGTCATGGAGGGCTTTGAAAGTCATTAAGCCAATCTTAAAAGTAATTTGCCATGTTACAGGTAGCCAGTGAAGGGAGTAGAGAATGGGAGTAATGTGGCTGGAGCAGGGGCTCGTTGGTTAATAGCCTGGCAGCTGCATTTTTTACCATCTGCCTAAAACCATTATGCCCAAAAGAAGACATAGCTTATTCCCCTAACATTTAGAAGAATCCATATATACAGCAGGATGCAAGGATCAATAGAAGTCTACCGTATAAGACAAAACCAGTTTAAAAGCCAGGTTCTAGAAATGAAGGACATCTATGAAGAGCGGTAATTTGTCCAATGCAGTGGCTGAATTATTGGGTTAGTGCACTGGTAAAAACAGTTAAAGACAAAGTAGGCATTACTCTGGATAAAAAACAACAACATTTCTTCTTAACATTTTAGTGGAAGCCAAATACCATGATTGCCAAGAAATAATAAATCCTTGGCGCAATATCTCCTGATCACAATCAGCCTCTTTAGAGATTAATTCCAATTACAAATACCCATACATTAACCAATTCACGGTTATATAGAAATAGATTAAGTCCTTCCTAATAAAACATACATTTAGCTATTGTGTCATTGATAAATTCAGGTATAAATCAACAGAATAATATAAGACCGAAGCATTCTCATGTACAGTATATACTATCAACATTACAAAACCTGTGCTTATATACCAGCTCCAGAAAAATAATTACTATACTAACAAATGTGTAAAAATCTCAGTTGACAAATCTTGGTAGATGCACTGATGCACATTGGTTTGACACTGGCTCCAGGGATGTAGTTAAAAAAGGACTATGGGGCCTACTTATTAAACCTTGTTTGCATTCAGTGGATGGGATACGGTCACTAGTTCGACACAATTAAAGTTGACATACATTGGGTCAACCACTGAAGGTGAAAAAATTGTGTCGGTAGTTCCTCATCTTTGCGGCCACCACTACGCCAGTTCCGTTAGCCGCTACTAAAGGATTTTCGGTAAGGGAAACCATTACAAATCCTGCCCACACCACCATCTATTACCTTTAGTAAAGGTGTGGCAAGTGGAGCGAACCATCGAGCCCGAAGCATGGCAAACGAAGCAACCCCGCGAGAAGATGATGGAGTACGTAAGTTCCGTAGCATAAGCAGTGGCCACAAAGATTAGGAAGTACCCTCATGTTGACCTTTTGACTGTCAACCTTCCTATTGTCAACCTAATGCTTGTGTTGACCTTCTAACCTTTGCCATGTCAACCTATGTCAGGTGTCAATCTAATTCCAGTCGACCTTCATTGGTCAACCCAATGTATGTCAACCTTGAGTCAACCCAATTACCCATACCCAGAAGTGATATAAATGGCTTTCAATTAACTGATGCAAACTTGCAGGGGAGGAGAGATACCCCCCTGGGAGCAGGAGCCCGGCGGCAGATGACTCCATTGCCTCCAAGAGTTACGCCTCTGCCTTACCCTATTTCCTAATGAGTGGCTGCACATGTGCTGATCTATGGCTGCGATATGTGGAGACTGAGCTCAGTAGAGTGTTCTTTAATCGATGCGATTAGTAATGTTTTTTTTGTAGCGTTTCTCCAACTGTTCTGGCATGAATTTAATGATACGGACCAGTTAGAATAGACACTGGAATCCCAACATAGGCCCTTATTCTAGTTGATTCGGACGGATGTGTATTTCGGACAGGAACCTAGTGTTCTTAGCCCCGCCTACCGTACGGATCACTCAAACCGCCGAGTGAACGCAAGTGGATGTTTCATGTGAACACCTCCTCTATCTGTGGGAACCTCCCCCATCCTCCGATGGTCGCCGACCATCGAATGATGGACTGAGCAGTCAGGCAGCACCAAGTGCTCCAGACCACTCAGATATTTTTACGTATGAAAGCAGGGATATGGGCGGGCAGCTGACATCCGGCTATGTCAGCTGTCCGCCCCCCACACGTGCATCACGGCTGGATTACCATATGTACGCCCAGCGTTTTCATGGGAACTCCCATGAAATGTGGGGCGTACGCATATGGTAATGAGCCCAAACAGCCCTTCAAGCCCCTCTTCACCCCCTGCTCGGATTGTTCAGACCGATCATTTTTTGTACGGAATTCACGCTGTATTCGGACGTGCGTGGGGTTCACACATGCGCAGAAACGCTCCTGCACATGCGCAAACACAAAACATCGGCTGTCCGACCGAACAAGCAGTCGTCCGACTCAAACAGAATAAGGGCCATAGTTAGAAGACCAGCGCTCAGATCCCAATGTAGCCCACAATGCCGATGCTGGAATCCTACTCTTCGCATCCTGATTATAAGTATGCTGGGGAGGCCGCAGGGGGTTTAGTTTATGCACTAGAGGGAGGTTAGGGTTAGGCTGCAGGGGGAGGGTTAAGGTTAGGCACTTATGGTAGGATAGGGTTGTGCAATTATTAGGGTAAGGTAATGGTGTGGGGTTAGCTTACATACCTAAAAGGTGTTGGGATATGTGTTTGGTGTCACAACACAAAAAATAAATAAATAAAAGGTGTTGGGATCCTGACCATTAGGATAGCGCTGTTGGTCCTCTGACCCAATGGCTGGGATCACTATCCAATCGCAATGATACACTGCATCTCTGATACAAACCTGCAATAAGAGAGGGTACAAACTGGGCACAAATTACAAAGGGTCGTAAATAGTGTTTTTCCCAGATGTGAGGGAAAATCTGTACTGTACTGTACTAAAAACTAGAAAAAGGTCCTAAGTGGAGCTTACAAGAACATTTTTTTTTAAAAGAACTGTGCAGTTTTATTATTTATTAACAGTTTCTTATATAGCGCACACATATTCTGCAGCGCTTTACAGAGTATAGTAGAACATTCACATCAGTCCCTGCCCCAGTGGAGCTTACAATCTATATTCCCTACCACATGTACACACAGATAGTCTAGGGTTAATTTTTGTTAGGAGCCAATTAGCCTACCAGTATATTTTTTTGGACTGTGGGAGGAAACCGGAGTACCCGGAGGAAACCCACACAAGTACGGGGAGAATATACAAACTCTGCACAGTTAGGGCCATGGTGGGAATCAATCCCATGACCTCAGTGCTGTGAGGCAGTAATGCTAACCATTACACCATCCGTACTGTTCCAGTAAACATAGGAATTATACCATACAGTATAGGTCAGCATGACATGCTAGGAGTTGTAGTTTAACAATACTGAGTAATTAGTTAATTGTATATGTTTCAGGAATCCTAACAGTAAAATTCAAAAACTGGATTTATAAAGCAGCATTTTGTGACCCTGCTAATGGTTAATAATGAGCCAATCCTACCATTCAGTCCCTGACAACAGAACCCAGTCTCCATGTAAGTAAGCATGCTGATCAACACTCCCAAAATGGCCATATAACCCTGTTTTTGCATGTAAACACTCGCAACAGCATCAACACTCACAGCGCAATCTCACCTGGCGGTACCCTAAGTGCAGTATATGTAGCAACACTTCTGCAAGCAAATTGCAACTAATTCGATTGACTCCTATGTTTTAGTTGAAAATGGTGGTGTACCATGTCTGAGATTGTAGCATTCAATAAATGTGATTGCCATACGAAAGCAAGATTAATCACTTTATAGATTGATATACATATGAGTGTAGTAAATAGTTGTCCAACTACCAGTAACATTAGGCTTTAAACAGCCTTATGTAGCTTGGTCCCCAGCAAACATATAGGAGAGGGCAGGCAGTGCATGACCTCTACTGGTGGATTGAAGTATTTACATGGCAATCACCATATATGGCAAATCAGATAGGTCTCTGCTTTAACTCATTCAGTACACTGAGATATAGTTCTGCCACAGTAACCTCTGGAGATGACTATAAAAAAAAAAAGTTTCCATTTTCTTTTTTTTTTACACTACACAGGTATTGGAAACAAGCCAAAATATACAAATCAGAAATACTTTACAAATCACCCCATATGAAGACTAGCACGAAACAATACTGGGAGAAAGAAAAGATTTAAAGAGCAAGGCAAGGAAATAATGTAACCTCACTTAAATCTGGCACTTAACGTGACAAAACCTTTTATCCGCGTTATGTTTACAGTGTCATAAAAAAAACATCTTCCTAGCGCAGGAAATTAAAAATAAACCAGTATGGGAGAAGCGTGGAAAATCAACAACACCAACAAAAGAAGAGGAACAAAAATGGCTTGTAACAGAATCCGGAAAGATTTAATGTTATAAATAGAAAAGAAACAAAAGGAAAAAAATTAAATAAATATTATTAGATTTTATAAAAAAGATCATGTCCCATACAAATTTCATTCAATGTCGCTATTATTTATTCTACTCCTTAATATGTTTTTAAAATGTAATCAACTATTTAAAAAAATAAAAATAAATCCTGTAGGAAATAGAACACACCTCTACATTTTAGAAATATTTATTTTCCCAACAGTATAAAGCATTTCACTTGCAGCTGTTTACCCATCTGGTTACTGTACCCAGAGACTTCTGCCTATTACACTGAAAAATCAGCATCCTGTCCGAATTCCAAATATATATGCAGCACTCATCCCTACAATACCAATCTTACCCAGTTTGTCTAAACAATGCTACGTGAGATCAAATCTGTAATGTACAATACATCTAGGTGCATAGACACTGGACGATGTATGCATTGGAAGACATTGAGGACCAATTTTGTTATTTGCTCTCATACATAACCAGACTTTTGCTCTCACCAGCCAAATACTAGGTTGGTCCTCTAATACAGCCAGTGCATTGCCTTTGTGTACAGGTGGCCAACTGACCAGGTGCAGAATTCCTTGAATAGGACATCCCAAGTCATATACACAATACATATGTTGCAGATGAATGGTCAGTGTGTATGGACCTTACTCTAGTCTGTTCGCACGGGGAAG
Organism: Crinia signifera; assembly: GCF_055691185.1. Lineage (NCBI taxonomy): Eukaryota > Metazoa > Chordata > Amphibia > Anura > Myobatrachidae > Crinia > Crinia signifera. The sequence goes on from NC_139227.1 coordinate 74,569,498, forward strand.
GCATTTTCGCTCTGCACATGTGCTGGGTGCATGCGTCCACGGTGAACAACTGTTCGCTGGGTGCAAGTACCCATCCTTGTGAACGGAGGGCATGGGGGCCGTTTTATGGACATTCCCATGAACGCTCATGCGATGACGCGGGTGCGGGCAGCTGATATCACCGGATGTCAGCTGCCAACACACTTCCTGCCGAATGTGCATAAAGATCTAAGGTTGCCCTGCGCAACCTTAGATCTGCGTGCACGTTGCACATCATTGGATGGTCGGGGACCATCCAATGATGTAGGTGTTAACCAGCAGGCTGCAAATGGATGTTCATGTAAAACATCAATCCGCAACCAGTGCGAACGCACGCACATTGAAAATTGAGGGAAGGCCTATCACCATTCGCAAGGCGGGAACTGGCTCACTCGCAAGGGTGCGAATTCAATCCAAGCGAATGAACCAGAATAAGGGTCTATGGGGGTTATTCTGATTCACTCGGAAAGGCACAATCACTCTCTAATGGACAACACCATGTGCACTGCAGGTGGGGCTGACGTAACATGTGCAGAGAGAGTTAGATTTGGGTGTTTTATTGTTTCTGTGCAGGGTAAATACTGGCTGCTTTATTTTTACACTGCAATATTGAAGTATAAAACCCACCCAAATCTAACTGTCTCTGCACATGTTACATCAGCCCCACCTGCAGTGCACATGGGTTTGTCTATTAGAGAGTGATTAGAGTTTGTCCATTAGAGTGAATCGGAATAACCCCCTATGTGTGTAGGGTGTCCTCGCAGGAGCTCCTGAGAAAGGTGTGGGGCTGTCACACTGTAACACGTTGAGTTTGCACACAATAACTGCACTTACCATTCAGTTCCTGACCAGCGACAACAGCCCACCATCTAAGGAGGTCAGTAATGCTACACACCCAATTTCGGGCGATGTCTGATGGACTCTGACCTACAATGGCCAATTAACTCCTTGCTGGGAAATTGACCAGAACTCTATACTATGCACATTGGAGTATTGATAATTACCATTCTCACTCACCAATGCATGATAAATGAGACTGGAAATTAACCGTGCATCAGCACATTATCAAACCATGATATGGTTGCTAGGTCGATATACATTAGGATGAAGCAATCATTAGGTTGACAGTCTGTAAACATGAGTTTTTTTTTTACTTTTTAAAAAAATAAAGAGGTGGTCTTTCATACCCTAAAATCCACTAGGGCTTGGAGGGAAAATGGAGTATTGTTCCTTTGTACGGCGCTGCGAAACACTTGTGGCGCCTTATAAATAAAATTATAATAATAATAATAGACATTCGGCACAAAAATAAAATGTGAAAAACTCATATCAAACTTTTGACTGTCGACCTAATGCTTGTGTCGCCTATTTCATGTGTGGACTTAAGGTACAGATGTAGCGCTTCTCTTCATTGCAGGGGCTGGTGTGTGGATTCACCACACGCCAGCCCCCAGAAGGGACTGAATTGGGGCTCCCCACAGTGTTCCCCCACCTCACCGCCCCCCACATCTAACCCTGCCCGTCTCCCTGAAGCGGAGACAGGCAGGGTTCCCGTCCTCCCCGCACCGACGGGAAACTGGGACGAGCGTCCCAGTCAGATGTAGCGCCGTTCGCCAGTCCGGGTGCGCTGGATGAGGGCGCTACATCTGTATTTTGACCCTATGACCATACCCATGAAACCCACTCACCATAAGAGGTATTTGCTATACACACACCGCTGCAGATATTCCCCGGGAGTGGTGTATCCCTTTTATTGTCATGTTTTATTGACAAAACGTGTATGAATGTCAATTTATGAGTATTATATTTTCATTAGTACTAATATTTTTATTAATAGCTAATATATATTGTTGAATTTCTTCAGTGAACCTCAGTGCTGTTCAAGAACAGCAGCTGTGTCAGTGCCTAGTGATCCACACATTTGGTATTTGTATCACACAGTATTGTCTGTTGCACATACACTTGTGGCCCTCTTGCGTTTGTTGCATGTTCACAAAGCGCAAGTTCTACACTTCTAGCAAATACTAACTTACAAATCTGTTACACTTTAGAGTTCATATGAACCAAAGCATAATATAACGCCAAATATGGGTGTATATATTTATCTGGGGTCTGTGCTTGTTTGCATGGGCGACAAAAATAAGCACAAGTCTAAATTACCCCCACAGAGCAGAATCTGGATCAGTTTAAAATGCTTGTCATTATTTGCTATAAAAAAGTCTGTCTCCGCTTTGCTATGTTAAATTTGTATTGAGGCAATGTGCTTTAATCTGTATAAAACACTATGTTTTAGTTTGATGCCATCTAAAATGTCAGTGCATTCTCTCTAGAGGGGGAATAAAACTGCATGCAAAACAAGTGCCCTGAGTGTGTGGCATAATGAGAGCCAATAGCAATGACACTACGTCCTCTATGCTAAGCACCTATGACAGACAGAATGATGGTAATGCCGCTGTCTCTCTACTTTATCTGGACAGGATATAGATATATATGTATGTATGTATGTACGTACGTATGTATGTATGTATGTATGTATGTATGTATGTATGTATGTACGTACGTATGTATACGGAGTTACTCATTGCAGAAGTCAACTTGAGTGCTGCCATTTATTTTTGCATTTGGTTAGTAAGCAATAAAACTATTTCACTAAGCCCAGCGTGTATGGACAGCTATGAATGCTATCATAGCTGGGGGGATAGCCGCTGAGTGCATACACACTGAGCGGCTTTCCCCCTGCCCGGCGCCGTCAGCAGGGGGGCAGACGGCTTTGCACAGTGCAGCGCTATGCAAAGCCGTCCTCAAAGCCGCTTTCCCGGCCATGACGCGGGAGCGCACAGCAACGTTCACCGATCATCGCCGGGCCATACACACTGGGCGGCTTTGAGAAGAAAGCCGCTCAAAGTTGGTGTTTTAAGCCAAGTGTGTATGGGCCTTTAGTGATTATCAGCCTTGTCTTCATGCATCAACAGTGAACATAATAAAAAAGTTTAACCCCTTCACGACATTTGACGTATATATACGTCATGGCCGGGAAGTACTTCCCGACACATGACGTATATATACGTCATGACTTTAAACTGTCACTGCGTCTCGAGACGCAGTGACAGAGGGACGATGTCTGCTGTCCCTGACAGCAGACATGTCCCTGCATGCCCAGGGGGGGCTGCGATGTCGCCCCCCCGTCGGCGATCGCTGTGATTGGCTGTTCAGTGTGAACAGCCATTCACAGCGTTTTCCTGTGTTACCAGCGAATCAGACGCTTGGTAACACAGGTGTCAATCACCGCCGGGCGTCAGGGGGCATGAGGGGGTCATCGGTGACGATGACACCTCACCCCACCCTCACCCCACCTGCCCCCAAGGCTGTGATTGGTCCGTGGGACCCACGGACCAATCACAGCCAAGGCGCGACATTTAAACTAACGGTGACTGCGCTGCAGACGCCATTCCGGTCTGGAATAGCGTGCAGAACGGTCACCGTGCCTGTCTGCCGTGAATACCGACCTGATCCTTGCTAATACTTACCTGATCCTTGCAAATACCTTACCTGATCACCTGCTCACTGCTTGTAGCGTGCTGGACGCTTCCTGGATCTGACTTCCTGAGACTTCCTGCTGCTGCTGCAGTGTGATAGAGAGATAGAGAGATAGAGAGAGAGATAGAGAGAGATAGAGAGATAGTGACAGAGAGAGCTATATTTTGTGTCTGCTACCCCCCCTTTTTGGGGGTGCAGGGGTTTTTTATATATAAATAACTGTCGCTGCTGCTGCAGTGTCATAGTGATAGATAGTGATAGATAGTGAGAGATAGTGATAGATAGTAATAGATAGTGAGAGATAGAGAGATTTGTGTCTGCTACCCCCCCTTTTTGGGGGTGCAGGGGTTTTATTTTATATATATAACTGTCAGTGCTGCTGCTGCAGTGTCATAGAGTGATAGATAGTGATAGATAGTGAGAGATAGAGAGATAGAGAGAGATAGTGACAGAGAGTGATAGAGAGTGTATATTTTGTGTCTGCTACCCCCCCTTTTTGGGGGTGCAGTTTTTTTTTATACATATAACTGTCAGTGCTGCTGCTGCAGTGTCCTAGAGTGATAGATAGTGAGAGATAGTGAGAGATAGAGAGATAGAGAGAGATAGTGACAGAGAGTGATAGAGAGTGTATATTTTGTGTCTGCTACCCCCCCTTTTGTGCTGATCAGTATATCTGTGCTGATCAGCAACTTTTTGGGGGCGCAGAGGGGTTTTTTTTATATATATACCTGTCAGTTGCTGCCAGTTGCACTGTCAGTTGCACCAAAGGTTGTGCACCTGCTGTCCCTCACTGGTAATCAGTGTCGCATCACTGATCACCTTTTTTTTTTTTTCGTGAGTGCTGTGGGGTCTTTTTTTAATTTTTTTTTTACACACACTGATTTTGTGGGTGTCCTGTGGCCACTGTGCGCCGATCAGTGACGTACATCACTGATCAGCTTTTTCGGCACAGGGTTGATCAATTTTTTTTTTTTTTTTTGATCAGATTCCTGTTGCCTTTGAGCGCTGTTCAGTGACAGACGTTACTGACCAACATCTGTGCTCAATTTTTGGTGCAGGACCTTTTTTTTTTTTTTTAACCCCTTCATTTTTTTTTTTTTTAACCCCTTCAATTTTTTTTTTTTTTAACCCCTTCATTTTTTTTTTTGTATAAAGTATTGTTTTTGTTCTGCACTACATACACACTACATACCCCCCGGGTTGAAATAAAGTTTGTACCCCCCCCTACACTATACACGTGTTGAAACATTTCACTACCAGTAACACAAAAATAAAAATGGCATCCCAAATGTCCTCCCAAATGTCCTCCCAAATGTCATCCCAGTCATCCAGAAGAATGTATTCAGTGGAGGAGGCATATGCCATGCTTGCCTCTGATTCTGACACAGCCAGTGAGGCAAGCGGGGAATTTGAAGGATTCGTCTTAAGCTCCTCTTCCTCCTCTGGTGATGAGGGACCCCCTCAAAGACGCCCCCGTAGAGCAGCTGAGACCCCCCCCCCAATAATTGATCTCGTATGGACCCCACCACCAGACAATTTTGAGCCCCAGGTTCCTGAGTTTTTGGCCATGCCAGGAATCCAATTTGATTCCACAGGTCTCAGAGAAATTGACTTTTTCAAATTATTTTTCTCTGATGATTTTATAAATTTAATGGTGGACCAAACTAATTTATATGCCCAGCAGTTTATTGCTCAAAACCCCACGTCATCATTTGCTAGGTGGACCCCTGTAGATGCAGTAGAGATGATGACGTTTTGGGGTCTGGTGTTTCATATGGGCATAGTAAAAAAGCCACAAATTAGGCAATATTGGAGTACAGATGTTCTGTACAGCACCCCATTTTACCGTATGGCCATGACTCGGACTCGTTTTGAGGCAATCCATAAATTTATACATTACACCGATAATGCACAGTGCCCACCCAGAGATGATCCCACCTTTGACCGGCTATTCAAAGTCAGGCCGGTCATTGATCATTTCAGTGCCAAATTTGCAGAGCTATACATCCCTGAAAAATTTATTTGTATTGACGAGTCCCTTATACATTTTAAAGGAAGGGTTAAATTCCGCCAGTACCTTCCCAGTAAGAGGGCAAGGTATGGCATAAAAATGTATAAGCTGTGTGAAAGCACCACAGGGTACACCCACAAGTTTAGGGTATATGAAGGGAAGGATTCAAGAATTGAACCGCCAGAATGCCCCCCCTCCCTCGTAGGTGTTAGTGGCAAAATTGTCTGGGATTTAATGCACCCCTTCCTGGATAAGGGTTATCACCTCTATGTGGATAACTTTTACACCAGCATCCCCCTGTTTAAGGCCCTTGGTTCAAGAGGTACAGCAGCTTGCGGTACTGTGCGCAAGAACCAAAGAGGCCTCCCCAAAACGCACATTGCCCAAGTAATGAGAAGGGGTGAAAGCAGGGGAATATGCACCGAAAATATGTTGTTGGTCAAATATAAGGACAAGAGGGATGTCCTTATACTGACAACAATTCATGGAGACAGTACCACCTCCATCCCTGTACGAGGTACCAGTACCCACACCTCAAAACCAAATTGTATCCTAGATTACAATAAGTACATGGGCGGAGTGGATCTTTCAGATCAGGTACTGAAGCCGTACAGTGCCCTGCGGAAAACAAATATCTGGTACAAGAAGCTGGCCGTGTATATCATCCAGATGGCACTGTATAACGCTTACGTGCTATTCCGTTCTACCGGCCAGAGGGGGACATTTATGCACTTTCAAGAGGAAGTCATAAAGGGCCTAATATTTGGGAACCAGCAGGCAGAGGGCCCCAGTACTTCTAGTACTGGGCCCCGTATTGTACCAGGGCAGCATTTTCCCAACGAAATCCCCTCCACTGCAAGAAAGGGCAGGACACAAAAAAGGTGCAAAGTTTGCTATAAAAAGGGAATAAGAAAGGAAACTATTTTCCACTGTGAAACTTGCCCCGACAAACCCGGCCTATGTATAAAGGAGTGTTTCAAAATATACCACACATCGATGGATTATTAGGTTCATCATTTCACCGTGCATCGGGGGTCTTGCTAATGCCACATAGCACCCACCATTCATTCCACCAGAATCTGAGCTGCAAAATCCAAAAATCACTCCTTCCCTTCTGAGTCCTGCCATGCACCCAACTGGTATTTTTTGGTCACATGTGAGGCATTGCCGTACTCTGGAGAAATGGGGGCACAGATTTTGGGGTGCTTTGTCTCCTTCATTCCTTGTGAAAATGAAAAATTTTGAGCCAGAAGTACATTTTTGTGTAAAAAAATGTAATTTTTCATTTTCACAGCCCAGTTGTACCAAAATTGGTGAAACCCCTGGGGGTTTGAAATGTACACTATACCCCTAGATGAATTCCCTGAGGGGTGTAGTTTGCAAAATGGGGTGACTTGTGGGGGGGTTCCACTGTATTGGTAATGCAACATAGCACCCACCATTCATTCCACCAAAATCTGTGCTGCCAAATCCAAAAATCACTCCTTCCCTTCTGAGTCCTGCCATGCGCCCAACTGGTATTTTTTGGTCACATGTGAGGCATTGCCGTCCTCGGGAGAAATTGGGGCACATATTTTGGGGTGCTTTGTCTCCTTCATTCCTTGTGAAAATGAAAAATTTTGAGCCAGAACTGCATTTTTGTGTAAAAAAATGTAATTTTTCATTTTCACTGCCCACTTGTATCAAAATTGGTGAAACCCCTGGGGGTTTGAAATGTACACTATACCCCTAGATGAATTCCCTGAGGGGTGTACTTTGCAAAATGGGGTGACTTGTGGGGGGGTTCCACTGTATTGGTGCTTGGGGGGTCTTGCTAATGCGACATAGCACCCACCAAAATTCCACCAGAATCTGAGCTGCAAAATCCAAAAATCACTCCTTCCCTTCTGAGTCCTGCCATGCACCCAACTGGTATTTTTTGGTCACATGTGAGGCATTGCCGTCCTCGGGAGAAATTGGGGCACAGATTTTGGGGTGCTTTTTCTCCTTCATACCTTCTGAAAATGAAAAATTTTGAGCCAGAACTGCATTTTTGTGTAAAAAAATGTAATTTTTCATTTTCACTGCCCACTTGTATCAAAATTGGTGAAACCCCTGGGGGTTTGAAATGTACACTATACCCCTAGATGAATTCCCTGAGGGGTGTACTTTGCAAAATGGGGTGACTTGTGGGGGGGTTCCACTGTATTGGTGCTTGGGGGGTCTTGCTAATGCGACATAGCACCCACCATTCATTCCACCAAAATCTGTGCTGCAAAATCCAAAAAACACTCCTTCCCTTCTGAGTCCTGCCATGCACCCAACTGGTATTTTTTGGTCACATGTGAGGCATTGCCGTACTCGGGAGAAATTGGGGCACAGATTTTGGGGTGCTTTGTCTCCTTCATTCCTTGTGAAAATGAAAAATTTTGAGCCAGAAGTACATTTTTGTGTAAAAAAATGTAATTTTTCATTTTCACAGCCCAGTTGTACCAAAATTGGTGAAACCCCTGGGGGTTTGAAATGTACACTATACCCCTAGATGAATTCCCTGAGGGGTGTACTTTGCTAAATGGGGTGACTTGTGGGGGGGTTCCACTGTATTGGTGCAACATAGCACCCACCATTCATTCCACCAAAATCTGTGCTGCAAAATCCAAAAAACACTCCTTCCCTTCTGAGTCCTGCCATGCACCCAACTGGTATTTTTTGGTCACATGTGAGGCATTGCCGTACTCGGGAGAAATTGGGGCACAGATTTTGGGGTGCTTTTTCTCCTTCATACCTTCTGAAAATGAAAAATTTTGAGCCAGAACTGCATTTTTGTGTAAAAAAATGTAATTTTTCATTTTCACTGCCCACTTGTATCAAAATTGGTGAAACCCCTGGGGGTTTGAAATGTACACTATACCCCTAGATGAATTCCCTGAGGGGTGTACTTTGCAAAATAGGGTGACTTGTGGGGGGGTTCCACTGTATTGGTGCTTGGGGGGTCTTGCTAATGCGACATAGCACCCACCAAAATTCCACCAGAATCTGAGCTGCAAAATCCAAAAATCACTCCTTCCCTTCTGAGTCCTGCCATGCACCCAACTGGTATTTTTTGGTCACATGTGAGGCATTGCCGTACTCGGGAGAAATTGGGGCACAGATTTTGGGGTGCTTTTTCTCCTTCATACCTTCTGAAAATGAAAAATTTTGAGCCAGAACTGCATTTTTGTGTAAAAAAATGTAATTTTTCATTTTCACTGCCCACTTGTATCAAAATTGGTGAAACCCCTGGGGGTTTGAAATGTACACTATACCCCTAGATGAATTCCCTGAGGGGTGTACTTTGCAAAATGGGGTGACTTGTGGGGGGGTTCCACTGTATTGGTGCTTGGGGGGTCTTGCTAATGCGACATAGCACCCACCATTCATTCCACCAAAATCTGTGCTGCAAAATCCAAAAAACACTCCTTCCCTTCTGAGTCCTGCCATGCACCCAACTGGTATTTTTTGGTCACATGTGAGGCATTGCCGTACTCGGGAGAAATTGGGGCACAGATTTTGGGGTGCTTTTTCTCCTTCATACCTTCTGAAAATGAAAAATTTTGAGCCAGAACTGCATTTTTGTGTAAAAAAATGTAATTTTTCATTTTCACAGCCCAGTTGTACCAAAATTGGTGAAACCCCTGGGGGTTTGAAATGTACACTATACCCCTAGATGAATTCCCTGAGGGGTGTACTTTGCAAAATGGGGTGACTTGTGGGGGGGTTCCACTGTATTGGTGCTTGGGGGGTCTTGCTAATGCGACATAGCACCCACCAAAATTCCACCAGAATCTGAGCTGCAAAATCCAAAAATCACTCCTTCCCTTCTGAGTCCTGCCATGCGCCCAACTGGTATTTTTTGGTCACATGTGAGGCATTGCCATACTCGGGAGAAATTGGGGCACAGACTTTGGGGTGCTTTGTCTCCTTCATTCCTTGTGAAAATGAAAAATCTTGAGCCAGAAGTGCATGTTTGTGTAAAAAAATGTAATTTTTCATTTTCACAGCCCAGTTGTACCAAAATTGGTGAAACCCCTGGGGGTTTGAAATGTACACTATACCCCTAGATGAATTCCCTGAGGGGTGTACTTTGCTAAATGGGGTGACTTGTGGGGGGGTTCCACTGTATTGGTGCAACATAGCACCCACCATTCATTCCACCAAAATCTGTGCTGCAAAATCCAAAAAACACTCCTTCCCTTCTGAGTCCTGCCATGCACCCAACTGGTATTTTTTGGTCACATGTGAGGCATTGCCGTACTCGGGAGAAATTGGGGCACAGATTTTGGGGTGCTTTTACTTTTTCATACCTTGTGAAAATGAAAAATTTTGAGCCAGAACTGCATGTTTGTGTAAAAAAATGTAATTTTCCATTTTCACATCCCAGTTGTACCAAAATTGGTGAAACCCCTGGGGGTTTGAAATGTACACTCTACCCCTAGATGAATTCCCTGAGGGGTGTAGATTGCAAAATGGGGTGACTTGTGGGGGAGGTTCCTAACTTTTAGCACTTATGGTGCCTAGAAACCTACATGGTGCCTAAAAAAAAATCTCATAAAAAGGAGGCTCCAAAATCAAGTAGGTGCTCCTTCTATTATGAAGCCTGTGGTTTGGTCAAAGTGCACACTAGGGCCACATATAGGATATTTTTGAAAACAAAAGAATTGGGGGAATCAATTTTTAGTCACATTTCTCTAGTAAAATCTACTGTATTCGTTAGAAAAATGTATTAAAATTGAAACTCTGCAAAAAAAAAGAAATTTTGAAATTTCACCTACACTTTATTTTAATTCCTGTGAAACACCTAAAGGGTTAACAAACTTCCAAAATGCTGTTTTGAATACTGTGAGGGGTGCAGTTTTTGAAATGGCATCATTTATGGGGGTGTCTCACATACAAGTCCCTCAAAGTCACATCAGAACTGAACTGATCCCTAAAAAAATCAGTGTTTGAAATTTTCTTGAAAATTTGAGAATTTGCTAGTCATATCTGAAGCCTCCTAGTGTCCAAAAAAATTAAAAGGAAGTTGAAATAATGATGGAAACATAAAGTAGACATATGGTCTATGTTAGTTATTAACTATTTTGAGTGGTATGATTATTTGTCTCACAAGCAGAAAATTTAACATTTTGCAAATTGCTAAATTTTCCATTTTTTCACGATATTTTGGTATTTTTCACAAAAAAACACAGACTGTATCGACCCAAATTTACCACTAACTTGAAGTACAATGTGTCACGAGAAAACAATCTCAAAATCACTGGGATAAGTAAAAGCAAAAAAAAGTTATCCCCACTTAAGTGAGACATGTCAGATTTGAAAAAAAGGGCTCTGTCATGAAGGCACAAACTGGCTCTGTCATGAAGGGGTTAAAGCAGCAATTCGGTCCCCTGTGCTATTGGGAGTGGGATCCTTCCTAATAGCACAGGGGTCCGAATTGCTGCTTTAAACTATTTTATTATGTTCACTGCTGGTGAGCCATCAGGAGCTGAGAAAATGTACTGTTATTATTGTTACTGTGCCTAATTGGAAATGACAACTCACATAATCATACAGTGGACAGATACATATTGTGAGCTGAACTCATATCCATGAGACTATCGCTGTGTCAATGTGCTGGGAACCAGTACATAATGTCTCCCAATCATTAGATAGAGCTTTTTCAGACACAATAGTGCAGATATCATTCTACCATTTCCTGTGTATATTAGTACCTCACGGAAGTCACTAGTTAACAGATACCACAGCCTGCATACTGGTTTAAGTCCACACAATAGATGCCTCAGTGTGCAGGTTCTACCCCCTGCCTCAAAAGTCCAACCTTCCCCATGGGTGTTCCAGAGGATTCAGTCCTTGGCCCTCTGTACGCTGTAAACATCCCTCCTGTACCTATCGCACCGTCCCCACTTTTGCGTGTATAGCGGCCTCCTCACCATTTCCTCCACATATCGGTCTGCATTCTCAAAAGAAACCTGGTCCAAACTGACCGGTCTCCCATCTCTGTCTCTTCTCCTCATCGATATCTTCTCTACCCCCCAACTCCGCTTCCTGTGTGCTGTTCCTAACTTCTCCCTCTGTGACCTCACCTACCCTCTCTGCAATCCTTAATCACTGCAGATACTTATTTTCCTCTCCCAATGCTCCCCCCTTCACACTACTCACACTCATACAAGGCTCTCTCCAAGTTCACTAATCCCTATATTTCTGGCCGATTTCCATACATACTACTTATATAACTCTGATTGGTCAATGGCCCTGGCCTATATATATATGTCTAGTGTCCCTGAGTCTCTGAAACACTGCCATCTGCTGGCAGAGAGCGAAACTACATCTCATTCTCACACATGCACAAAAACAGAAGGTAACAGACTAGATTTCAAAGCTTTTGCTTCAAGCGGGCTTACTAGTATTTAGCCTTTAATAATTACTAATATCATTACCCAATCAAAGGGTCATTTCCAATTAACCCCAGTTACCATTTGATATCTATATTGGCTTAATTTAAATCGTTTTAATTGAGATAGTTTTTGGGGTGCCACACCCTGCACCTAGATATAGCGCTAGGGACCCCCAATATACAGAGAATGGGGGCATAGCATACACCTGCGCAGGTATATGTAACCAATATCTCTGAATTCTATTATCATGTAGTGTTCAAGATTGGTTACTAATATTACCCAGTGTGCTGAGGGAAAGAATGTCTTGTTTACTTACTCAGTATTTAACCCCTCCCTCATGCACCTGGGTAATATTACTGAACTAATTGAACATCTACTACTATCTGTATGTTAATTGAAATCATGAAAGACTGCATGTTGACAAAGCTTCACTTAAGATAATTTGGACTAGTTGCTAGGTAGTCTAAATGGACGGACCATAACGGTAATGTCAGCGCCGATGGCTGTGGGCGTCCGGACAAAGCAACACTTGAACTGCTCCATCCTGCGCTATCTAGTGGCTGACTGAGTGCAAAAAAAACATGAATTCCTCCATAGAGAAGAGAAGCAGTGCTAGCCTTTTATTATATAGGATAATCATGAATACCACTTTCATATCGCAAAAATAACCCAGGTCGATCCCGGGTTGTTGCCTGGTGACTGTGCGGTGTGAAAGGGCCTTATAGTCCACACTATAGGCAGGAGGCAGCATAGGGTACAAGCACAGCCTCCTCCCCTGCCCTGCTCTGTCCCACCCCCTTTCTGATGTCAGTAACCCGGCTTATTGCCGGGTTGCTGTGGGGTGCTCACCTCAAAAACGCCGGGTTGCTCTCAGGACGGACAAGTGTACATATCCCGGGTGCCACCCGGCATTTGCGATGTGAAAGGAGTATAACTCTGATGTTAAGTACAATTAGAATTTGTTAACTCTACAAGCATACCTTATACATTATAAGCAGTGGTGTCCCAATATACACAATCAGTGTACCCCACATAAGATACCCCCAATGCACAGTATTAATACCACTGCATTAGTGTACCCGTTAGTCTTTTATCCCATAATGCAGGAGAGTAAAGCCCATAATACAGGCAGAGAAATGTCACAGTGAAAGAACAGTATAAACTATTTGTAGAAAAACAATACATATAGGGGGTGATTCTGGTTCATTCACTCGGATGCGAATTCGCATCCTTGTAAGTTAACCAGATCCCGCCTTGCTAATGGTGGTACGCTGGCGCACCATTCACCAGTCGCGTATGTTCGCAATGGCTGCTAATAGATTTTTTACATAAACTTCCATTCACATGCCACTGGGACCGTCCCACATCTTGCGATGGTCACCGACCATCAAAAGATGGTGCACACTCTGAGTATTGAGAAATACAATACTAAAAAGATGCAAGTAGCCTTCATAAAATGTACAGTTTTATTATATAATAAAATAAAATAAATGTAAGCAGCACATATTAGGAACAATGGGTAGCATAAAAATCAACAGATTATAGTGACTTGAAATAGGAGTGGGGGGAGCTTTGGGCTCATAAAAAAGTTGAAGTGACTGAAAAAATGTCCAGCTGAATTTAGGGATGGAAATGAGCCCGCTTGTATCCGTTCCTAGTTTGCCTCAGTTTTTGTAAGGACCTGGATGGCAGGGAATGTATTCCAGCTTGGCTTTGGGGAGTGTTGACCTCCTACTGTGTGCTGCTAAAATGTATTTTATTTTACTATATAATAAAACTGTACATTTTATAAAGGTTACTTGCATCTTTTTAGTATTGTATTTCTGTGTTAAATTAGCGTAGTCCACCTGTATTCGGCCATGCAAATTGACCTGAATAAGGTCCATAGTTCTCCATTAAAAAACACAGCACTGACAAAATTCTATAAGACACACTACAGATTTCGATCACATCAAATTGACATAAATCCCATATGTCAACCACTAATATATGCTCCTATCCACCATCTCGCATAGATCACAGTATACCGTTTTGCAGATGACACAAAGGTATGAAACAGGGAAGACACACCTAGTAACACAAATTGTTGATGACCTAGGTACGCTAGAGGAATGGTCAAGAGCATGACAATTACAGTTTAATGTCCAAAAATGCAAAATCATGGATATTGGTCTCAAAAAGCCAAAGGCTACATAGAGGCCCTTATTCAGATCTGATCGCAGTACAAATATGTTCTCAAAATGGGCAAAACCATGTGCACTGCAGGTGGGGCAGATGTAACATGTGCACAGAGAATTAGATTTGGGTGAGTTATTTTGTTTCTGTGCAGGGAAAATACGGACTGCTTTCATTTTTACACTGCAATATAGATCTCACTTTGAAGTAAAACCCCACCCAAATCTAATTCTCTCTGCACAAGTAACATCTGCCCCCCCCTGCAGTGCACATGGTTTTGTCCATCTAAGGAATTTGTCAGAAGGAGTGAACCACAACAACCCCCATAGTAATGGCACTATATTGGAAAATCCTGAGGAGGAAAGGGATCTAGGAGTCACTATTTCAGGGGACTGAAATGCACGTAAGCAATGAGGAAGGCAAGTTAGATGCTTGGTTGCATAGGGAGAGGAATCAGCAGCAGAAAGAAAGTAATAATGCCACTGTATAGGTCATTGGTACCTCATCTAGAGTACTGTGTCAGGTTCTGGAAGCCAAATTTCCAAAAGAAAATACATACTCTAGAGATGGTACAAGGGCAACAGAAATGGTACCTGTCCAACAAAAACCTACCCCGAAAGACTAAAAACAATATGTATAGTTTGGAGCAGAGATGGGAAAGGGGGACATGATATAAACTTTCAGATATATCAAGGGTTTTAACAACTTCCAGGAGGGAAACATTCTTCACAGGAAGAGAAGATTTAAAACACAATGACATGCAATGAAACCGGAGGATATCCTTACAAAGAAATAAGGATCAAATAGGGTTTGAGGCAGGGCCGGAGCTACCACTAGGCAGCTTTAGGCAGCTGCCTAGGGCGCTTGCCACTAGAGGGCACCCCAGTACTGTGATCATGTTAATTAAGTATTTTAATGGACCTCGGGCTAGATTCTCTAAGCTTCAAAAGTGATAAAATGGAGAGTGATAAACAGCCAGCCAATCAGCTCCTACCTGCCATGTCACAGACTGTGTTTGAAAAATGTCAGGCAGGAGCTGATTGGCTGGCTGTTTATCACTCTCTATTTTATCACTTAAGAGAATCTGGCTCGTGAGTTGTAGGAGAGTCTGACACTTTACCCCAGCACATTTGTACATCGGAAACCTGTTACCCGGGCCTGGGAGCAGGTACTACGGGTGATTTCTGGGCTCAGCTTCCAGCAGCAGCCGGCAAACACGAGGCTTGTGTCCCTGCTCTAGTTCTGCTGCTTGCTGCTGCTGCTGCTCTTCGTTCACACAGAGATCGTCTAGAAGCTCCGCCCCCTCCAGCACAAGATGATGATCCTAAAGAGACCCTGCTACTGCTGCCAGTAGGGTTGCCAGCCCAGAGATCATCCAAACATATAGAAAAGGTGACTGGGACATACTTGTATTTGAGGGAGGGGAGGTGCAGGGATGGTTTTACATGTGTATTGGGGGAAGTGCAGGGATGGTTTTACATGTGTGTTGGGGGAAGTGCAGGGATGGTTTTACATGTGTGTTGGGGGAAGTGCAGGGATAGTTTTACATGTGTGTTGGGGGGAGTGAGGGGAAAGTTTTACATGTGTGTTGGGTGAAGTGCAGGGAAGGTTTTACATGTGTATTGGGGGAAGTGCAGGGATGGTTTTACATGTGTGTTGGGGGGAGTGCAGGGATAGTTTTACATGTGTGTTGGGTGAAGTGCAGGGAAGGTTTTACATGTGTATTGGGGGAAGTGCAGGGAAGGTTTTACATGTGTATTGGGGGAAGTGCAGGGAAGGTTTTACATGTGTATTGGGGAAGTGCAGGGAAGGTTTTACATGTGTGTTGGGGGGAGTGCAGGGAAGGTTTTACATGTGTGTTGGGGGGAGTGCAGGGATAGTTTTACATGTGTGTTGGGTGAAGTGCAGGGAAGGTTTTACATGTGTGTTGGGGGAAGTGCAGGGATAGTTTTACATGTGTGTTGGGGGGGGGTGCAGGGATAGTTTTACATGTGTGTTGGGTGAAGTGCAGGGAAGGTTTTACATGTGTATTGGGGGAAGTGCAGGGAAGGTTTTACATGTGTGTTGGGGGGAGTGCAGGGATAGTTTTACGTGTGTTTGGTGAAGTGCAGGGAAGGTTTTACATGTGTATTGGGGGAAGTGCAGAGCTTGGGGACATGTGTGTTGCAGGGCTTTGGAACATGTGTGTTGCAAGGCTGGGGAACATGTGTGTTGCAAGGCTGGGGAACATGTGTGTTGCAAGGCTGGGGAACATGTGTGTTGCAGGGCTTTGGAACATATGTGTTGCAGGGCTGGGGAACATGTGTGTTGCAAGGCTGGGGAACATGTGTGTTGCAGGGCTGGGGAACATGTGTGTTGCAGGGCTGGGGAACATGTGTGTTGGGTAAAGTGTAGGGCTGGGGGACATGTGTGTTGCAGGGCTGGGAAACGTGTTAGGGAAGAGGCAGGGTGCAGGGCATGGTTACATGTGTGTAAGGAATACTGCTGGGTGCAGTATTGGAGTACAGGTGTGGGAAGGAAATATATATATAATGTATTATAGTCCTCAGTGATCCGGCTCTCCCTTTGAAGTACATTGCTGTGTATCGGGTGCCCGCACAGAAGCAATACTAGACAGGAGGGGGCTGATGCAGCACTCCAGGCGACTGTAAATAATGTCCACGCTGATACAATATTAAAAGCAACGTTTCAATGCCTTTATTATGGCCTGATGAAAATGCCATAACGAAGGCATTGAAACGTTGCTCTTAACCCCTTCCCGACATTTGACGTACATTTACGTCATGGCCGGGATGTACTTCCCAACACATGGCATAAATGTACGTCATGACTTTAAACTGTCACTGCGTCTCGAGACGCAGTGACAGAGGGACGATGTCTGCTGTCCCTGACAGCAGACATGTCCCTGCATGCCCAGGGGGGGCTGCGATGTCGCCCCCCCGTCGGCGATCGCTGTGATTGGCTGTTCAGTGTGAACAGCCAATTACAGCGTTTTCCTGTGTTACCAGCGAATCAGACGCTCGGTAACACAGGTGTCAATCACCGCCGGGCGTCAGGGGGCATGAGGGGGTCATCGGTGACGATGACACCTCACCCCACCCTCACCCCACCTGCCCCCAAGGCTGTGATTGGTCCGTGGGACCCACGGACCAATCACAGCCAAGGCGCGACATTTAAACTAACGGTGACTGCGCTGCAGACGCCATTCCGGTCTGGAGTAGCGTGCAGAGCGGTCACCGTGCCTATCTGCCGTGATACTGACCTGATCCTTGCTAATACTTACCTGATCCTTGCAAATACCTTACCTGATTACCTGATCACTGCTTGTAGCGTGCTGGACGCTTCCTGGATCTGACTTCCTGAGACTTCCTGCTGCTGCTGCAGTGTGATAGAGAGATAGAGAGAGAGAGAGAGATAGAGAGAGATAGAGAGAGATAGAGAGATAGTGACAGAGAGAGCTATATTTTGTGTCTGCTACCCCCCCTTTTTGGGGGTGCAGGGTTTTTTTTATATATAAATAACTGTCGCTGCTGCTGCAGTGTCATAGTGATAGATAGTGAGAGATAGTGATAGATAGTGAGAGATAGAGAGATTTGTGTCTGCTACCCCCCCTTTTTGGGGGTGCAGGTTTTTTTTTATATATATAACTGTCAGTGCTGCTGCTGCAGTGTCATAGTGATAGATAGTGATAGATAGTGAGAGATAGAGAGATAGAGAGAGATAGTGACAGAGAGTGATAGAGAGTGTATATTTTGTGTCTGCTACCCCCCCTTTTTGGGGGTGCAGGTTTTTTTTTATACATATAACTGTCAGTGCTGCTGCTGCAGTGTGATAGATAGTGATAGATAGTGATAGATAGTGAGAGATAGAGAGAGATAGTGACAGAGTGATAGAGAGTGTATATTTTGTGTCTGCTACCCCCGCCTTTTGTGCTGATCACCATATCTGAGGTGATCAGCAACTTTTTGGGGGCACAGAGGTTTTTTTTTTTATATATACCTGTCAGTTGCTGCCAGTTGCACCAAAGGTTGTGCACCTGCTGCCCCTCACTGGTAATCAGTGTCGCATCACTGATCACCTTTTTTTTTTTTTGTGGGTGCTGTGTGGTCTTTTTTTAATTTTTTTTTTACACACACTGTGATTTTGTGGGTGTCCTGTGGCCACTGTGCGCTGATCAGTGACGTACATCACTGATCAGCTTTTTCGGCACAGGGTTGATTTTTTTTTTTTTTTGATCAAATTCCTGTTGCCTTTGAGCGCTGTTCAGTGACAGACGTTACTGACCAACATCTGTGCTCAATTTTTGGCGCAGGACCTTTTTTTTTTTTAACCCCTTCAATTTTTTTTTTTAACCCCTTCAATTATTTTTTTTTTTTAACCCCTTCAATTTTTTTTTTTGGTATAAAGTATTTTTTTTTTCTGCACTACATACACATTACACACTACATTCCCCCCAGGTTGAAATAAAGTTTGTACCCCCCCCTACACTATACACGTGTTGAAACATTTCACTACCAGTAACACAAAAATAAAAATGGCATCCCAAATGTCATCCCAAATGTCATCCCAAATGTCATCCCAGTCATCCAGAAGAATGTATTCTGTGGAGGAGGCATATGCCATGCTTGCTTCTGACTCTGACACAGCCAGTGATGCAAGCGGGGAATTTGAAGGATTCGCCTTAAGCTCCTCTTCCTCCTCTGGTGATGAGGGACCCCCTCAAAGACGTCCCCGTAGAGCAGCTGAGACCCCCCCCCCAATAATTGATCTCGTATGGACCCCACCACCAGACAATTTTGAGCCCCAGGTTCCTGAGTTTTTGGCCATGCCAGGAATCCAATTTGATTCCACAGGTCTCAGAGAAATTGACTTTTTCAAATTATTTTTCTCTGATGATTTTATAAATTTAATGGTGGACCAAACTAATTTATATGCCCAGCAGTTTATTGCTCAAAACCCCACGTCATCATTTGCTAGGTGGACCCCTGTAGATGCAGTAGAGATGATGACGTTTTGGGGTCTGGTGTTTCATATGGGCATAGTAAAAAAGCCAGAAATTAGGCAATATTGGAGTACAGATGTTCTGTACAGCACCCCATTTTACCGTATGGCCATGCCCCGGGCTCGATTTGAGACGATCCTTAAATTTTTGCATTACAACGATAATGCACAGTGCCCACCCAGAGATGATCCCACCTTTGACCGGCTATTCAAAGTCAGGCCGGTCATTGATCATTTCAGTGCCAAATTTGAAGACATGTACATCCCAGATAAATTCATTTGCATAGACGAGTCCCTTATACATTTTAAAGGAAGGGTTAAATTCCGCCAGTACCTTCCCAGTAAGAGGGCAAGCTATGGCATAAAAATGTATAAGCTGTGTGAAAGCACCTCAGGGTACACTCACAGGTTTAGGGTATATGAAGGGAAGGATTCAAGAATTGAACCGCCAGAATGCCCCCCCTCCCTCGTAGGTGTTAGTGGAAAAATTGTCTGGGATTTAGTGCACCCCTTCCTGGATAAAGGTTATCACCTCTATGTGGATAACTTTTACACCAGCATCCCCCTGTTTAAGGCCCTTGGTTCAAGAGGTACAGCAGCTTGCGGTACTGTGCGCAAGAACCAAAGAGGCCTCCCAAAAACGCACATTGCCCAAGTACTGAGAAGGGGTGAAAGCAGGGGAATATGCACCGAAAATATGTTGTTGGTCAAATATAAAGACAAGAGGGATGTCCTTATACTGACAACAATTCACGGAGACAGTACCACCTCCGTCCCTGTACGAGGTACCAGTACCCACACCTCAAAACCTAATTGTATCCTGGATTACAATAGGTACATGGGCGGAGTGGATCTTTCAGATCAGGTACTGAAGCCGTACAGTGCCCTGCGGAAAACAAAAATCTGGTACAAGAAGCTGGCCGTGTATATCATCCAGATGGCACTGTATAACGCTTACGTGCTATTCCGTTCTACCGGCCAGAGGGGGACATTTATGCACTTTCAAGAGGAAGTCATAAAGGGCCTAATATTTGGGAACCAGCAGGCAGAGGGCCCCAGTACTTCTAGTACTGGCCCCCGTATTGTACCAGGGCAGCATTTTCCTGATGAAATCCCCTCCACTGGAAAAAAGGGCAGGACACAAAAAAGGTGCAAAGTTTGCTATAAAAAGGGAATAAGAAAGCAAACTATTTTCCAGTGTGACACTTGCCCCGACAAACCAGGCCTATGTATAAAGGAGTGTTTTAAAATATACCACACATCTATGGATTTTTAGGTTCATCATTTCACCGTGCTTCGGGGGTCTTGCTAATGCCACATAGCACCCACCATTCATTCCACCAGAATCTGAGCCGCAAAATCCAAAAATCACTCCTTCCCTTCTGAGTCCTGCCATGCACCCAACTGGTATTTTTTGGTCACATGTGAGGCATTGCCGTACTCGGGAGAAATTGGGGCACAGATTTTGGGGTGCTTTGTCTCCTTCATTCCTTCTGAAAATGAAAAATTTTGAGCCAGAACTGCATTTTTGTGTAAAAAAAATGTAATTTTTCATTTTCACTGCCCACTTGTATCAAAATTGGTGAAACCCCTGGGGGTTTGAAATGTACACTATACCCCTAGATGAATTCCCTGAGGGGTGTAGTTTGCAAAATGGGGTCACTTGTGGGGGGGTTCCACTGTATTGGTGCTTTGGGGGTCTTGCTAATGCGACATAGCACCCACCTTCATTCCACCAGAATTTGTGCTGCAAAATCCAAATATCACTCCTTCCCTTCTGAGTCCTGCCACTTTTTGGTCACACATGAGGCATTGCCGTACTCGGGAGAAATTGGGGCACAGATTTTGGGGTGCTTTTTCTCCTTCATACCTTCTGAAAATGAAAAATTTTGAGCCAGAACTGCATTTTTGTGTAAAAAAAATGTAATTTTTCATTTTCACTGCCCACTTGTATCAAAATTGGTGAAACCCCTGGGGGTTTGAAATGTACACTATACCCCTAGATGAATTCCCTGAGGGGTGTAGTTTGCAAAATGGGGTCACTTGTGGGGGGGTTCCACTGTATTGGTGCAACATAGCACCCACCATTCATTCCACCAAAATCTGTGCTGCAAAATCCAAAAATCACTCCTTCCCTTCTGAGTCCTGCCATGAACCCAACTGGTATTTTTTGGTCACATGTGAGGCATTGCCGTACTCGGGAGAAATTGGGGCACAGATTTTGTGGTGCTTTTTCTCCTTCATACCTTCTGAAAATGAAAAATTTTGAGCCAGAACTGCATTTTTGTGTAAAAAATGTAATTTTTCATTTTCACTGCCCACTTGTATCAAAATTGGTGAAACCCCTGGGGGTTTGAAATGTACACTATACCCCTAGATGAATTCCCTGAGGGGTGTAGTTTGCAAAATGGGGTCACTTGTGGGGGGGTTCCACTGTATTGGTGCTTGGGGGGTCTTGCTAATGCGACATAGCACCCACCAAAATTCCACCAGAATCTGAGCTGCAAAATCCAAAAATCACTCCTTCCCTTCTGAGTCCTGCCATGCACCCAACTGGTATTTTTTGGTCACATGTGAGGCATTGCCGTACTCGGGAGAAATTGGGGCACAGATTTTGGGGTGCTTTTTCTCCTTCATACCTTCTGAAAATGAAAAATTTTGAGCCAGAACTGCATTTTTGTGTAAAAAAATGTAATTTTTCATTTTCACTGCCCACTTGTATCAAAATTGGTGAAACCCCTGGGGGTTTGAAATGTACACTATACCCCTAGATGAATTCCCTGAGGGGTGTAGTTTGCAAAATGGGGTCACTTGTGGGGGGGTTCCACTGTATTGGTGCTTGGGGGGTCTTGCTAATGCGACATAGCACCCACCAAAATTCCACCAGAATCTGAGCTGCAAAATCCAAAAATCACTCCTTCCCTTCTGAGTCCTGCCATGCACCCAACTGGTATTTTTTGGTCACATGTGAGGCATTGCCGTACTCGGGAGAAATTGGGGCACATATTTTGGGGTGCTTTTTCTCCTTCATACCTTCTGAAAATGAAAAATTTTGAGCCAGAACTGCATTTTTGTGTAAAAAAATGTAATTTTTCATTTTCACTGCCCACTTGTATCAAAATTGGTGAAACCCCTGGGGGTTTGAAATGTACACTATACCCCTAGATGAATTCCCTGAGGGGTGTAGTTTGCAAAATGGGGTCACTTGTGGGGGGGTTCCACTGTATTGGTGCTTGGGGGGTCTTGCTAATGCGACATAGCACCCACCAAAATTCCACCAGAATCTGAGCTGCAAAATCCAAAAATCACTCCTTCCCTTCTGAGTCCTGCCATGCACCCAACTGGTATTTTTTGGTCACATGTGAGGCATTGCCGTACTCGGGAGAAATTGGGGCACAGATTTTGGGGTGCTTTTTCTCCTTCATACCTTCTGAAAATGAAAAATTTTGAGCCAGAACTGCATTTTTGTGTAAAAAAATGTAATTTTTCATTTTCACTGCCCACTTGTATCAAAATTGGTGAAACCCCTGGGGGTTTGAAATGTACACTATACCCCTAGATGAATTCCCTGAGGGGTGTAGTTTGCAAAATGGGGTCACTTGTGGGGGGGTTCCACTGTATTGGTGCTTGGGGGGTCTTGCTAATGCGACATAGCACCCACCAAAATTCCACCAGAATCTGAGCTGCAAAATCCAAAAATCACTCCTTCCCTTCTGAGTCCTGCCATGCACCCAACTGGTATTTTTTGGTCACATGTGAGGCATTGCCGTACTCGGGAGAAATTGGGGCACATATTTTGGGGTGCTTTTTCTCCTTCATACCTTCTGAAAATGAAAAATTTTGAGCCAGAACTGCATTTTTGTGTAAAAAAATGTAATTTTTCATTTTCACTGCCCACTTGTATCAAAATTGGTGAAACCCCTGGGGGTTTGAAATGTACACTATACCCCTAGATGAATTCCCTGAGGGGTGTAGTTTGCAAAATGGGGTCACTTGTGGGGGGGTTCCACTGTATTGGTGCTTGGGGGGTCTTGCTAATGCGACATAGCACCCACCAAAATTCCACCAGAATCTGAGCTGCAAAATCCAAAAATCACTCCTTCCCTTCTGAGTCCTGCCATGCACCCAACTGGTATTTTTTGGTCACATGTGAGGCATTGCCGTACTCGGGAGAAATTGGGGCACAGATTTTGGGGTGCTTTTTCTCCTTCATACCTTCTGAAAATGAAAAATTTTGAGCCAGAACTGCATTTTTGTGTAAAAAAATGTAATTTTTCATTTTCACTGCCCACTTGTATCAAAATTGGTGAAACCCCTGGGGGTTTGAAATGTACACTATACCCCTAGATGAATTCCCTGAGGGGTGTACTTTGCAAAATGGGGTGACTTGTGGGGGGGTTCCACTGTATTGGTGCAACATAGCACCCACCATTCATTCCACCAAAATCTGTGCTGCAAAATCCAAAAATCACTCCTTCCCTTCTGAGTCCTGCCATGCACCCAACTGGTATTTTTTGGTCACATGTGAGGCATTGCCGTACTCGGGAGAAATTGGGGCACAGATTTTGGGGTGCTTTTTCTCCTTCATACCTTTTGAAAATGAAAAATTTTGAGCCAGAACTGCATTTTTGTGTAAAAAAATGTAATTTTTCATTTTCACTGCCCAGTTGTATCAAAATTGGTGAAACCCCTGGGGGTTTGAAATGTACACTATACCCCTAGATGAATTCCCTGAGGGGTGTAGTTTGCAAAATGGGGTCACTTGTGGGGGGGTTCCACTGTATTGGTGCTTGGGGGGTCTTGCTAATGCGACATAGCACCCACCAAAATTCCACCAGAATCTGAGCTGCAAAATCCAAAAATCACTCCTTCCCTTCTGAGTCCTGCCATGCACCCAACTGGTATTTTTTGGTCACATGTGAGGCATTGCCGTACTCGGGAGAAATTGGGGCACAGATTTTGGGGTGCTTTTTCTCCTTCATACCTTTTGAAAATGAAAAATTTTGAGCCAGAACTGCATTTTTGTGTAAAAAAATGTAATTTTTCATTTTCACTGCCCATTTGTATCAAAATTGGTGAAACCCCTGGGGGTTTGAAATGTACACTATACCCCTAGATGAATTCCCTGAGGGGTGTACTTTGCAAAATGGGGTGACTTGTGGGGGGGTTCCACTGTATTGGTGCAACATAGCACCCACCATTCATTCCACCAAAATCTGTGCTGCAAAATCCAAAAATCACTCCTTCCCTTCTGAGTCCTGCCATGCACCCAACTGGTATTTTTTGGTCACATGTGAGGCATTGCCGTACTCGGGAGAAATTGGGGCACAGATTTTGGGGTGCTTTTTCTCCTTCATACCTTTTGAAAATGAAAAATTTTGAGCCAGAACTGCATTTTTGTGTAAAAAAATGTAATTTTTCATTTTCACTGCCCAGTTGTATCAAAATTGGTGAAACCCCTGGGGGTTTGAAATGTACACTATACCCCTAGATGAATTCCCTGAGGGGTGTAGTTTGCAAAATGGGGTCACTTGTGGGGGGGTTCCACTGTATTGGTGCTTGGGGGGTCTTGCTAATGCAACATAGCACCCACCAACATTCCACCAGAATCTGAGCTGCAAAATCCAAAAATCACTCCTTCCTTTCTGAGTCCTGCCATGCACCCAAATGGTATTTTTTGGTCACATGTGAGGCATTGCCGTACTCGGGAGAAATTGGGGCACAGATTTTGGGGTGCTTTTTCTCCTTCATACCTTCTGAAAATGAAAAATTTTGAGCCAGAACTGCATTTTTGTGTAAAAAATTTAATTTTTCATTTTCACTGCCCAGTTGTACCACAATTGGTGAAACCCCTGGGGGTTTGAAATGTACACTATACCCCTAGATGAATTCCCTGAGGGGTGTAGTTTGCAAAATGGGGTCACTTGTGGGGGGGTTCCTAACTTTTAGCATCTTATGGTGCCTAGAAACCTACATGGTGCCTAAAAAATAATCTCATAAAAAGGAGGCTCCAAAATCAAGTAGGTGCTCCTTCTATTATGAAGCCTGTGGTTTGGTCAACGTGCACACTAGGGCCACATATAGGATATTTATGAAAACAAAAGAATTGGGGGAATCAATTTTTAGTCACATTTCTCTAGTAAAATGTACTGTGTTCCTTAGAAAAATGTATTAAAATTGCAAATCTGCAAAAAAAATGAAATTTTGAAATTTCACCTACACTTTGTTTTAATTCCTGTGAAACACCTAAAGGGTTAACAAACTTCCAACATGCTGTTTTGAATACTGTGAGGGGTGCAGTTTTTGAAATGGTATCATTTATGGGGGTGTCTCACATACAAGTCCCTCAAAGTCACATCAGAACTGAACTGGTCCCTAAAAAAATCAGTGTTTGAAATTTTCTTGAAAATTTGAGAATTTGCTATTCATATTGTAAGCCTCCTAGTGTCCAAAAAAATGAAAAGGAAGTTGAAATAATGATGTCAACATAAAGTAGACATATGGTCTATGTTAGTTATTAACTATTTAGAGTGGTATGATTATTTGTCTCACAAGCAGAAATTTTAACATTTTGCAAATTGCTAAATTTTCCATTTTTTCACGACATTTTGGTATTTTTCACAAAAAAACACAGACTGTATCGACCCAAATTTACCACTAATTTGAAGTACAATGTGTCACGAAAAAACAATCTCAAAATCACTGGGATAAGTAAAAGCAAAAAAAAGTTATCCCCACTTAAGTGAGACATGTCAGATTTGAAAAAAAGGGCTCTGTCAGGAACGCAAAAACTGGCTCTGTCAGGAAGGGGTTAATATTGTATCAGCCAGGACAATATTTACAGTCGCCTTGAGTGATGCACCAGCCCATATATATATATATATATATATATATATATATATATATTTTTTTTTTTTTTTTTCCTAACAAAACTGGGGGGGGGGGGGGGGGGCATTATTAGACGTTTTGCCTAGGGTGCCAAACCGCCTTGCACCGGCCCTGGTTTGAGGTAACAATATGGGTAAAAAAAAGGGCAGACTAGATGGGCCAAATCGTTCTTATCTGCTGTCAAATTCTATGTTTCTAGGTGTTTGTTTCTCACACTGCACTTGATTGCAATACAGTCCATTGCTTTCAGTATCTCCTTTCACATGGAAAGCCGGTACGTTCTTAAAAGTAGAGAATTACCCCTTGCAACCAGTCAGCTTCTACCTATTATTTTATAGAATGTACTTGATAAATGCTAGCTTGCATTGATTGATATGGACAACCTCTCTCTTGATTCATTTCCCTGCTCAAAATCCTGGGTATTGTACAGAGCCGGGAGGGAAATGGGCATGTTTAAAAAACACAGTAAATAAAGAACCAAGTTTTATTTTAAAAATTACAAATATGCCATGTTAAAAGTACAGGATGACCTCAGGCATTCGTCTATTCCCCCCACCACCATACCCCTAGCCAGAAAAATGTTTGTTTTTTAAATAAATTCCTGTTTTCCAGCCACACACTGTGTAAGTTTAAATAACAATGATAAAGCCCAAGCTAAAAAATAACATATTAATACAAAATGAATATACATAACAATATTACTATTAACTGGGCCCCAACAGTACTATGGGCCTTATTCGAGTTCAATCTTTCTGACAAAATCCTTCTTAGATGGACAAAACCATGTGCACTGCAGGGGGGCAGATGTAACTTGTGCAGATCTAATTAGATTTGGGTGGGGTTTTACTTTAAAGTGAGATCTATATTGCAGTGTAAAAATAAAGCAGCCAGTATTTACCCTGCACTGAAACAAAATAACTCACCAAATCTATTTCTATATGCACATGTTACATCTGCCCCCCTGCAGTGCACATGGTTTTGTCCATCTAAGAAGGATTTTGTCAGAAAGAGTGAACTCGAATAAGGCCCATATATCATTGAGACCAAATTTGTTTGTTTAGATATATAGATGAATAGTTAATTAATCCCTATTGGGAAAGCTGGCTCCCAAAGTGTAGCTGCCAGAGTATCTTTATCAGTTTGAAATAACGCATAAAGGGGCCGATTCACACAGGGCCGAATTCTGCTTGGTCGCCGACGGTGGGAGTCTGTGCATGTGCAAAGTGAGTGAGAGGCATGGCATACTGTACCTCCCAACTGTCCCGCTTGTTGTGGGAATGTCTTGTTTTTTTGGGGACGTTCCCGCATCCCTCCTGCGTCCTGCGGCCGGCAGTGTCACACGGGGGGGGGGGGGGGGGGGTACTGGTCTAGGGCAGTTGGGAGTCCCCCCCCCCTGTCGTCCATGAATAGACACTGTGCGCATATCATCTATTCTTGCAGCCAGAGGGGCTGGGGGCATAGCCAGCAGCTGACTGAGCTGCTGGCCATGCCCCCACAGAGGCGCGAAAACAGGGAGTGGCCTTGTGGCAGCATCGCTGGTATAGGCCACGGCCACAAAAATTCATCCCGCCAGCCCCTCTTTAAATGTTGGGAGGTATGGGCAGGGGGCAGTCGCTGGGGTCCACCCAGCGTTTCATGGGCGGACACCTACGAACGCAGGAATGCATATGCCTGCTTGAGGCAGGCGGATGATGTCACATGACATCAGCGCCAAGCTCAAATTTGTCGAGAAGCATCAATGAGAACAATAAGTGTAGGCTGACTTTTCTTTACGAACAGAGGAGAAATCATTCGATGGTGAGCGACCATAAAATGTGTTCTCCTCTGTGAGGATGCATGCGTGTGGATATGTAAGCGCACATAGCCACTTGCATGGTAGAGCGAGGATTCGGGCAGCAGGGCGGCGTTTACCTGCTCACTAGGCAGCCTAGTGAACAGCTCTGAATTACCCCCAAAGTCACAATTCCCAACAGCTGTGTTACCCCTCAAGTGCAGTGTGCATTATGGATATTCAAGGGCTTTAGTCCAAGTTATCAGAACAGCCGCACTGGGTAATCTGCTTTTAATATAATCTGCTCAGCAGCTCCGGGGATACAGCTAACAATTTGTTGTGTGCAGCAGTCATTTCACCCTGACATATGCTGCATGTTTCTGTCAGACAAGCTGCCATTGGAGAGTTATAGTAAGTAAGTTTTATTGATATGGCGCACTTTCTCCAACAGGACTCAAGGCGCTTTACAGGCATTAAAAATAACAATGCACATAATGTAATACAAAGGGTTATCAGTACAAGGAACAGGCAACAATGGCAGTATAGATATACATCACATGTACAGATATGCACAAGACGCATTCTAATAAGGGACACAAACATGGCGAACATATTTACCGAGCTGTGCAGTACCCAGGCAGCCATACAGCTGTGCCACATGGTGATTGCACAGCCAGATAGGTAGCCAGTAACAGTACAGAATATGAATATATATATATATATATATATATATATATATAGTCAGAGTTGTATTGGCGGCACTCGCTCCAAGAAAATCACACTGACAACCAGACGTTCAGTGGTATGACATGTTTCGGTTATTTATTCAACCGTCCTCTGTATCTGAGGATGGTTGAATAAATAACCGAAACATGTCATACCACTGAACGTCTGGTTGTCAGTGTGATTTTCTTGGAGCGAGTGCCGCCAATACAACTCTGACTATATTTTCTTTCCGTGGAAGGCACCGCGCTGATTGATGTTTACTGTTACCAAAGGAGGCGGCACTCTGCAGACTGCAATAAAAAGGTCCTTTATTCCAACGGTTTCGGGGTTACCCCCCGTCGTCAGGGATGGACACTGCACACAACATGTAGTACATCAAGTGGCTCAATATATACACATGCCCATGATACACCCGCCCCACCCCCCAAACCAATCAAGAACAGGTTGCACTCACCTGCCGGACCTGGGAGCGTCCCACAACGCCGGGCGGCACCGGAAGTGTCCACCTAGCTGTGAGCGTCCCTCCGGTCCAGCTGATAGTTACAGCTGTGTCCACCATGTCCCATAAGCACATCCACGCTGTGCAGCGTATGGGAAGTCGGAAGTAGCAGCTTTGCAGCCGCACTTCCGCCAATCACCCCCGCAGCACAGAACACGCCAGCTGCAAGATGGCCGCCGGGGCCGGGATATATTATATTCATATATACATATATACATACATACACACACTAGATGCACTCTAATGAGGGACACAGACATGGGGAACAATTACTGAGCTGTGCAGCACCCAGGCAGCAAATCAGCGGCACCACATGGTGATTGCACCAGCCAGTACCGTACATATAGAACACAAAAGAACAGTACAGGGTACACAGAACTAGACATAACACAATTAAAGTACACAATTGTGGAATACACGGTCAGGTTCTGATCTTTATCCGGGGTATTGAAGAGGCAACAGTCGGGTTGAGATTTAAATAACAAGTGTATTTTATTACTTCTAATCAGCAAACGTAAATATAAAGCGCTTGGCCTACGATATGCTGTTCCCACGGGGCCAGTGGTGTAATTCACGGGAATCAATAGTAACACTTACTAGCATTTACATAGCAACTATACCCTACCTAGCACACTTTGGCGTGAATCAGCATTTAAACATATATTGGAATACAATAGATAAAGCTTACGCAGGTAAATGAAATCAGGGTACTCTGGACGTCTCCAGGTAAATACCAACTTACTCTACTACACCATGTAAGGACTAGTACCGGTATCTAATTACTGTCCTGGACCCGAATCTTTGACTCAGCCTGTTCACAGGGATTAAAGTACAACTTTCCGGGGAAGTGGTCCCTAAAGGAGGACCCCGGCCTTCCTACGGATCAGTTGCCTGGGGGGTACTTGGCCCGGCCTTCCTACAGATCAATAGCCTGGGTCTCACTTGCTGCAGGCCTTCCTACGGATAAAGTACCTAGGCCCGCATATGGGGTAAATCTGTAAAATGCAGGGTATTATTCAATCTGGCCACTGTTCCCTCACAAATCAATGGGTCAATTAGGCTGGGGTGTTCTGATGTATGGGACCTTTTGAAGTTAGCAAGCCTCACATGGGTGCCATAGGGGCTACATGGAAGGGGCAACCAGCAACAAGGGTCTGTCCCTCTGGCAGGGAATTGAGTCCCAGGTACAACAGTTCTGCGGGGAATAGCTGTGGAGACACCCTTCTAGGGTCACAGAGGTCAATATGGGGGTGCTCTACCTGTGGGGCGATTCCCCTGGTTGTCTCCCTCCTCTCATTCCTGCAGGCAGATGCTGGACGCCTGTTCCTTTGGTGTGCCCTGCTCTGGTGCTGCTCCCCAGGGAGATGGCATCCGAGTGCCTCCTTCCTCCCTCTCTGCCGCTCCCTGTAGTGGATCTCTGCGGCGTCTCTGGCCTGTCAATCAGCGCCCCCTTGGCGGAGCGACAGGTACTTGGCTCCCGCACCTCCGGGCTGCCGCTGACGTCACCCCCGCCCGCTGGTTATTGTGCGCGGCTCTGCCTCCCGCTGCTGCTGGGCTAGACCGCGGGGCTTCACACGCCTCCGCTCTGGTCTCAGTCCGTCTCCGCTTCCTTCCTTCAGCTCCCCCTCCTTCCTTCTTCCTCCGTATTCGCGCCAGATCTCCCTGGCCAATCCCCGACCGGCTTCCTCTCCCTTGGCCTGCTGGGTAAGTCCAGCTCCCGTCCCTCAGTGTCAGCGCCGTGAGGGGGATTAACCCCTTTCCTGCTGGTGGGATAACCCTCGCGGGTTTCCTTAGTGGCACCCGCTGCAGGCTGCCACACAATACAGCTGAGATATAAGGAAGTGAATGAGAATAGATGCAGGTATAGATTGTAGGTGAGTAAGAGAGCTGTAGTTGAAATACAAGAAGAGTGCTGTGAGAACAGGAGGGAGGAGCTTACAATCTAGAGGGAGGGGGAGACAGACAGGTGACATGAGGTGCAGGTAAGGAGACCTGGTGCAAGAAGTGAGCATGGCAGGGATGGTCAGGACATGAGGCAGAAAAGAGAATGGACAAAGTAGTCCTCTCTCTCCTCCTATCCTCCTCTTCCCCCTCCACCCTTGCCCCCTAACAGCTTGGCACCATGGGCCATGCCACAACACACCCTGCTAGGGCGCAGAATGCATGCAGAGTGAACAGGGAATGCACAGGATTGATGAACCATGGCTCTGGTACAGAGAATGGTTCAGTATGGGGTTCATTGTCCTGGCTGTGCAGACTGTAGGTGATGCTGGTTCAGTTAACTCACTGCAGAATGCTGGATTTTCAGTTGATGTTTACTTTTAAGTTCTTCTGTGGCCCTCCGGTATTTCTTTATGTAGTTGTAGTTGTTCAATGTTTTTTTTCAACTATTTCTTTAACGGTTAGATATAAAGTTGACTCTCCCGATATGTCCAATATACTTACTTTGGTGAGCGTGGCTGATAAACATGTAGACCACAGGGTGTAGGTAAAAGTACAGCTTGTCGGCACAGTCCACCATATACATATAATACGGACTCTCATCACTACAGTGGCCTCTGGAGCCCTACTCTGCCAATCATATTGAGTAGCCCTTCCCAGGAAAACTATGTCCCTGGACCGCAGCATCTTCCTGCCAAGGTGTCACCCAATCAGGACCACGATCAGTCTCCAGGACTGATTTAACCACTGCCTAGGTAGATGAAGACAATGGACATCCCTAAAATATATATTTCCATTTTAATGGTGGTTTGAAACATTTAATTTTCAATGCATCACTGGGGGTCTTAGGAAGTGATACTTTAGTGAAGACTAACCTGTTGTCAGGGCACCACTATGGCCCACACAGACATTGGGACAGGTGACTAACCCCACCCCACAAAAATAAAAAACAACCAACAAAACGGTTTTACAAGATTTCTTGGGTCTCATGGACATACATACGAAGGAATCTAGCCACATTCAAAGAGATAAAAGAAACTGAATCATATAAATTTGAAGGAGGATAGGCAGGAACCACAATTTCCTGATTCATGTAGAATCAAGAAACCACCTTTTGAAAGGTAGTCTGTGAGGATACCAAGCACAGTGAGATCAGGATGGAAAATTAGATTGGGAGGGCATTAGACAGGGCTCCCAAATTGTAAACTGGGTAAGCAAATGCAAACGCCACAGTTTTTCAAGTGAGACGCAAAGATCCACTGAATCCAAAAGGGATTTTTGAAGACCAGTGAGCACCAGGGAACGATCCCATAGGTGCACAGGTGAATTTAGCCAGAAAAAGGACAGATAGGGCCAACACCTTCACATTAAGAGAAAGGAAAAGCACATGCATAATTTGAAACCAAATTGTAAGAAAGCCAAGACTTCAGAATAAATTAGGGTTAATTCTCCTAATTGTACAACAGTGGAATTACAAGCGCCACAACCAATAATAAAATGTACGCCGATGAAAACTTCCATGACCATAGTCTGAAAACCCTGTCCTTCAAGATCCAGGTCTCAACAGCCAGTCCATAAAAGCCAGTCTGGGAAACTCTGGGTGCACTCATAGATCCTATGAGAGTAGCATGGAACATAGCTGAAGTCGCTATGAGGGAGCTATGGATAACACAAGAAGATGTGCATGCCATGCTCTTCTCAGACAGTCTGGAGTGACTACAATGGCCATTAAAGTCTCCTGTTTCAACAGAGAATCCATGGAAGAAGCAGGAGAGAGGTACACCAGATGGAATGACCAGGGAGCTGATAGAGCATCTATGAGGTAGACTGGTTTTCTGGTTCGGGATCTTCCCAGTTCTGGAGCCCTGGGATGTAGACCGCAGACAACGGGATGTAGCACCCAACTCTGGATGTGGACCACCTCCTGTATTGAAGCAAGTTTTTCTAGAAGGGTGGAATAGAATGTGGCGCTCCTATAATTCTGCTGCCTATATCTCAAAAAAAACCTTGGATCAATCCCTATTGATCCAGTATGCATATATGAGAAAAGGATTCAGTATGAAATCCCGGCGTTCAAAATCCCGACGCCGGAATCTCGACCGCCGAAATCCCGACAAGGGGGGGACGTGGATCGCCCCCCCTTGCGGGCTCGCTGCGCTACGCTCGGCACACTAATTTATTCTACGACACCCCTGGAGGGAGAAAGTGTCGGGATTTCGGCGGTCGGGATTCTGAACGCCGGGATCCCGACCGCCGGGATTTAAACTGCATCCCATGAGAAAAGGGGGGTTGGGTTTCGGAAAAGTGTCGCTGAAAGAATGGTTAATATGTACTTATCTTTTCATAAAAGATCCTCCTAGATGATGGCACTCTTTGGTTGATTGTTCATCTCAAAGAAGGAGAACTGCTGCTCTTTATCAAGGCATGATCAAGAGCACCTTACCTCCCTCATTACACAACAGTGGCGAAAAACACACATTTTAGACAAAGTTTTTATTTTTGGAGTGTGTTTTTAAATAAAATAAAATAATTTTTACCATAAAAGAATTGCACACATTTTTTATATCCAACATTCGCCAAAGGAGGATATTTGAAAGAAACCTTTTGAGGAGTGTCATTACCTAACACGCCGTGAGTACGGGTACGCACCCACAAGTTAAAAGATACCATTATATGTGTAATTTACGACATTCTAGTGTAAGTAAAGGCCCCCATACACTAGGGCGACTTGTCCTTAGGACAAGTCGCCCCCGACTTCCCCCTGAGCTTCCCCGGCTGCTCCCCGGGGGAGCTTGATTAGATTGGCACTTGATGTGCCATTTTTTACATGTGATAAATCGTCTCGATTTATCACATGTAAAAAACCCGGGGAGCAGGGGGGGGGGGGGGGGCTACAGAGGTGGGAGCTGGTGGGAGCAGGGGGGCTGGGGACGCTGCGGGGGACACGTCTGTGTCCCCCGCTGCTGGGGACGCTGCGGGGGACAGCGTCTGTGCAGGGAGGCGGTAGAGGGAGCAGGGGGGCTGGGGACGCTGCGGGGGACACGTCTGTGTCCCCCGCTGCTGGGGACGCTGCGGGGGACAGCGTCTGTGCGGCGAGGCGGTAGAGGGAGCAGGGGGGGCTGGGGACGCTGCGGGGGACACAGGCGGCATAGAGCCGGGCAGGGGGAGCCGGCGGGAGCTGTCAGTGCTAGAAAAAAAAGCCTATACAATGAATGGGCAGCCTGTGATTGGCTGAGCGCTCTCTCAGCCAATTGCTGACTGGCTGAGAGAGCGCTCAGCCAATCACAGGCCGCCTATGCATTGTATGGGCTTTTTTTTTTTTATTCAATACTGACAGCTCCCGCCGTCTCCCCCTGCCCGGCTCTATGCCGCCTGTGTCCCCCGCAGCGTCCCCAGCTCCCCCTACCGCCTCGCCGCCCCACTAGGTACCAAGTCGGGTGGTCGGACGTGCAGCAGGTCCGACCACCCGACGCAGATCCGATGCGCACGGGACCGCGCATCGGATCTGAGGGGACATCAAAACTAGCCGATTTTGGTCCGATTTCGGCCAGATCCGACTGATCTGGCTGAAATCTGACCAAAATCGGCTAGTGTATGGGGGCCTTAAGGTACGCTCCCTTGCTGACACTGGATGGGATTATAACCATCCCACAAAGAAATAGACCATTACATTGTTCTATTTCCCATATCTTATCTTTTCATGTATCCTCCTTCTTTGAGATGAACAATCAAGCAAAGAGTGCCATCATCTAGGAGGATCTTTTATGAAAAGATAAGTACATATTCACCATTCTTTCAGCGCCACTTTTCCAAAACCCAACCCCCTTTGCTCACCTCCTGTATTGAATCCCTGCTTTTGGTCCCTCCCTGAGGGAATAAGGGAGTAAGAGGGAATTTGCCTGACAAAGTGCTTGATACACTGCTCGAACTCACAGACTATTTATGGCAAGGCTTGACTCCTGAGGTGACCACCGACCTTGAAAGAAGTGTTCGCCGGAGAATAAACCCCAACCCGAGGCCGGCGCCTGTAGTGAGCAGAACCCAGCCTTGTATCAGGAATGGGCAACCCTTGATCATATTTGAGGAGTTAATCCACCATAGGAGAGATGCACCTCCCTGGAGAGAATTACTGTCTGGGCTTGAGACCCAGAGGCAAGCAGTTCCATCGCAGAGACATCACCAGCTGAAGTGATCTGGAATGGAACTGGGCAATTTCAGCCATGTCAAAGCAGTTTTCCAAGAATTTGGATTCATAAGTGAATGGAAACTCTATGGTGTTTGGGAAAATCCTGTACTAGGTGGTCAATTTGTCCCTGTGGAGAAAGACCCTTTGAGCGCATGAATCCAAGAGAGCACACAGATGGTGCATGGACTAAGAAGGAACTAACATGGACTTGCACCAATTGATTAACCAACAATGGGATAGGAGCAAGTCCAGGGTCAGCTGAAGTTTCAGAGTGTCCTGGGTCTAAGCCATCAAGAGAAGATCATCCAGGTAATGTAAAATGTGGACTCATTGTAGGTGCAAGGAAGCCATCACCAATGCAATGATCTTGGTGAAAGCTCCCAGCACTGTCGTCAGTCCAAATGGCAGGGCCCTAAACCAAAAGTGGTCGCTCTTTATCACAGAATGAAGTAACAGCTGGTGTTCGTCCATGATGGGAACATGCAACTAGGCATCCCAGATATCAAGAGATGACATGAAGTTTTCTGGTTCCAACAATTGCATGATGGAGCGAAGCTACTCAATCCTGAAGTTGGCAACTTTGAGAAAAGATTTAACTGCTTCAGTTTAAGGATAGGTCAAAAGGAGCCATCTGGTTTATGGACCACAAAAAGATTTGAGTAGAACTAGTTGAGTAGAACTAGTCTGGGAGTTATCTGATGGAATTGCAAAGAGCAGCCGCCTTGCCTGCTTGAGCCAGAACACCTTTGGTGAAGAATTTCCCTAAACCACAAATCTTAAATGGTTTCCAGCCACTGGTTGACAAAGCATAGGCAGCCCACCTGTGGGTCATGCTTTCCTGGTTGCTTTGTGGAATGACGTCGGTCAGCCCATGAGTGGTGACTTTATTATTCTGGGACCTTTCCCGGTAGGAGGGTGCACTTTAGCTGAAGGCTGGCAATTGGGCATTCCTTGCAGTTGAAAGAAACAAAAGAAAAAAAGTTTTGCTTAAGGAGGAGCAGATGGTAAAAAGGCTTAGTACCCACAGTAGCTAATATTTTGCTCAGTTCCTGAAAATGTAAGGGCCTCCACTGCCTTTTTGGACCCAGTATCTGCATTCCAAGTGCATAACCTTAGCTTGAATTGCAGTGTCCGATGAGGCCAAAACCTTTATGACATGTAGGCTGAATGTGGAAGCTTCTCTGATAAGACCCATAAAAGAATGTGGACCTGTGCATACCAGAATATTTTCAGCCAAGTTGGCCGTCAAACTAGCAATGGCTTTGCTGGCCAGGCTGAAGCAACAGCCGAACAACCCGTCACCCCAGCATTAGCGAATATGGACTTAAAGCTCGCACTGACTGGAAACTGGAGCAGTTCTTGAAGTGATGCCACATTAGGAATAGGCAACATGGTGGATTTAATCATTAGAGCAATGTGATCATCAACAGATTGCGGGATCTCTAACTTTTGGCATTCTTCCAGTGGAAATGGATAGAATGATGTGTGGCATTTGGAGACTACTCATTTTTTATTAGGGAGACCAAGCATCAACTAGGGGCTCATACAACTAGATGCAAATAGATGGATCTTTTTTTACTTTTAAATAAGGGAGCCTCTATAGCAGCTAGTTAATCCACATCCTTAATTTTTGGGAATGTTCAGGCCACCTTGAATGAGACATCCACACTGCCCTGAGTCATGTGCTCAGTCTGCATAGAGGAAGAGCCCACATCAGAAGGCCCACAATAAGGCATCCACTCTGCCCTGAGTCTGTGACTCAGAATCATCATCAGAAAATTCTTTAGAGTCTTAAGGAATAAGGGACGCAGCAATGCCATGTTTGGACGACTTGCGTTTGGCTGTTGGTTGTAGTTAATGCTGTAAGGAGCTAGACTCCTGGACCAAACTGTGCACCAAGGAAGACAGACACTGGACCCAGAATGGTTCTTTTGGAAACAACTGTGAGTCCCCTATCATAGCTAGTGGAACAGATACTGAAGATATGTCAGCAGGGGCTATTGGCTGTCTTCAAACTGTCAGCTGTTGTGCCAACTCCCTCATTGGCGTTGAAAGTGATGCTGCCCGGTCAGACTCCACCATCTAAGGCAGTGGTTCCTAACCTTTTTTCACTCCCGTACCCTTTGATTAGGCTTTTCATTTATGAGTACCCCTTCGCTCAGTTTGAAATATCCACAGTACTTATGAGTGGAGTGGAAGTCCTTATATTAAGGAGTAGTAGAGGAGTAGTGTGCAGCCAGGAATTGGTTCCCTCTGTGTCTGGCCTCTGGCTGTGTATTGTCTCTGGGGTTCCGGCTAACGCCTGAAGGATTAATGCTGCTGTTTCCTACACACTGTGTCAATGCAGGGCAGATGATCACTGATGTCTGTGGGCAGCGCAGCTAGCTCCCAGTGGATTGCTGGTCAGGCAAAAGGGAGATGCTGATGATGCTGCAGATGGAACCGGACGTGATGCAAAATTGTTTGCTCCCATGGCAATGGGAGATTTCTTACACCTTCAGGAGACTTATTTTTCTTTTTCCGCCATTACCAATATTATTTTCAAGTACCCCCAACTGATCTGCAAAGTACCCCAGGTTGGGAACCACTGATCTAAGGGACAACCAAGGGCTGACTGCCCAGGGCACATGCAGAGTAACAGTCACAGATGGCAGTATGATCCTGCACCAGACGAATAACTTTCCCTGCAGGTACCACATGTGTAGGCATGCAACATAGGCGCTCCCTTCTCCTTGGGAGAGAATTTTGCAAAGCACACGTCTAAGGGTGCTTAATATAATACACAACTATTGCAATAGATAAATGTATATAGAAAACACCACAGATAAAATAATAAGTGGTTTTAGGGGTGAAATTTAAGCTACAATTACAATGAGTAAACCACAGATGCCAAGCTTTGTCTCCCTGTATTGTTCCTTTGTACGGCGCTGCGAAACACTTGTGGCGCCTTATAAATAAAATTATAATAATAATAATAAGTAGTGGACCCTAGCCTGCTATATGAAGAAAACTTCGGCTATGAGAAGAACACACAGTGTAGATCTGTTCAAGAGAGGAACAGGTTTATACTGTGCGCAGCAGGAAATAAGCACACTAGTCACCCCTACCAAACACCAAGACGGCTTATTTCAAAATTATCACCGGGACAGTGATGTTTGGGGGAGGTAGGTGCACTCCTCGAGCTGACTGCGATGTGTAACAGAGTCCAGCAGCTTGAAGGAGGGAGGAAAGAAGATTTTTTTTTTCCTTGGTGGGAAGATCCTGGACAGGCACCAGTCAGGGGTTGAAAACAGCCCTTGTTTGTATAAACCTGTGCCCTGAGGCACCAAGAACAAAAACCCTGGCTTGGGAGTCTGTAGGCTCAGTATGGGGAGGACGGTCCTGAGATGCACTCTAGGAAAAGTTGGTGCCAGTCGCTAAAGCTCCACCCATACTTCTGTCCCAATGTCCACCATGGGTTTGACAGAATAAAAAGGCTAACTGCAGGGTTTTTTTTTTTTTTTTAGGGAAATTATCCATGTACTATTTAGTGATTTGTATTTGAGTGTGCCTTCCAATAATTATCTTCTATTTCTACAATTGTTTTGTGCGGGAAAGGACTTGTGACTGCATATGATAAAATGTATTATAGAAGACTTAGGGTGACATTTAATGAGATGTGAAAATGTGATTTTTGCGATTTTTTTCGCCAAGAATGGCCGAAATTGCACTTTTTCCCGAACTTGCATATTTATTGAGATGCGAAAAATGGCAAAAAACAGCGATTTTGCCACAAAATCACCCATTATGAAAGTGCGATTTTTAGTCAAGCAGGAACTCTCATCTAGATGTTTTCCCACTGAAAAGTATACAATTCACATATTTAATGAGACGCGAATTCGGGAAAATGTGTCATAAAATCTCCAAACATGTAGACCAGGTCCTGATATGCGAATTGGCCAGAACCCTGCACAGATCATTGAGATCTGTACATGGTCCTTTGTGGGGGGGAAAAAAAAGGGAAAGTTTTTTTTCTCTTCATTAAACTGGCGTGAGATCCCCTCCCCCCCCTCCTCCCTCCCCTCCCCCCCCTCCCTCCTGAGCATACCCAGCCCCGAGCTCATTGAGCCAGACCTGGTTCCAAAAGTAGGGGGGAAAAAAAGCATAGGTGTCCCTTGTATTTCTGAAACCAGCCTACAGCGCTGGGACAGCGCTACAGAAGGTGGTAGCTGCTCAGGAGAGAGCTGGCTCACTCAGCTGTCAGTGCGGGGTAAGCTGGCTATGCAGGAGACAGACCAGCACTGGATCCTGGATTGGTAAGTATATTGGTGTAAAAGCGAGGTGTGTGAAATAAAGTTATACTTTTCTGTGTGTGTGTTTTAATTTAAACATTCTTTTTTAATTTAATTAATGCCCCGCATGCTGGGACTTGTGGTTCTCCAAGTCCCAGCATGTGGGGGAGGTCAGCTGGCACTTGTAGTTCTCCTGCATAAAGCAATGTTAGGTATCTGAGATTTAACCCTATCGGCCCAGCGTCCACTGGCCACGGATGCCAGTGACAGCCCGGGCTTCATCCCTAAACAGGTGAAGCCTGGGGGGTGCCCAGGTACCCCGTCCAAGGCTGACCAGCCACAGTGCTTATGTTTCGGCCGGGGGACCTTTTATAAAAATATTTTTTTGTCTCCGGTATATTTGGAACCAGGACCGGTCCAAGAGTCCGGGGCTAGTTTCAGAAATACAGGGGACCCCTATGCTTTTTGTCCCCCATATTTTTGGAACCAGGTCCGGCTCAATGAGCCCGGGGCTGGTTATGCTCAGGAGGTGGGAACCTCACGCCATTTTTTATTTTTTTTTAAAACTCAAATTCGCACATTATCGCACTTTTTTTCCCTGGGAAAACACATCTCATAAAATATGCGAATTTGTGGCAAAAAAAAATAGATTTCACAAAGTGCGATAAAATAGGGTTTATGGAAAAGCAATACAATATCAGAGGAGAGGCACTACAAAGCTTCACTGCGCATATGTCAGAAGTAGAAAATCATTAATAAAACAAAAATTTAGACACTAGAACAGAACCAGGCTGATTTGTTTATTTGTAGATGGACTCCATGTAGAAGGCTTGATGTCTGTTACGTATAGGAACATGACAACCTGATCATATACAGACAAAGTGCCCCTGGAGCGGTCAGTCTTCTCTCTGGCAGGCAAAACGGAGAGGCCAGCAAGTACCTAACAGAGACCGGAGAACCACATGTTCTGGGGAGGACACCTGCAAGCAATCCTGTTGCTAGAAGTCAAGTGCATTCAGACATCCTAACTGGCTACTAACAAGGAAAAGCAGAGAAAGCCTAAATTGCAGCATTAGCAGAAGCAGCACCTACCAAAATAAACAGAGAACCACCAGAAGGGTAAGTGTGAACCTTTGGGGTATGGGATGCAGACCCCTCAGAACACATACTTTCCTCCTATCTGGAACAAACATTTATAATCCTACCTAAAAAAAAAAACTTTAAAAATTTGGCACAGAGACCTAGTAAATCTGATTTACAGGGCGAACAGTGCGAGACGTTACACTGTTTCCCTACATTCATTTTTTTGTATTTGTAGTTCAGACTTTTCCCTCCATTTTTTCCTCCTCCCCCATTATTGTATGGATTTGCAGATCCTGCACACCTTCCTTTATCTATAATCAATTCCCTAATTTATATGTATACTGTTGGAGCATTTTAAGTAATAATTATATTCTAGGTGACATTGCCGCCTATTTACTATCCTGACTTACATGAGTTATGCGATCAATAGGCTCCAGTAAGCTCAGCCCACAAAATAAATGCACATTCTCTATGACAGACCCAATTTAAATGGTACATACCGCGCATTGAGCTTACTTGTATCTACTTTCGGCTCGATGCTCCCATAGATTAGTACAGCCAAAAAATAGCTGTTGAGTGTACTCAACTAGGGAACTTTACAGTAAGAGTCCACTAATCATAATCCGCAGCCTTAACAATACATTACTTTCCAAAAAACGTCTGTCATCCACATTCCTCAGGACCCCGCACATGTATTTAAAATCACCTGTGAAATTTTAAAATGTGACAATTGGTTATACACAGCACAACTGCTGGGTGGTGTGGAAAACGGAACCTGTGTGGGGTCCCAAGGACAGGATCGGACAACCACTGCACTAGAAACATCAGTAAATGGCTAGTTTGTAGTTTTGCAGCAGGACATCACTGTAAGGAGTATTGGACACAAGGACAATTTTATTTAATCATCAAAACTGCAAAAACGAAAAAGAAATGGTTAAACTGTCCAACCACCTCTATTTAAACACTTAAGTATTAAAGCCTTAAAACACAGCATTTTTTTGTTACTACCAACATCCACAAATAGTGGCATGAGCAACAGTTTAAATGCATTTTCTCCTGGCCACTTCCTTCCCATATTAAGTAAAAGAGATAAATCCTCTGATTCATTTTTCATTTTGGGATTTCTTTTAACAAACTGCACAGTGGAAAAAGAAATATAGAAAAGCAGCACAGTGCATTTCTTTCTTAATAAAGTAAAGCTATACCAGATTAAAAAATGACCTCTTTTCCTGTAACTTAATAACTCTAGGATTCTAGGATATTAAAACAAGCTATATATAAATAATCTAAGCCAGGTAAATCCTCATCCCTACTGGACATTGCAATCTTCCTCTGCGCTACCATGTTCAGGGTTCTCCATGACTGCTGCCAGATTAATTCCTGGCTCCACCTTTGGACAGTAGCTTCCAGAATTGAAAGAACATCTATCACTGCTTTGTCAATCTTGTGCACCTTATATGTTGAATAATGAGTAACATCCAAACAAGCACTTTTGAGCTGTGTGTGTAAACTGTTATAAGACACCACTTCCCAGACTTGTGTATTATAATGAAATGGAAGCTACGTCTGACCTAAACACTGACTCCAAGTTAGCTTGGAATACTGTCCTAATACATTACTTCAGTATTAATCATTGGAAATTATCTTTGAAACCACTTTCAATTGCTGAACTTGAATTAAAAAAAAAAAAGCGTCTAAATCAAAACACAAGCGCCTTAACTACAGCAGCCACACATGAGTACGATCCAATGGTTTAGGTTTTTTTTGCCACCTATAACACAGGTACTGTAGTCTTTGTAGGCATCTTATTACTCTGACCACCCAATCAATGGCATTACCTTAGTCTCCCAGGACTGCCGTCATCTGATGGTCAACCGCAGTTCTTATATAGAAAAAGATGTACTAGATGGACTACATATTAACATAAATGTGGCACGTATGATGCAAAAAAAAAATGTTTTCCTTAAAAAGAAGAAAATACTCCATATTTCCACAATAGATTCCCTTTATTTCTGTGGTGTGCTGTGATAGGCCTAATGTGACACTCGTCCAGTAAGAGTCCGGGGACTTGTGCTACAAGCCGCTTCTTTTGGTGAACATGCAATATGAAGTAACATTTAACAAAGACGTTGACATGATATGGCAATTTGGCATACATGATGTCCACTAAGATCTAGTGTACTAAATACATTTGTGATTATTTCAAGTAATTGTTTCTATACTACAGTAATATCTGTGTAACGATATGAGACCATAGAATTAAATTCCCATCAGCCGCTTCCCCTTCAGTCCAGGTATTTAAAAAAATATATATGTATACACTAGAAAAATAATGGATATTGAAACTTCTTTAAAACATTGAAAGTGTTGAGAGCAAGAAAAATGTAGATTCCAGGTCCCAGAGATGCAGCAATTACGATAGTGGAGGGCAGGATCTTTGGGAAGGGCCGACAGCTTTTGATATGGTTGATAAACCCGTTGCAGAAAATTGCACACATATTTCACTATTGAAATACACACCAGTTTACCCCGAGGAAGAAGAAACACCGTATGGGATATTTGCAAGCTACTGATCAGCCTGCATAGCAATACAAGAAGTGTAATAATGTATACATCTAGGTGTTGATGTGTCCATAAATGAATGTTAAAAATCTATATACATCTACCTTCATATGCAGAATTCTCACACCTCTAACACTGGAACTCCGGTAAACCAGAGTACACCCAGACTTCCTTTAAAGAAGTTCCTAACACTTATATTTTCTGTAGAATGTCAATCATAACAGAACCCCAGCAGGTAAAAAGGTCAGTTTATAGAAGACTGTGTATATGTTCTGTCTACTACTAAACCATTACACTTTGTCAAAGAATAAGACTGCCAAATGACACACTGTGCATATTTATGCATGTATGTTCTTATATGAATACATCATTTGAGAATAGAGCAATATATATATATTTAAAAAAGAAAAATTATTCCATAAGGGGTTGAATGGTCAGGTAATCTGGGTCTGTCATGTCCCTCACCCTGTATAGACTATGAGGAAACTGTCAGGAATTCTGGTTCTGGAAAATTGAGGCCTTGTCCTTAAGAAGATCCAGGCACAAGTGACAACTCCAACTTCCTATGGTACAAAAATGAAAGATCACTGAGAAATCAAATAAAAAAAAAAAAACAAATAGAATAAAAAGAAAAAAGGGGGGCACCAATTGCAAAGCAATCAAATATTTAAAAGGGAATCTATATATAGAGTCAATGGAAGAGATAGGGAAACATTGTCACATACCCTCGGGTGGTTCAGCCATGGGTGGAGACAGGCAATACATGTGATATCCACGGTCACAGTCATCACAAAACAGCAACTGATCCTACGGAAACAGGGAGCTCAGAACTCTTGTAGGAATGGGAAAAGGCTTCTGAATATGTTGGGGATAGAATGGATGAATGAAACTTGTACATTACAACACATATAGCAAAGGAAACGAACCCTGAACAACGTTTTTTTTTTTTTATGGGAAAAAGCTAATTCAGGCACTGGCCCTTCCTGTTGCCAGCTACTGTATCACCAATCTTTACCTGGAACAGCAGTAGGGAAGCTGCTGTTGGCATGGTGATGTACAGAATATTCAAATCACTGCATAGAAAAAGGTTGCATGGGGTTCAGCTATCATTTACTCACATCATTTTCAGACGTCCCACAGATGTTGCAACACTTGCACTCTATACATTGCCAACGATAAGTCTTCACTGCAGCCATCATCACCGGTGTGAACTGCAAACAGGAGGGGTGTCCTATGACCGTAAGAAAAATGGGGCTCAGAGTGGAGTCTGAATATTTGTATGGTTCCAAATATCTTATGTTGTCACATCCTTGGAACAAAGTATTACAAGGGTGTGGTGACA
Source organism: Crinia signifera (assembly GCF_055691185.1). NCBI lineage: Eukaryota > Metazoa > Chordata > Amphibia > Anura > Myobatrachidae > Crinia > Crinia signifera. The sequence goes on from NC_139227.1 coordinate 74,613,919, forward strand.
TAATGGATTCTGGACTATGGGACAAAACATACTGTTTTCTTATGAACTCTACTCTGTGGGGATGTCAGTTTTTTAGGAAGTGTGACATCAGTAAAAATGAAACATGAGAAAAAGGAGACCGGCGGAGAAGACTGGCAGCTCCTAGAACTAGACTAGTTTGGGGTGTTATGTTATACCAAGGTATAAAGGAACACGTCCACAATGAACCATTACAAGACTGCCATACATGCCCCTACACTCCTCAGATTGTGTTCTAGCAAAGTATTGGAAAATGGACTTGTCTGGTCACATGATGACTAGGTACTTGAAGAGGGAAAAGAGAAACGGTGGGGATACAAAAAAAAAACAACAAATAAACAATGTCTTCACATACAGATAATAGTGAATTGAAAATAAACACATCATTCCACCACACAATAGACCCCCTTACACTTGTCCAACAAGTTGGACCTGATTGACTCGAGATTTATCGTATGTGCAGGAGGATCAATCTCTTGATTTGTAAGGGGCCCTAATTAATGACTAGTTAAAGCACTGTTCTGTAACCAGTTTTTCCATTGTCGATATCCACTTATACCTTATACACCTCTTCTCAGTAAGGACTATTACCCATTTTATCTACACAGATTGACCAGTGTTGCAAAACAAATATGTGGGTAGAATACGACATATGGTCTGTTACTGCAATACTCACAGTAAGTCTATGGGGGAGATCAGCTGACTAGAGTACCTTGAGTAGGATTATGCTCATAAATCCGGTAATGAATTCCACATTAACAATAAAGTCATTATGAAAATCATTTCAAATGTGCAACAAAAATACCACCAATGCCATGAAGGCTGGGTTTAGCGCAAAACAAGCATGCACGGATTAAATTGCGTTCTCTCTTATGTACTAAGGCCTATGCTTATGCCAAGATAGCACAGTCGTGTTCCATACGGACACCCTCTGTAGACAAACGCAGCTTTAGCAGTTGCCTATTATGCTACACTTCATGAACCAAGGTGCCTGTAGTCTAAATTCTATGGAACGATCAAAAAAAGAATTTAGAATGTTCTAAAGGTGGATAAACTGTATTGAAATGGAAGATTTGTCTCTGAATGTTTTAAAAGCTCATTTTATCTTAAGAAAAAAAAAATCATAACTGAAGATTGTCATATTTCTGTGTAAATCCATCACATATGTAGTCGTCAACATCCGTTAATAAATTGTCAGCAGCAATAGATGCTTTAACATGCAATTTGTATGTCATTTAAATGGTAAATGAATAAATTTGACCTCAGTATATACAGGACAGTATAAGCGACTGAAAGCAATGATCACGCCAACAAATGCAGGAAGTTCTAGAATGGACGCAAGTCAGTATAAACAAATGTTACACTAATTTCTTTCTTGTTCTGGGTTTACACCTACTTTAAATACGAGGCTTTGAATTTCATAACAAAACATAAACCCACAAAGATTTCCTTTATACAGACTGCTCTATTGTATTAAATTCACATTTATTTGCATAGTTCTATCAGTTCGCATTTCATTATCAAACTAGCAGACATTTGGTGTTTTGAAAATCATTGATTTACAGTTTCAGGTTATTTTATTGCACCACAAAATAATTAAAAAAAAATTATATATTAAACCATTTTTCTTTACAATTGTCAACTCTTTCTAACAAGGAGAGGCAATAGGAATAACACTAGTTAGAGGGGGGGGGGGGGAGAGGAGGGCATGCGTTTCACCCAAAGGATGGGACAGTTTGCTAAAATGTAAACTTGCAGAAAGCGTATGCCACCCATCCATCTTGGAAACCAGGACACTGCTGTGCTCTAACACACTGTGGGATTCTCATTGCTGTAGGTGGCTCAGTATATGACCCTCTTTCCCCTGCCTCTCATACCCGAGCGACCGCAGTCTGAGCAAGATACCAGATCTTCTGCCTGGCTTGTTTTCTTGTTGATCTTTGAGTCTCCAAGGCAGAAGTCACAGTAATTGTTGGGCAATGCGAGACCGTCTGGACCCTTCTTTGCTAGACAGAACAAAATGAGACAAATTAAAAAATAAAGAGAAATCGCAAGAACTCGGATAGAATGGGGCTAGAAATAAATATAAAAAAAGCTTTCAGATGTTTTGGTAAATGGTTTGAAGTCACGCAATCAGGTAAATTCATGGCAACTTCTGCAGATCAGTCAGACAACTGACCAAACAGCCAACTCTCTGCACATTTCAGCTATGGGTGGCCATAGGTGATTAGAAATAATTGATGTTTATGGACAATGAATTTTTTTGCCATCAATGGGGGAGAACCAGATGGTTTCCCACCATCGATTTCAAACTTCAATAATTAGTTTTGTTTTTCTTCCCCAAGGGTCTGAGACAAGGAGCATGGCCCCGACACTGATGAAGTTCCGTCCTGTAGGCCAATCAAAGAAAATGGATGACCATCAATATGTAAAAAATCCATTCATAGTTCTACACTATCGATGGCCATCCCTAATTTCAGCTCATCACTTCAGGAGGCTGCAAGTAGAAACATGTTCCCCTAAACAGAGCAACAATTGAATCTGCTCAATCGGGTGCCATCTAGTGGCAGCTGCAGGTAAAAGCAACGGACCTCGAATGCAATGAATATATTTGGAAGGAAAATAAAACCAACACACACACACTCCACTGGTCTTAATAATCCCTAAACACTTTAAATAGATCCGTTCTTTAATTGCAGGTGTCAGAGGTGGTAAAGTTTGGTGGGAGAAAAGGGTGACAGTAGTATTCTGCAAATGCCTGAAATAAATGCAAGCATTATGATATGGATTACAGAACAACAATTACATAAAATGATCAAGGGCTTGGAGAAAAAAAGATGGTAAGATAATATAGGAGACCAAAACTTACATTTCTGCTCCTCTGTTCTATGCATGATTGGCGTTGGGGGCTGGGAATCTTCTTTGTCTTCTGCTCCTGCACCCTCCTCATCAACCAAATGAGAGTGTGCATAGTGATAACTTAGGCCAGGTCGGTTTTTATACCGCTTCCCACAGACTGGTAAGGCAAAAAAAACAACAGTAAGTGAAAGTACAGCAAAAAGAGCAACAAAGTAGTGAGGAGAATGGGGGGAAAAAACATGAATAGAAAACAGCAAAAAGTGAAGACAGTAACAGTTTAGGGGTTAAACATAAAATTGCAAAGCTTGGATGGGACCGGAAAAACAAGGAAAAATGCGAAAATATAAGCTGTAAACTCGTAACCTATTACTCGCACCCACAATGTGCAGGAAGAATTCCAAAGTACTGTAAGGTTACTGCCGGTCAGTCTTTAATAATCAGATCATTGGATGGTACGCATGATCAATTATAGGTTTCTACTAATTAAAGTCACTATATTATTTTGTACACGTGATTTAAATTACTGAGCTGAATGATGTATATGGAATACCTTCAGCATTAATATACTGCCTTTACAGAAAATCAGTGTTGACTAATCTTACAGTATATGGGGCAGTGACCAAAAACGATCAGCTTTTGAACTTGTATGAGATTCCATCATAATATAATATGTGGGAGAGGCTTTAGCCATCCGTTTAACATAGCTGCCATGGAATGTCAGGTTAACATTGAACAGCGTATTTTATCTTCAAACTCACATCAGATTTACATGAAAAAGACTGGGCTCTTTAAATACTCAGAAAGACACCGGCCCACTTGTCTGGAATTATATATATATCCTGATGACGAGATTAAATCTCGAAAGATCTTGAACCTGTTTTTTCAAGTAATCCGAGTGCCGCCAATCTTCCAGTTATATTTGCCAACCCTGTTGGGATAGATATATATAGATATATATATATCTATATATACTGTTAGGAAGAAAGGGCACTCAGGGTCTTTTGCAGGGTGAAAAACAGGGACTGTTTATTCAGTCATAGGAACATCCGTCTACGTTTCGGGGTCTCCCCCTTCGTCAGGACAGGTTAGTGGTATAGCTATATCTATCTATCTATCTATCTATATATAGATATATATCTATATATATCTATATATCTATCTTGTACTGCCCCATTGGATATGCGGGAAATAGAAAGTTACAATTATACAATATTTCCAGGCAACCTTAAAATTGACCTTATATTATCAGAAAGCATACTTAATGCAAAGCATTGATTGGTCAAAATGCATGTATGAAAAAACTAAAGCAGGTGTCAATTTGAAATATTTGGGATGATCTGTAGCATCTATGGTGTTTCCCTATGCTAAACAGGCTGATTATTATAGCAAAAACTTACAAGGACAAGACTAGCGGAAGCAGCGTTTTTACGCAAACGTTGCACCCAAAGTGTACGTCAACTAGAAAAATCACATTTACACTGTAAGAAGCACACAAAAGAGAAAAGTCAGCAGGTACAGTTTACTGTGTAGAAATCACATAGAAGACAGCTACACCCCAAATTACATTTCGAATGGTTCTAGGAACGGTTGACCAAAAACATACATTTTATATGTTACAGCAATTTCAGGCAAAGTCTTGCTAAAGTAATGCACAGGGACCCAGAGTTAGAGTCTCCCATATAAGAACGGCTTGGTACCAGAAGTATTTTGGGACTTTTTCCTTAGTTTGTAATATTTGCATACCGTAATGATACCCTGGGGATGGGACCAACGTCTAAACACAAAACGCATTTATGGATCATATTTCACTTAGCCTAAGGCTGAAAAACACTATTTTCCATTATTTTGTGCATGAAACGTACACTGCCTCATCTGAAAGCAAAAAGAGGTCCCAATATCCCTCAATATTTTGGGGATTTCAGAATAATATGTAATATCTGATTTCCAGATAAGGGAGACTCAACCTGTACTAGAATAGGAAATAACTACAACCACACTATCCTGCCATTTTCGTGTCCTTGTACAAAGCGTCTTCACGCACTAGAGCTTATGGGGTATACACCCAGGGTGATTAAAGCACTATTCCTAAGAAATCTGACAAGGTTGCTAATTTGTTTAAATAGTAATAATGGGGCAGATGTATTAAGCCATGGGTCCTCAAACAGCGACCCTCCAGATGTTGTGAAACTACAAATCCCAGCATGCCTTGCCACAGTTTTGCTATAAGGGAGTGTTAAAACTGTGGGAAGGCATGCTGGGATTTGTAGTTTCACATCTGGAGGGCTGCAGTTTGAGGACCCATGAATTAAGCCTTAACAAGAGATAAATGCAGGGGTGATAGAGAGATAAACGTCCAGCCAATCAGCTCCTTACTGACTTTTTTCAAACACAGGCTGTAACATGGCAGATAGCAGGTGATTGGCTGGACGTTTATCTCTCCTTATCACCCTTGGATTTATCTCTTGTTAAAGCTGAATACATCTGCCCCAATGATACGTTTCGATGTAGGACAAGAAAGTGTGCGCGTCATTGCAAAGGGCAATATTAGGAAGCAGGTTTTTAGCTAGCCCTACCACACAAAAAAAAAACCACAGTGGTGCTATTCAACTCTAGTCCTAAGGCTGAGAAGACATGAAGCAATATATTAGCAGATATATTGTTCATATGCGAATAATTTCTCCACCATATCGCATACTATGTTCAACAGCGTGCGCGCATGCACGGTCAGGTACATTGTCTCACAGACACCCGCTGACACTGCCATGCAGCATGTACCACTATATTGTGCAGTGCGTAGCGGCGCACAACAAATCAGTACATCGGCTGTCTCGTTGCATGAAAAACACATCGGTCTGATGAGTACCCGGAATATTATGGATTTTTACAGTTAAAGTGACATATTCAGCATCAACTGTGGCAGACCGTAATTACACCAGTGCTGCACATAATAAATCTGGGCAAACCCTGGTCCACAGCTTTGTGATCAGTTCTACTTAAATCAATTGCATCGTTGGGGTGTAGCTTATCTTTAAACAGAGGTAAGTGCAAATCAAACTGTAAGAGGTCTATGGGAAAAAAGACAGAGCATGACATTGCCGGTGGTGGGTCAGTAACAAATAAAGCAGCAATAAATCCATGTATGTATATTTCACCATGAAACGCCCAACGCATGGATCTCATTGGGTGGAGAAACTGCTTCATCAGTGTTTCGTTTGTAATGTGCAATAAGCCATGTCATTGTATGCAGCAGAAACCATGCTGGCAGTATGGAATACAAGGTTGCAGAGCCGTCCTCCTGTATAACTTTAGCCTGGCCTAGAGTCAACCTTACAAAACAATTGTTATGAGAAGACAATCCACCAATCGTGTGAGAAACCTACATGTCATCATGTTTATGCCTAACATATAGGGAAGGAAGAACAGTGTAGAACTGTATTATACTGTAATGACAGTATAATACTTTTTCCCACATTCATCATAATCACCTCATGTATCTGGGTGCTATTACTGAAAAGGAACCTTATTACCGCAATAATGTGTACAGTGACCACCAAGGAGCCAGTGTGCCAGGCAAGATTAAGAAGGTGGGATATGATGTACAGATGGTCACGAGTTTACAAACACCACCGTAATGGCGACTAGCATGGCTGAAAGACAAAGCATGCTTAGCTATAGCGCCAGGAAAGAGGGCAGAGTGGGGGAAGATGTCAAACTAGCGCCACAAGCGAGCAAGTTTAAACTACCTCTTTCGGTGAATTTCGAAGTTTGCTTTAGTTTGTAACTGTCTGAAACGAGGAGAGAAAAAAAAAGAGAGAAAGATAGCGGTGAGTAGGCTACCGACACATAAAGAGCAGAAAGAGCAAGTGAAGCAAAGACTAAGGACTGAGGGTAGGCGAGGGTGCGGGCTGCAATCGGTACCAAGAGTAGGCAGCATTCCAGTGCCAATGAATATGATCAGGGAGCTGTGAGTGCTGCAAGTCCTGAGTGAGGAGAAAGGTCCAAGACCACAAGTTTTCTGATCAAAGAGGAATTTTTCAAATGCTCTTAAAGCCACTTTATGCAACATCCTCTTGTAAAAGGTCAAACATTTACACTTCCTACACACTGGAATGTAGAGGTACCCAACATACAGACTGCAGCTAGAAAAGGTAAAAAGACAATAAAAATAAAAAACCTGCTTTTTTTCCATTTTAGCTTTTCCGTAGTAGTAAATTTATTTTCAATGTATGATATTTCTGTGGCTACAATTTACACATATACAATGAGCATTTGATCGAACAAGGAAACAGGTAAATTTACTATGATATAAGTTCCATTAAAGATGGGGTGGTTGCCGATAGCAACTGGATTCTATTTATTATAATCTAATTGTGCTAAATAGAAAAATAGAATCTGATTGGTTGCTAAGGGCAACATCCCATCTTCAATAGAACTCCCATCATAGTAAATTTAGCCCATAATATTCCTCAAATTCCTGTTCTACAAACACATTAACAGGGAAGATGTCACATTTTGCGGGCATACCCAAGCATCCCATAAATGGTGCAGATTAGCACATAAACGGAGTAAATAGGGCGGTATCCAATCTACTGCGATCGTAGGTACTTGGGCTTGCCGGTTGCTATCTAATTAGCCCCTATAAGCTGGTGCATGACGTGGCCCATTAGGGATTTTGTTTCCCTTGCCTGAGGCAGGTGAAGCAAAGTCACCAAAAGCAACCCTGTTTTTGCAGCGCCGCAATTCACTGAACCTGTGTATTTTCAGAACCAAACTTTTTTTTTAATTTAGGCTAATTGGCTAGCCGGATTAAAAAATAAAAATGGTTGAAAACAACCTGACTTATGCTCTTGGTGTTTTATCGGGGGTAATTAGAAACCCCCTTAGGGCAGTATTCAATGAGAAAAATTCTTTGCGTTTTATGGAGAATTTTTGCTTTTTTCGCCTTGGACGGAGCATTTTGCTCTCCAAAAGTGAACCACCCTATTCAATGTGAAATATTCGCCGTCTTTCTAAGTGATTTTCGCCGTCTCTCTCCGTGTAGAAATTCTCCATCTTTTGATGGAGAGCTGGAATGTGAATTTTTAATCTAAAAGGTTTTTTTTTTTAATTTTGGTGTAAAAAAAATCAGGTTTTTTTTTCTGTGAAGGGGCATGTTATTTTTATTCATGTGCTTATAGCACATGAATATATATTTAATTAAAAAATATATTTTTTTTTTAATTTTTTTTTATTTTTTTTTACACAGTGCAGCCAGCAGGAGGCCGGAGCGCTCGAGCCGCTCATTAGATATTCATATATTCACTGCATCCGATCATTACATATGCACGATCGGGTGCAGTGAATACTGGGTCCCCCGCTGGCTATAGGGGGGGGCAGCCTGTGCTGCCTGGGTCCCGGGGGGCCCCCTACCCTCCACATATGTTCTGGGGCATCCAGGGAGACTTTAATCTCCCTGGATGCCACCGTCCCACGGCTCCCTGTCAGCTCCCTGCCGCTCGTCCGCTGCAGGGGTAAAGACTCGCCGCGAGTGGCGGCGAGTCTTAAATACGTTGAATAGTGGGAGCAGGAGGCTCCGGAACACGGAGAGTGCATGGCGAGAGAAAAAATCTCTCGCCATGCACAGAGAATTTTCGTCATTGAATACTGCCCTTAATGTCTCCTCAAACCAAGGGTTCTAATCTGTACTAAGAAATACCAGGTGAGAGACTATTACCATAGCTACTATTGGCTTTCACTAGATAGAAAATGAAAGAAGAAACCTGGCTGGTCACTATGGTTTAGCGCAGATTGTACCTACATGAAATGTATAAGTAACCCAATGTTTAATAATATTCTATGCCGTCACAGGTGACTGCCAGAGGCTGTTTGTTGGGACTGAAATCTGCATTTATTTTTAATTATGCTTCAGAAATGTGCTAATCATTGTCAAATGAAATAGTTTGAATTGTATAAAAAAAATATGAAGAAATGACAATGGTTTCTTTCCCTTTGGTTTTTGCAGCATCCTTGTGGTTCAGTGCAACAGATTTTTATACAGCTGCATACGATAGCACAGATGGTGCCCTCTGATTCGCAGCTGTTGTGTGTACCTTGTTGGTTTATGGATGTCTGAGCAGATAGGATTGCAAACTGGATAACTCCTATTTTAGGTTTAACGTTCTTAGAGATGTATGCATAAATGCAGAACAATGACAGGAAATAAGGTAATAAAGTGAAACAAAACTCCCAAAATACACTGGAAAAATGGGTAATTTGCACGAAAATAAATGCGTGCATTAGGCACGCCTTTAACACTGATTGCACTGCACTGATAAACTGCATTATCTCATGAGAAATAATCTGTGCTGTGTTCTGAATTAATGCCATTCCATTTTAGAACAATGGTGGGAACAAGCCTATCGGAAACCAACCATGACTGAATAGCACATCAACAGCTGTTAGTGTGGATGAGCCCTAACTGATGCATCTAGCCAAGCTTTACAAGGATACCTGGGTAATCTTTATGGATTATATGATTTGTTGACAGCGAGTTAACGATTGCTCAAAAGTTTGCTTTATTTACTTTGAATGTAGTTGAAAAGAAAGAAAAGTTTACATTGTTGGCTAACTTATGGATTCAAATTAGTGCTTGAAATAAACTGCTGGAAATATGGCATTGTGCACTGAACAACTATTTTTTTTTTTTTTTTTAAATGTTCATTCTCAAAAAATTTCGGAATTTGGGATATGTACATCCTGCTATTGTTCATGCACATTTATTCCCAGGTTAGGCCAGATAAAGAATTCAGAGCAGAAGAAAGGGAATAACTAACTTGTTTTTTGGGTATACTCTTTCAAATTAAATGAACATAAAAAGGCACAAACCAGCTGTCAATTTTCATTTAATACACCAATTCAATAAAGGAACTTGAGCACAAAGGCATTAGTCATTTTATTGCTTCCGAAAGTAAATTATTCATACACCATACCAGATTAACACATCCCCAGAGAACCTATTCCATTGTTACAAAATAAGCCACTGGCAGATATAGGACAGGGTGTACCTGTTAAAGGAATAACCCCCCCCCATCTTAATTTAAAATAAATATCTAACCAAGCATGGAATAGCTACAATGTAATATAGAATCTGTTACAGGCATTTTTGGAGTGGATGAGAACATGGTTACTTGTGATTGGCCCTCCCTCTCAGGTACAATTTTACATTCAGCTCAAGTATATTTGCCGGTTCTGTGCTAGAGTGGAGAGAGGTTCTTTAAGTTCTTTGAGTAGGGGGCATTGTAGCTTTAAATAGCGATTAAGTGTCTATACATTCTGAAAATGTTTCCCTGTCTGATCTGAATGAGCTCTATACAATGGAACACAAAACAGGGAAAATATTTCCATGTGAGTGAGATTATTTCTGTTTGAACAGAAAGGGGGAAAAAAAATTAGCTGGAAAGTTGGTTATTAACACCCTGTATGAATGCTCTTGTTTTATCCCAAACTATACGAACAATGAATAGAGGCGTTTCCCACAATGTATTATTCTCTGAAAAGCTCCGTGGGCATCAAACTTTCTGCTTGAAAACCAGTAGGGGCGGACTTAATGCACTGCATTGTATGCGCTTACATCAAGGTTCAAGGTGTTAAATCTGCACCGTGTTTAGCAATTCGCTTAGCATAACCGCAATTACAGTGGCTTTGTTTCTGCCTTAAAACCCAAAAGCTTTGTATACACGATATGATGTGTACCCAGACGAAAACGGCAGCGATAGACCTGGCGAGTGCACACACTTGCCAATGTGGGCAGCCGTTTGATCAGATGACATATCGTCTAGGGTGTACCCAGCTTTAGAGGTGTTAGCACAAATTCCCATTTCACATTGCACCTAATAACACGGCAATATGATCCGGGTAAAAAGAAGGGTTCTCACCGGTATGTTGCCGCATAGTGTGAATGGGTTAATCGGGTCAAGCGACCTGTTAACACTATGGAGGAGGCACCCGATGACGTGTCGACAGTCCGACGCGTCCCAACATGATGTCAGCAAACCGGCAATATTGCCGGATTGCTGATATGATCTGAAAAGACCACACATGCAGTGTTGCACCGGGACTGAACCGTTTCAAAGTCCCAGTGCGACTCTGCATTTGCAGTTTGAAAGCGGTATAAGGGAAGAAGCTGGCATTACCATAACTGCCTGTAAGTTATAGTATTGGGGTGTTTTATACCATCAGAGCAGCCATGAAATAATGCAGCAGGTCCAGGAACATAAATTTAGTGGGGCCATTATGCTATTACAGGTACAATTAACAAAGATACATTTACACCAAAGAAAAATACACAGCACCTTCTCTATTGTGAATGTGTTCTGTACAAGTAACCCAATATACTATTTGCTTGCCTTGAAAAATATTATGGGTACAAGCTGAATTTCAGTAAGGACTGAGACTTGGCGCTCGTCTGAAGAGCACAAACATGTTTTAATCCCCAATGACAGATGAATCCCAGTGATGCCTAGAAGTATGTTTCCATGCAACACAGAGGAGTCCTGATGAGCAGCCGTAGTAATGCAGCACATCCCACGACTGCCAATTACAATAGCAATGCCAGCACGGACATGTGGTGCTAGCAAAGCTTGCAGAGAAAGTAGTATTTTCTGCTGTTTCTAGTCATTAGATTCTGACCCGTTATAATGGCACAGAGACAGATGCACAATTATATCCACATTCACAATGCATACAAAGTGGAGGGAGATAATAGCCTTAAGGGAAACACACCCAAAGGAAAGGTCATTGATAGAGGTTTAGGATTGAAATGAAAGCTCAATTGTACTTAATCTGAATATAGCGCCGTAACATTTTGCTGAAGTTTGTATTATATTATATTAATGAGCAGAACTTCAGTCTGCAGAAGTTTCTGTTGCAGTTGTCACCTAAAAAGAGCATGTGGCTGCCAGCTAGAACTCTCCATACACAGCAGCTGAAACAGTGACCTCTGCTGGCTACAAACTGAAAATAGATTTACAATGTGTTTCTATTAAATATCATACACCATATGATTCTTTTGACCAGTGAAAATAACGGTACTTGTGTTGTTTTACGGCGGCACTTCCCAGCGGATAACATGCAAATTGTATGCGATATTTGCATACCATTCGATCTGCGATGCGAGTTAGCACACCCGCACTATCCACATCAGCCCAAAGCGTGGCGAGCGCACTACATGATTTTATAAAGCGTGGCGAGCAGACTCGGAATACACGTCCAGTAATCCGTGTCCACTCGCCACGCTGCGGGATCATTTTCCGTCTCTGCTCGCCACGCTTCGGGCTTGGTGGCTCACCACAACTTTATAAAATCAACTCCACGCTGACGTGAATAGTGGGGGTTTGAACAGGTCGCAAGGACACGTACCGCGTCCGCTCGCAACGCTAAGGGGTGACGTGGATAGTGGGGGTATGCTAAATAGCATTGCGTATCAAATCATATGCAAATCGCATGCGATTTGCATACGATGCGATCCGCAGGGAAGTGCCGCCGTGAAACTACACAAGTACCAAAATAACTAACTGGTTATAACTGGTACTGCAAGTAGTACAGGGGTAAATGTATAAAGCTTGGAGAATTGGTTTCTATCCCCATAAAGAACATTTATCACTTCACCAAGCTTAATAAATCTACCCCATTATGTGCAAGGGGCTAATGCTCCAGCCAATCAGCTAGTAACTGTCAATTTACATATTGGAGCTGATTGGCTGCCCTGCACATAACATTCTTTATGGGGATAGATACCACTTCTCCAAGCTTCATTCATTTACCCCACGTGTGCAGCGCGAGTGTTACTAGAAAAGAAAACCCCCGATCAACTGTGAATTGTGGTACCGGATTCAAACACTCAGAGAAAAAGCAGAGGAATTCTGACTCACTGTCACAGGCATATGGCTTATCCCGGTCATCCAGAGCGGCTGCGTCTAGCTTCTTCCTGGCACTGCCCAAACCTTTCCCCTGGAAATGGAAAACCAACATGACAAATATATAATTGGACTGAGAATCAGAGGGAAATCATCCTAAATTGGTAGTGCATACGTTCAGAAAGCCAATACAGTCTGAATGTTGCCATACCCATTGCTTGAGCACAGAGTAACATTTACCTGGACTGTGGCAAATTGTTAGAAACAAACATTGTTTCAATCAACAAACAGAAGATTGAAGTTTACAAAAGTCGGAATCTCATTATTACAGCTATAGGATGACCACATTCCATAGATTGTAGTCCAATGCACTGTCGATCCCAAACTAGTGGAGGGCTTACAGGTTCTCTCAGAAACCAGTGGGCAAACTAATGAAACTAAAGGTGGCCATACACGTTCCGATGCAGGCTGTGCGATACGTGCTTTGAGGTGCGCGCTCCCGCGGCACCTCATCGCACAGTACAAAAAGTTTGTGCTGCACATACTTTTTGAACTTAGTTTTCATCACATTGCATCGCATTGCATGCACAATGCATGCAATGCGATGGATGCTACTTAAGCAGAGAACGCACGCCCGCATCGGGACGTGTATGGGCGGCAATACTCTGATCCACGATATGTAACGCAAACACAGGTCCTGCCGTTCCTCACCTTTGCTTTCCCCTTCCCCCGTCTTTTTGGTGTATCTTCTTCATAATCTTCATCCTCCAGGTCATCCAAAAAATCATCAGGCTCCAGAATACGCTGTGTGATAAAGGTAAATCTAGCTGAAGAGTTAGCGTGAAGTGGACAGTACAAAAACACAAATTATAAATGTCTACATTCTTCTGGCAAAGATAAAATAGTTATAAAATCCTAGGATCAGGGAATCCGTTCCCCACTGTCGACATTATCTGCCATTCCAAATGGTTAAAATTATGCCTGCTGGCATCAAATTGCTGGAGATGTACGGGCTACAGCTTCCGGATGTCTAGGTTGACTTGAAAAAGGTCAACTTTTTTGGGAGGTAGAGTTTTTCTGGATTTTTTTTCTATTTTTTTAGCCCAATCAGAGAATAGATTTATAGTCTGATAACAGCAAAATATTCTAACATTTTTGTGTTCAGGGATAAGTCATGCACATACAGTAGAATACAGCAGTATGTGCATTACCAGATTATAGTTCTCCCAATGACATTCACAGAATACTGCCCATTAGAGTTTGTGGCACTAGCTGCCAATCATTCGGGTGCACAATGCTACAACTGTGTGTGGCTTGCAATGGTCCTTGGGCAGGCAAATGTTATATTATTAAGCACATAAAATATTTTAATACCGAGAACATAATTAATGGTACGGTGTAAATTGTGCCCTTATCACTGGAACAGACACTTAATTGTTTTCTAGTTCCTCTCTACCCAGTTATAATAAGCCATGCAATTATGGTAGTCAGAATGCCATGCAAAATGTGACATAATACAACACAAAAGAAGGGAGAACGGCACTACTAGCATGGACATAAATTATTAGTATCAACATGGCATAAAGGACCACAAGACTCAAAACAGAAGCAGTACAAAAAAAAAAACCTAGAACTATAAGCAACATCATATTTTAGATGAAAACTGAAAGATCTTTGTATTGCTAAAAAAACACTGAGTGCCAACATCTGTGAGAAATATCTGCTAAAAATGCCAACATCTCTGCGAGAGCTGCGCAATATGAGTGCCAACATCTCAGTGAGCTGCGCAAAATATGAGTGCCAACATCTGTGAAGGATGTGCAAAATATTGGCTAAAAATCCCAGCATTGCTCACATTTGTTATATAAATTGAAATTAAAAATGTGCAAAAAAAGTTAAGGTGTACGGATACTCGGGCGCCCGACCTACCGAAGTTTCCTGAGCGGGGCCTGCTGCCTGGTCACTGCTGTGATTAGTGGAGGGGCCGCTACAGCGTACACACGCCATTACAATTTTTATTATAATTTATTTGTTCAAGTAAAAAGTTAATTTTAGTTGTGAAATAACATATATATAAAAAAAAAAAAATTGGACACCATTACACATTAACCAATACCAAAGGTCTGCCCAAAACAGCGGGTAGGGGGGCACCGATTAGATCATTTACTTACAAACTGGCTTGCCAGAACATGCCAGAATTTAAAAAAAGGAATCATAGGCTTCTCGACCGCATACCTGATTAAATACTTCGGCCATCACAGCCACAGATTTCGTGCCCTATTCTAATCATCCAACAATATTCAGCAAACAAAAAAGGAGTGAAAAAAAATGCAAAATCATGCACGACCACCGATAATACACAAGCCGTAGTTTGAGGTTTGCCATGTGCCTCTGCAGTGTCACTATTACAATTTGAGGTTAGAGTACTTAAATGAATTGTGATCTGCATATGTGCTCCATTTTTGTTTTTTTACACACCACCATTTTTGCATAACCAATATGTAGGTGGTTCATTTTATGGTACGTAGTAACTTTGTAGTTAAGACATTATTGCAAGGTTACCCTGTTTGGCAGCCTGATACAGACCAGGGTTGCCGACCCTCCCGGAATTTCTGGGAGTCTCCCGAAAATCGGGTCCCCCTCCCGGCCCCCCGGAAGGATGGGACCCCCGCTGTCCCCCGAATCGCAGCATCAAAATGCTGCAATCCTCGGGTCTCCGGAGGGGCGGAGCTAAAATGACACAATCGCGTCATTTTAGCCCCAACCCCTCCACAGAGATCCGTGAATTCACTGGTTTGCCATAATGGGGGGGGGGGGCTTAGTGATGTCACGCTTAAGCCCCGCCCCGTAAGTGGCTGCTGAAACTCTCCTCTCCGGGCTTCTCCCAGAGAGGAGAATAATAAAGTCGGCAACCCTGATATAGACTTTTCATGTATTAACATTTAACTTAGTTATTTTGGAGAAGGGTGGTTACAATGGTTTGTTCTTGTTCAAATCTCAAGTCAATTTAGGCATGAGACCATTATCCAGCATAACCATTATTTGTAAACATCACACATTACAGCTGACAGGAGACATGTCAATAGACAGGCAGCACCTGAATGCAGACATTGTATGCAGATACAAGAGCAGGCACAGACAGGTCTATTTAAAAAGAAGGAGTTTGAAAATCTTACTGCAAACTGTATTATGGATTTCAAACTCAAACAGTTGTGTACTGGAGGAAGAGGGCTGTATGTACTGCATATTGACGTTCAGCAGCTTCTGAAGGAAACCTGAAACTAAACCAGGCACTAAATACAGGTGTGGTAAGACTGGTCGACAATCGAGTTCCTGACAGTCAGTATACTGACATCGGAATCCCGAATGACAGTGCTTCCAAGGGGGGGAGGTGAGCGCAAAGAAGACCCTTGCGGCTTGGTGGCTCGCTTTGCTCAACACAGGTTCTATTCTCCCTCTGTGGGAGAATAAGGGAGAATAGCCCGTCATTCAGGAACCCCCTGTCAGAAAACACCGGCAGTCAGGATTCTGATGTCGGTATACTGACTGTCGGGATCCCGATTGTTGGCCAGTCATCTGCCACCCACTAAATACACAGAAGTGTATGTGCATGGAGCAGGTTTTATCACAGATGAACGAACACTTGCTAAAGCACATCACCAACCCTATAACCAGCATTCCTCATTTCTGCACACAAAAAAAAAACTAATTTGAGGTAAGACATTCTGTGGACTTTATAAACACGTAGTGCCACAAGTTAAATATACACTCAGTAACTGGTAACTGTCAATTAGGTCAGAGATGTTGAGAATTTAAAGACATTTTGCTAGAGAAATATAACTAAGCTGGTTAGTATTTACAGAGAATGCACAAAGAAACGATGAACAGTGATGACAGTGCATGGTAAGGCTCCTCCCCCCAGGCTGCCTGTCTCTAACTTTACCGTGATCATCCCGCGCGCTACGTAACGCTGCCTCCCGCTGTAGGCCTGTACCTTCCGTGCTCGGCTGGCAACAGGAGGAAACTCTGTAAGGCTGTCATCATCTCTAGGGTCAGGGATGATTCTCTTCTCAGTTGGGTCTGATCGCAGTAGGGCTTCGAGGCTGCTGCCATCCTGTGGCATCAGACCTTCTTTCTTCAGAATCTGTTCTGGGTCTGTGAGTGGGAAGAGATGAGAAAGAGCAAAATGAAAGTTCAAATCAGTAGACAGAACTACCCAATGAGTAAAACTGATGCTTACCAAGTCAATGTAAATTGAGTTTCTCAAAAAAAAAAATTTTTTTTAAATAAAGTCTGAATCTTTACTGCAAAGGTTGATACTGGCAATGATGATTTATCTGGAAATCATTTACCCTAGAGGTCACCACACAGAATGATGGTTTGCAGCTGTTTGGCTGCTACTCAACTGCAAAACATCCCCAATTAAGGTCTAGGGGTATAAATATGGACACAGCCAGACACAATTTAACTTGCTCCTGAGGAAGCTGAGCGACCTTTCCCAGAGAAACACGTAGAGCTTCTCAGAACCCTATTACCTTGACATTACTAGACTCCTGAGGATTACAAATCTCTATCTATTAATTACTGGATATGGGACTAGTTACCTCTACCTGGCCATCACCCCATTTTTAACGTAATTTTTTTTTGTCCTGCCACCCATATATATTTTTATATGTATGTGCCTAATTTTTATTACATTTTTACATTGTTAAGAAATAGTCATTCTCTGAATCATTTGAGAAACAAAGCCAGCGCTGGTTACTTTTGTGTTTTATTTGGTTTATTCTCCGGGGCCTGACTATGCCTAAACCAGCTGCTGTTAGCAAGCGCACCGTACCACCATATATTATGCTTGAACATACAAGAGTTTGAGAAAACTCTCCAACAGACCCCCCCCCCCCCCCCCCCAAAAAAAAAACCCCACCTCATGTTCGACTCTATAGAGCGGTTTTGTGGCTGACTTTCTATCTGGTCTCCCATTACATAGAAACATAGAATTTGACGGCAGATAAGAACCACTTGGCCCATCTAGTCTGCCCCTTTTTAAACATGTTACCACAAACCATATTTGATCCTTATTTTTTTGTAAGGATATCAATATGCCTATCCCAAGCATGTTTAAATTGTACTACTGTATTTGCCTCTACCACCTCTGATGGGAAGCTATTCCACTTATCTACTACTCTTTCTGTGAAGTAATTCTTCCTCAAATTTCCCCTGAATCTTCCTCCCTCTAGTGCAGGGCTGGGCAACACCGGCCCTCCAGATGTTGATGAACTACACATCTCAGGATGCTTTGCATTAGTTTTGGTATGTGGCCATGCTGAAACTGATGCAAGGCATGCTGGGATGTGTAGTTTTCATCAACATCTGAAGGGCCGGTGTTGCCCAGCCCTGCTCTAATGTCAGTGCATGTCCTCGTGTTCTGCTGCTTCTCTTCCTGTGAAGAATGTCTCCCACCTGTACCTTGTTAAAACCCTTGATATATTTGAAAGTTTCTATCATGTCCCCCCTTTCCCTTCTCCGCTCCAAAGTATACATATTAAGATCTTTTAGTCTTTCCCGGTACGTTTTGTGATGTAGGCTATGCACCATTTTAGTTGCCCTTCTCTGTACAGTCTCTAATGTATTTATATCCTTCTGAAGATATGGCCTCCAGAACTGAACACAATACTCTAGGTGAGGTCGTACCAATGACCTATACAGTGGCATTATTACTTATTTCTTTCTACTGCTGATACCTCTCCCTATGCAACCAAGCATAGAAACATTGTGGCCTACAACACATTCCTGTTGATTCGAAAAAGTAGGATGCTTCCTAGTCTGAAAAATCCCATTAGTAGGAGTCATTTAGCATTCAGAATTTTAAAGACGCCCGCCATTACATTGGCTGAGTTCCCGAAAATTAGTTACAGTACACATTACAATACAACATTTTCCTAGCCAATAAAATCGGCTCAGATTACATCCTGGCTAGAGAGTGGGAAGATTCTCTAGGGATAATATTTCTCAATTTAGTATTGTTCTATTATCCACGTATTGTCTATTCACCAAATGTGTAACTTATGTAGTGAGCTCAAGATGGCAGTCTTTCATGGTACCTTAGTGGCCAAGATACATATCCCTTGGAACGTTTGATCACAAATGGCTGCCTTAAGTCTTTATTCTGTTCATGGATAGACTACAAATCGAATCCTCTGTTTTATGTTGATAGATTCTGTATTGTCAGTCAAGCTAAATATCTCTTTTCTTCATTTTTCTACAACACCTTTGGTAGAATTTAATTGTGCTATGGGCTCTCTGCTGACTGTCTACAGCAGGGGTAGCCAACTCCAGTCCTCGAGAGCTACCAACAGTTAACGTTTTCCATGTCTCCTCACAGAATCACAAGTGAAGTATTTAGCTCCACCTGTGGATCTTTTAAAATGTGTCAGTCTGTAATGAGTGCATCTGTGTACCTATCAGGTGAGCTGGAAAACGTGAACTGTTGGTAGCTCTCGAGGACTGGAGTTGGCTACCCCTGGTCTACAGTAATAAGCTTCTATCAGAGCTATTCAATTGTTGCAATTGAGCCTGGGTTTCGTCCTGGGTGATTTTTGGAACATTTCAGCTAGCCACCCTGGGGATGCCAAAACATTGGAATACAGTCCTTTATATCATGATCAATAAAGCCGGGTACACAATAGGCAATGTTTGTACCCAGCAATATTGGAGGCGTGGGGACCTGGCCGGGTGCCAGTACCAGCAAGTGCATACACACTTGCTGGTGGGGAGGGAGCAACAGGGGGGAGCGGAGCCCTCTCTAAAAAGGTACTCCCTCGTCTGAACTTTTCAGTTGAGGGAAGGGGGTCGTTGACTGTACACACTAGACAAGATTTATATCCTTTACTTTCATGTCTAGTGTATTGGGCTTTAGTGTACTGTTCATGTAAGTAGTTGTGTGAATTAAAAAAAAAAAAAAAACAGACAGCATTGCTAAGGCATTAGAAATAGATAACAAGAACAAAATTAGTACTTTTATAGGAGAGGACATTAGCCACATGCAAGAGGCACACAAAACAATAGCAGCAGGCTACAACTTGTATCACACAAACAGAAGTGTAGCATGGGATAGTGGAACTCTTGTTTACACAATCAGGCAACATGTCTTTAGGGGCTAGGTCAGATGACAAGAGTGCGGATGTGTCCTAGCCCTAAATGTGTATATACTAAAACTGAAAGGCCATAAAAAGAATTGTTGTATAATCATGTTCTTCATGGAGTTACCTGGTTTAAGAGAAGGGAAGGAAAGTCTAGGGTCCTCAGGGGGGTGCGCCCTCCGTTTCTTGCGCCAGCGACGCGATGGATAGGTATAAAGCTGCCCGGGCGCAGAACCTAGAAAAGCCAACAGCAGACGTAGAACCATAGGTTATTTACAGAAATTGAGTTTAGATAAAATTTATACATTTTGGAAAAACAAAATCAGACAAGTATAATGGAAGAAGCAGCAGTAATGACAACACATAGCTAAGCAAGAACATTAACACCACAGACTTCTCAGATGATATCCCCGTGTAATGAAATCTGCATAGACAATATACACAAGTTTGGGAATATGGGTTGCTACTAGTTCGTTCCACTGTTTCCACTCACACACAAGAACCCGGCAAAGAATACAGATGATCAGCTCATGCAGTCAATGTGTATACAGTACTCACAGTATGCACATAGGTCCTTAGGGGGGTTCACATGCAAAGGCAAATTCCTTCTCAAATGGACAAAACCATGTGCACTGCAGGGGGGCAGATGTAACATGTGCAGAGAGAGTTACATTTGGGTGAGTTATTTTGTTTCTGTGCAGGGAAAATACTGACTGCTTTATTTTTAAACTGCTTTATAGATCTCACTGAAGTAAAACCCCACCCAAATCTAATTCCCTCTGCACACGTTACCCCCTGTTACCACTGCCCCACCTGCAGTGCACATGGTTTTGTCCATTTGAGAAGGAATTTGCCTTTGCGAGTGAAACAGAATAAGGACCAAAATGCAGAGCAATAAAGACCTTGACCAAAGCTGGTTACATTTATGCTTTGTATACAAGTAATAAGCATTTTACAGTTGGCATCTTTCTTTAAGGCTTTTATTGATGACAGGTTTGCTAAGGTATAAACATTCCCGTAATTCAGGTATGTTATATAAATCAGAAGCACAGCAGCATTTTGTAGCAATAACAGTTTTCCTTGTGTTGTGATGAAAAAAATAGCAAAGGCAGTACTAATGATGCAGCTTTTACACATCTAACAAAAGCTTTAGAACAATACAGAGACACTCAGCAGGCAGTTCCACCATTATTGTTGGACCCACACCCCTCCCCCGTGCACACCTGCCAGCAGCTATTCAATGGTTTTTCCTCACAGCATCCTGAAGGGGCAAGCAGAAATATGCAGTGTGCCTTTTGGGTACCCAAATAGCACTTTCTGCATTGTGCCCAATACTTCAGGCAGGTTTAGCCATGTTGTATGGCTAAACCAGGCACTTCTGGGTGTGAATGGCAGTGTTGCTTGATCACTTTAAATCAGAGACCAGCTTGGTACAACTGAGCACTAATAGTGAGGAAGGCTATTTCACCAAGCTTTTGGATAAGGATGGTGCTGCACAAGTCTGCATAGTGGGCGCGAAACCGAGTTGATTGCTATTGTAGTGCACATGCACAAGGCATAACAGCAACAGAAGTAGCAAAAACTTTTAAATTTAATGGACAAGAAGTTGCCATTTGGGGTTGGACACCTGCCGTTTTCTGGGAAAGTCCAGAAAAATGCAGGAGTGCATCCAGGTGTTTTCAGGGAGGGTCTGAAGTCAACGCTGGCCTCAAACAGCCTGTCTTAGGGCTTTCCAAAAGCAAATTCTCTCTCTTATGGACAAAACCATGTGCACTGCAAGGGGCAGATGTAATATGATGAGAGAGTTAGATTTGTGGGAGTTATTTTTTTCTGTGCAGGGAAAATACTGGCTGCTTTATTCTTACACTGCAAAATAGATATCAGTTTGAAGTAAATACCCCACTCAAATCTATTGCTCTCTGCACATTACATCTGCCCCACCGGGTGCCGGACGGGATCCCGACTGTTAAAACACTGACAGCCGGGTTCCCGACAGCTATTTTCCCTTGTGGGGGTCCACGACCCCCATAGAGGGAGAATAGGTGGCTCGCGTAGCGAGCCCGCAAGGGGCGTTGTTGCGCTGGCCACGCTGTCTAAGTCCGGGCAGTCGGGATAATGACTGTCGGGATCCCGACTGTCGGAGAAACATACCACATCCCGCCCCACCTGCAGTGCACATGGCAAGTGAACCAAATTATTACACCAAAGTGGACTTTAAATTGACTATGCCCGCCGATTTTTTTTGTTTTCATTATACATTATTTTAGGTATGTGTCAGTATACATGTGATATTTCATTATATGTGTCTTAGTTTCATTAGACTAAATAGATTATTATTACAGTATTGTTTTACTTATTCTATCATTCAGCACTTATGTGTAGTCCATTCCTGTGAATAACCGGTCAATATTGAGACAATAATCAAAATTAATATCATCCATAAACTCTATAGGTCACATGCACAGTCTTACCTACCAATAAGTTTCTATTACATTTAGGGGAATTTATAGAGATTCACAAAGACATCCACAGCAAACTCTAGGATTGTGGGTTTAATTTATTTACATTTTTTAAAAACACCCTCATATGGTCTTCAGTTTTTTTTGTTTAGTCAAGTTAGATGAGCCCCTCAATACACTTATGCAATTTGGGCAGATTTCACCCTATTCCAACAGATTGGGCCAAGGAATCGGGTTAAACCGGCCCAAATCACATGTTTGACATCTCATTTGATTCATGCAAGGTCAGAGGTTGGAACTAGCATGTGCGACCTCCGACCCCCTCCCAACAGCGGGGAACAGGGTCGCATGCAATCCTGCCACCTGGGAAGGTCCCGAATGGCTCAAAAGGGATCGGTTGGCCATGTAATGCTACAAATTCTCGTACTAGTGTAGTGTTCACGCTAAGCTGTTCCAGCTGGGTGTTGCGCCCTGCCTGATTTTTAAAGGACAAAATGCGCCCTGCCCCTCCAACAGCCTGCTGCCTGTCCCCGCCGGTGCGCACGGGGAAGCCCAGCACCACCGTAGGTGCCAGCGCTTCCCAGGCAGTGACTTTGGCAGTGGCCAGGCCCACCCCTTTGGTCATGTCAGTGACCCGACCTGCACCCTTTGGTGACAGTGGTGGACAGGCCCGCCCCCTTTGGTGATGTCACCAGTCGGGTCACCCACAGTGACAGTGGGCCCAGGCTGCCCAAGTGCAGCACCGCCCTGCCCAGTTCCTAGAAGGAACACTAATAGTGTATGGTCACCTTTAGTACCACCACAATTCTGAATGCTCTAACTTTGGGGCTTAACAATAAAACTGTGAATAATAAAAAAAAAAAAAAAAAAACACTATTTTGATGCTCCTTCAAAACGAATCCATCATCTACCAAAAGAACAGCTGTTTTTCTCTCATACCTGGACCTCTGTGCCTTTTCTCCATCCAGATATAACAATTGCTCTGAGCCACCCCGGTTTGGGAATCCAAAAATGGCATCCGAACACTACGTTCTGCACACAAACGTGCATTGTAATTGTGGCACTGCTCCATGGCGTCTTTATAATACTGCTCACCGAGCCTGTGTGGACGAGATGAGGACACTGTAGTTCATCAATAGTCATTAAACTGATATAGTGATAACGAATTGCAAGGTAATGTTCAGTGAGGAGGGCATAGTTCAGTATTGTCTGAATGCCCACACAAAACTTTATTGGCCACATTATTACGATACTTCTTCCCAGCCAAGCTCTTCCTTTAATTGTATAGGCTGTGGACATTAATTTACTATTACTGAATGTACAAATTCTAAGACGAACAACTGCGGGGTGTGTACTATGTGTCTCAGCCCACAGTAATGGAACAGTGTATTGTGCCGCCATACACACTGCACGATATAATGTTCGCCGGTATGATTAAATCATTACATGCAGTGTTACACGGAAACGTCAAAACGGACATGCAGAACCGCAGATAAGATGACCCAAGTAACAACCGCCACATCGCTCAGTGTGTGTCCAGTTTTACACTCAATGCAGTCACAGTATACACTGTGTGTGTGTGTGTGTGTGTGTGTGTGTGTGTGGAAAGTTGCTCATGAAATGAATACCCCATTCATACTGAAGCCCTGGCTTTGACTTGGGATACTGATGGGTCAGAGCCAGCGCTTAAGATTACTTGCCCCTTTCACACCACCTGAATGGTACAGGACACCTCCGTTAATACGTGAAGACATCATCTCCAAGAACCAGGAGCCCATCAATTGAAAGCCTTTGGGCATGAGATTGGTCCTGTATGCCCCGTGTCACCCTTTCACACTGCAGCCAATACATTTTGGACCCAGAATGACCCTTTTTATCCAAGTATCTGGCCTGTCACAGGGTTGGTGTGAAAGCGGTTTGAATAAAACCAGAGTGCATCAGTTTTGCAAAACATCCTGCTGATCACAAAGGACTGCCATGAGGTCCCAGCCATCTCAGTGTTGTCTTGCAAACACTTCTGACTCCTTATTCGCCTCAGTCGGGTCACTCCCTTACTGGACCAGCAGCCACAAGAGCTGGCAGAAGATAACCACCACAAACAAGAGTATTTAAGCAGCACCGTGCATTGATGAGCTCCGCATAAGGCACTATAGCGTATATACACAGAATGCGTGTATAGTCACTGAGCTCATGCACATCGCCGACCTCTATATACACACCGCACATCGATCACTAAGCGCTCCTACTACATTCAGGGTCGCTGTCCCACCCCACACCCGCCTCTGTAGCACTACCCAGGCACATCATGATATACGTGCTGACTGCACGGTCGCGTATCCGCCGCTTCTATTCGACTTTTTCCACATCCCTAAGCCCAAAATGGCACTCCGTCTCCGCAGTTTCCATCACTCCCCACTCACTTACATCTTTTCTACAGCCGCCGCCATCTTCTCAGTCCCTCCCGCGACATAGGCACTACGCTAGCAGCACGCCTGCGCTGTGCGGCGTGACGTCACCACTGGGCAGGCGCACTGTCTCTGCAACGCACGCGATGCAGCTTGCCCGGGTGAAAACTTCGGCGTGTGCTCGGCAATCATGTGGCTGGTGCACTCGCGTAAGCGGCGCATGCGCGATTGTGAACTCGATTCTAGAGCTGGGCTAATGCGGCCTACACACATGCCGATATTAAGGCATTTTCTAAGCGATTTTGCTTAGTTTGGCAAAGTCGTTTAGCAAATGCCCTCACATCGGTGTATGTGTGGGGGCTATATCGGCAGCAGTGCTCGTCCCCCGCGCGTCTTTATCGCTGGCCGAGATTGATGGACAGTGTCCATCAATCTCGGCATCGGCAGGGTTCTCCCACCGGAGAACACTGGCGCTGTCCAGGGCCGTCTTTCCCATTGGGTTAATGGGCAGTTGCCCAGGGGCCCAAGGATTGTAGGGGCCCACCCCAATGGGGAAGACAGCACTGTCCTGGGGAATGGCGGCGGGTGACGGGAAACCAGGCAGCGACTGTCAGAGTTGACGCAACGGCGGTGGTGATCCAGGCAGCGGGGGGGCTTGATGTAGCAATCTGGGTGGGTTGTGTCGGGGATCCGGGCAGCAGCTGTCAGCGGCGACTCAGCGGTGATCCAGGCAGTGGGGGGCTTGATGTAGCAATCCGGGTGGCTTATGTCAGGGATTTAGGCAGCAGCTGTCATCGGCGACTCAGCGGTGATCCAGGCAGCATGGGGCTTGACGTAGCAATAAGGGCAGCGTGTATCTGGGATCCAGGCAGCAGCTTTCAGTGGTTTTCCAGGCAGCGGCTACTCAGACCTTGATGTAGCGCTATTTGCTGAGCGGGAAGCGCTGCTAATTTTGAAAAGTCTGGCCGGACGCTGATTGGCCGGATGCTCAGCCAATTAGTGTCCAGGCAGTCTTTTCAAAATCTGCAGCGCTTCCCGCCCGGTGGCAAATAGCGCTACATCAAGGTCTGAGCGAGCTGCCTGGATGTCCGCTGACAGTGGCTGCCTGGATCCCCACCACATGCCGCTTGGATAGCTAAATCAAGCTCCCAGCTCTCTCACTGCCTGGATCACTGCTGGGTCACCACTGCCTCTGCCTGGACGTCCGCTGACAGTTGTGCCTGGATCCCCGCCACACGCTGCCCAGGTAGCTACTTCAAGCCCCCAGTGCCCCCCGATGCTGCTGCACATAGGTGGGTGGAGAGGTGTTGTGAGGAGGAGAGGGGGCCCTAAAAATTATTTTGCCCAGGGGCCCACTAGATGGTGAAGACAGCCCTGGCGCTGTCTGCTCGCTTAGCACACAGAGCTGACAGCTCACTCTGTGTGTGGGCTGTCAGCTCTGTGTGCTATCATGCGATAGCGGCGCAGCACAGCCCGACCTAGCATAGCTAGGTAGCCCTGCACACATCGCTATGTGTGTAGGGCCCAGAAGTGGCTCACTATAAAGAGCGGTGCTCGTTTGATCACTCAGGGCCTTATTCTAGTTCACTCTGAAGCTGTGTAAACATGCTTAGATTTTTCCCTGTTTTCGATTCGATTTTGCTTATAGAAGCAAAATCGAATCCACATCGAATGGTTTATAGGACACTTTCGATCTGCATTAGATTCGATGCATGCTCCCATTTTCTCAAAATCAAATAGAAAAATCTACTGTGCAGCCAAAGAAATCCAGAATTCGATCCAGTAAATCGAATGAGTACATTGTGCCTACATTGTGAAATCGAAATCGAATGCAAAAGTACAGATCTAATGCCAAATCGAATGGGATGATCTAATAGTAAATCAAATCTAACTTCAAATCTAAAGCAAATCTAAGCGTGTGTACAGGGCTTAAGGCCCATACACACTGGACGACTTTGAGCTGAAAGATGCTCAAAGCAGGAGGTTTGAGCAGCTTTCAGCTCAAAGCCACCCAGTGTGTATGGCCCGGCGGTGAGCGCTGCTGCGCGCTCCCGCAACATCCCTAGGAAAGCTGTTCATCTGCTGGTTATACCAGCAGATGAGCGGCTTTCAGGACGGCTTTGCATAGCTCTGCGCTATGCAATGCTGTCCTCTCCCCTCGTCCGGGCAGGGGGAAAGCCGCTCAGTGTGTATGCACTGAGCGGCTTTCCCCGCAGCAGTGACAGCGGTCATTGCTGTCCATACACGCTGGGCATATCGCCCGGTCTGTATGGGACCTACATACGCAGAGATGTGTGCCAGAGATTCATAATGGGAGATTCAGCATGGGAGATTTCACTCTCTCAGATAATTAGCCACATACAGAGAGATTTGTGTCAGAGATTCATAATGGGAGATTCAGCATGGGAGATTTCACTCTCTCAGATAATTAGCCACATACAGAG
This sequence comes from Crinia signifera, assembly GCF_055691185.1. Classification (NCBI taxonomy): domain Eukaryota; kingdom Metazoa; phylum Chordata; class Amphibia; order Anura; family Myobatrachidae; genus Crinia; species Crinia signifera. The sequence continues at coordinate 74,641,136 of NC_139227.1, forward strand.
AGATTTGTGTCAGAGATTCATAACGGGAGATTCAGCATGGGAGATTTCACTCTCTCAGATAATTAGCCACATACAGAGAGATTTGTGTCAGAGATTCATAATGGGAGATTCAGCATGGGAGATTTCACTCTCTCAGATAATTAGCCACATACAGAGAGATTTGTGTCAGAGATTCATAACGGGAGATTCAGCATGGTAGATTTCAAATCTGTCACAACTGTCACAGAAAGTGACGTAAAAAACTGCACTTCATCAAAAAAAAGTTACATGGCAATTTCCTAAATAAACGTAATGAAATACATTTCCTTAATAAATAAACGTTGGCAGCGTAATGTCGCTCCCCCTCAGCCCCCCCCCCCCCCCAAGCAAATAACGGTTAGTAGCAAATAAAACAATTTAATTATTGGTGACCAGTGCCCCCCCCCCCCCCAAATAAAAATAAAAACAATGTATTCATTGGTAGCCAGTGAGTGAAAAGAACTCTTTTGAACAATTCACTAGTTCACTTTGAATAAAAAGATATGTTATTTACGTTTTGAGTGTAGTATCTGTTTGTTTTATTTACCGTATATACTCGAGTATAAGTCGACCCGAATATAAGCCGAGGCACCTAATTTTACCTAAAAAAACTGGGAAAACTTATTGACCCGAATATAAGCCTAGGATGGGAAATGCACAGAGCAGTTACTAATACACTGGCCACAGGGAGATATAATGGTAGCTCAGGTCTCATTCTAGGGGCATAAGATAAAACCCATGACACTGAAGTGTCCCCATCACCAGATCATTGGGGTTCCACAGGCAGGAGTCTGTGGTACATAGTCAACTATGACCTCTAAGAGGGAAGGGGAGGAAGGTCTGGGGCAGAGGAGGGAAGGAGATAGGCCCCAGCAGGGACACTAGTACTCACAGGGATCAGCTTCAGCCCTGACCTGGTTGCTCACTCCGGATCCTGCAGTTTCATAGTGCTGGTGGCTGCTGCCCTGTTTCTCCACAAGTCTTGGCTGTCCCCTCCTCAGCAGGGCCATCTTAACAGCAGTGTGGGCCCCTGGGCAAAGCAATGCACTGGGGCCCTTACCCATTCTCCCCTCCTAGGGGTGGGGGAAGCTATCAGGAGCAGCTTTGGTGTCCCACGGGTGGCACGGGGTGCTCTATCTTCCATTCAACATGTAGGACCTGGAGCAGTAACTTCTGCTAATCACTCCTGCACAGGTGGTGGGAGGGAGAACACTAACGTGTGGAAGGGGGCACTGAGCTGTATGAAGGGTCCCTTGTAAATGACTTCCAGGGAGGTAGGGGGTGTTTTATATGCAGGGGAGGGTTGGATAATATATTGGGCTTAAGATTCATCATTTTCCGGTGGAAGGGCAGCTTGTTTGACTGCAGATATCGCCATTATCTGGAAATAATTTCTTAGCCTTCAATAGTATAAAAACCTAGAGTCCCAACTTTCAGGAGGTGCTGGGGACTTGGGGATCAGAGATCAGGAGCCAGAGCAATCCATTGACAAAAATATAAAACTGTACACCAGATGTTTGGAGCTGGAGCAGGGATCGGCTGCTGGAAGGCTGATATCTCTGGTTCCGGGCATGATAGAGACAAGGCTCTAGTGTCGACAGAAAGGGGAGAGTCCCAGATTGTGGAATATACCCTCAGAAAAACTCTAAGTCAGAGAGAACCTGAGAAATATGACAGGGAATTGCAATTAACAGGTCGGATGTGGACTGCTGCTTTGAAGTTGGATATCTCCAGTTCCACAGGGCCGATTTTCAAAATTCTGGTATCCCTGGAAAAAGGGGATCCTCATCTATCAGCATAGGGCCCTTATACACCTGGGGCCCCTGGGCAAGTGCCCATTAAGCCCATACGAAAAGACGGCCCTGCTCCTCAGGGTGGCCCTGTCGGCATTGCAGGGTGGCCCGGCCCCCAGAGCACCAGTACTAGTGTGGTACTAGATAGGGAGGCAAAGCCGCTTCTTATGCAGATATCGGCAGTGTAGGTGAGCTTCCATTAGCGGTGCTAGGGCTGCAGGATTGACGGATGTGGCACTGTGTACGCACAGTCAGTTAGCGTTTATCAGCAGCGCAGCTCCGGCACCGCTAATTCAGGCTCACCTACACTGTCAGAATCTGCAGAAGCAGCTTCTTCTTCCTCCTCCCTACGTGTAAGCAGGCGGCTGTGACTTTATTTCCTGCCCCGCTCCCCGCACTCCTTCCTGGCGCACGCACCGAGCTGTGAGAGGGCAGGAGAGACTAATTACACTTGCAGGCTCTAACCCCGGCACGGCAGCACTGATTTCAAACAAACTACCGTATACACCCGAGTATAAGCCGAGGAGGTGCTTTTTCAGCATAAAAAATGTGCTGAAAAAGTCGGCTTATACTCGAGTATATACAGTATTTCGACTGATTGCTTAATGTGAAGTGAATTTTGGACATTAATATCACAGGCGGTTATTTTCTTTTTTTTTTTAAACACATTTTATTGGTTGGAACACAGCCAAAGCGGGCATAATACGATACAGAGACAAAAATCGGTCTAGGAAATATAAGCATTAAACAAGTCTGGATTACAATAATGGCGTGATCCAGAAAAAGGTATTTTTCATATATGTATGAAGAGAAGGAAAAAAGAGAAAGTAGAGAGAGAGAGAGAGAGAGAGAGAGAGAGAGAGAGATAGGAAGACCTCGCAAGGGCAAGGTGGCAGGTCGCCCTGTTGAGGGGTGGATATATACATAGTTTAATACAACATATTAAGCAGTAAAGAAAGTAGGGGTTTGTGAAAGTTTGGGGAAGGGGGGATGAGGGAGAGAAGAAGAAAAAAAAAATAAGAGAAAAAAGGGGGTGGGGGGGGGGGACAGGGAGGCCTCTGTTATCAAGAGTCAAACGGGGAGGGGGAGTTCTGAGAGGCTAGCCATGGGGACCACACCTTATGAAAGGATTTGAGGGAGTTGCGAATGATCACTGTCATATATTCCATTTTGTAGGTGTACCACACGCGAGAGAGTACTGCTTGCAATGGGGCAGGGGAAGGTTTTTTCCAATCAGCCGCTATTTGGCAGGTCGTGGCTGAAGAGATGTGTCGATGTAATTTATGCTGGTGGTGTGTTAGCATGGGTGGTTTTAATGGGAGAAGGAAGTATTTTGGTTCTAAGGGGACAGTAACTCCCATCATGGCTGAGATTAAGGTTGCTACTTCACTCCAGATACTGGCGACCTTTGGGCACGTCCACCAAATATGAAGGAAACTACCCTCTGTGAGACAGCCCCTCCAGCACCTATCTGATGTGTCAGGAAACATCTTGTGCAATTTGGTTGGGACATAGTACCAACGATAAAGGAGCTTGTATACATTTTCTTTGATTCTAACACAGATGGAGCTGGAAGATGCGTAGTCACGTATCTCCTCCCAGTCTTCATCGTCCAGAGAGAGACCTAAGTCTCTTTCCCAAGCTAATTCATGTGGGGCTCGGGAGGAAATCGGACTGGTGTCTAGGAGGGAGTAAATTGTGGAAATTAGGCCCCTGGATGATGTTCGTTTCCAACAAATGTATTCAAAAGATGTGAGGGGTCTAGATGTGAGGGTGGGAGTAATTTTAGCATGGAAGTGCCTTATCTGTAGGAAACGAAAAAAAAACATGTTTGGAATTGCCGTGCCCCCTTGGACCTCAGAAAACTGAGGAAAGTTTGTATCAACTGCGATATCGTTCAAATAATAGATATTATCCTTCAGCCAACTAGAGAGGGAGGAGCGGCCCATACCAGGGGGAAAATCCGGGATGTGAAACAGCGGAATTAGTGGGGAGGGAGAAGGGGCTAGCTTATAATTCTTATTAACCCTGTCCCAAACGGATAGGGCGTGAGAGACTACCGGGTGGGATGTAGTCGTACGCGGGCGTTTGGGTTTAGGTAGCCATATCAAGGAAGAGGGAGTCGAGAGCCCTAAATCGTTTGCCTCAATAGTCACCCACACCTTTTGCGCCCCCCAGGGGTTACACCATTGGACGATCTGGGACAACCTGGAGGCATAAAAGTATCTCCGGAAATCCGGGATCCCCAGACCGCCCTGACTAGAGGGACGTTGGAGTAATTTTAGCCGTATTCGAGGGCGCTTTTTGTCCCATACAAACTGAGTAGTCTGGTGTTGCAACGATTTAAAAACATAGAGGGGAATGTTTATTGGTAGGGTCTGAAATAAATAAAGGAGGCGTGGGAGGACAGTCATCTTAACAGAGTTGATTCTGCCAATCCATGAGATAAAGTAGGAGGACCATAGGGTCAGATCGGTCTTAATGCTATCTAATAATCGAGGGAAGTTAGCCTGGAAGAGTTGGTGGTGATGATGGGTCAAGAATATACCGAGGTATTTGATCTTCCTTCTACCCCAATTGCATGGAAGCAAATCTATCAAGATGGGCTTAACATGCCCTGGAATATGAAAGTCAAGCACCTCGGTCTTCTCTACGTTAATTTTATAGCCAGAGTGTAGGGAATATTGCTGTATTTCAGAAAGGAGAGGGGGAATGGAGCAAGCTGGATCGGCCAGGGTCAGAAGCACATCATCTGCATAGAGTGCAATTTTATGCTCTGAGGTACCAGAGGTTATGCCGTGGATGGAGGTGTTACTGCGAATCCTCGACGCCAGGGGCTCCATGACAAGGGCAAAGATGAGAGGGGAGAGGGGACATCCCTGGCGGGTGCCATTCGCTATTCCGAAATGATCTGACACAACTCCGTTGACAGAGACCCGAGCAGCCGGCGCCCGGTAAAGTGCTTTGACTCCTTCAAGAAAGGATCCCGAAAAACCCATCCTCTCTAGGACTGCGAAAGCAAAGGACCAGGATATACGATCAAAAGCCTTCTCTGCGTCCAGCGCCAGGACCAGAGAAGGCTGCTTCTGCTTCTGGATAATGTGGATAAGATCTATCGCTCATCTCGTGTTGTCCGACGCCTGGCGACCAGGAATGAAACCAACTTGGTCTGGGTGCACCAGGAGTGGGAGAAGAGAGGCGAGTCGATTTGACAAGATCTTAGCATAAATCTTTAGGTCCACGTTTAATAATGATATCGGCCTGTAATTTGCACAGCTGGTCGGGTCTCTGTCTGGCTTCGGAATCAACACTATATCCGCCTGAGTAGCTTCGGGAGCGAAGGAAGCACCCTCTAGGATGCCATTAAATAGTAACGCTAAATGGGGGGCCACAGGCGGTTATTTTCATTTATTTTTCTATTTATCCTGACACATTTCTTTTTAAATACTACCGGATTATTTTCACGCAGAAAAGGGCATTTTAAAGAGTTAATACTGTTCGGGTTGCTGGGAATTCTTGAGAGGGTAATTTCATAATAATGAAGCATAATTCGTTTTATAATAATTTATTGGCAGAAACACAAAGTAAAATCACATTTACTATACGTTCTTGTTCTAAATCAGATGCAAGTTGCTGTTTACAAATAAAATTTGGCTTATTCTCTCGCTAAGAAGCTGACTTCTCTTTCTGTACATATCTGCCCTGCTTAAGAAAACAATCTTGCACAGGGCCTGCTGGTAGCGGGAATAAACAGGAGAGCCACGGGTATAGGCCATGCCCCCTTCCGTTAGGCCACGCCCCAAACATTTCTGGTGCACCCGCGGCGCGTTTGCATCTGTCCCGGGTACTGCAGAGTAAAAGTTGGGAGGTATGGAAATGGGTAAGTAAATTTCCTTGTCTCCCACCATTGCAAAGGGTCACATGTGCACTCCAAATGCGGTTCATTTAAGTATTTGTCCACTTCGATGGTAGCTTCTGCTCAAACTCGAACAAACTAACTGGATCACTCAGATGCTCACCACTGAATCTAATTCACTGCACTGAATGCCGAGCGCTGGAATGGAGAACAGCTTACCTGTCGCCAGAAAGAAATGAACAAACTAGTACTTTCTTGATCTTTCCAAAGCGGATTAACAATGAACAGTGCTGGTGTGGTGGGGAACAGTGTGAACAGGGGTGGAGGGGGAAAGGGGTGGTGCGGGAGATGTTCGGGTGATGCATGGAGGAAAGTGCTGAAGCCGAAGACCGTCGGGGATGCAATTTGACTGTGTCTCTGGGATGGGATCATGGCCATACAAAGGCTCACGGCCTCCAAGAAGAACTACCGTTCACTTTTATTGAGCAACAGCTCACTCATAAACCTTTCAGACATACTCCAAAATCCCAGGTTTTTGCACATGAACGCACATCAACCCAGGATTTTGGTATGTCTGAAAGGGTCAACCCAGGTGTTAAAACCCGGGTCTTCGACCCTTCTTTTTACCTGGGTTGAGGACCCAGGATTTATAACCTGGGTTGACCCTTTCAGACATAAGAAAAACCCGGGTTTTTCAGCAGATTACCAAGTAGAACTGCTTCACCCGGTAATTTGCTGCTGTAAGTGTGAAAGGGTGCAGGCTGCACCCGGGAAAATGACTCAGCAGTCAAAATCCTGGTTAATTCCTGGGTACTATGTCTAAAAGGGGTATCACTCTTTCAAATGAACTGGTTTACTCGCGGACGGCACATCTCTAACTCATTTGTGTGCTTCATTAAAACAAACATGTCCAAAGTGTGGCCCTCCCAGTTTTGCTATTTGGGAGTGCTAAAAGTATGGCAAGACATGCTGGGATGTGTAGGTTTACAATAGTTGGAGGGCCATAGTTTGGTCATGCCTGCTTTAAACCGTCTAAAGAAAAACCTACCAACAGGGGCTGGCTGGCAACTTTCAGCCTGGGGGGCAACACAAGCAAGTGGCCCACCACCATCACCATCGTTTCACCACCCTACCCTCTCCCCTCTATGTAGTATGCAGCAATTATTAAACAATGATTCCCCTACACACACACACCCCCAAATAGGGACAGAGCGCGCCGGAGGCGCGCTGCAAAATTTTACACTGTAATGCCCATTACACATAATGCCACACACCGTAATGCCCATTCCACATAAAGACAACACGTAATGCCCATTGCACATAAAGCCAACACCGTAATGCCCATTAAACATAATGCCACACACTCTACTGCCAATTAAACAATGCCCATTACACATAATGCCAACATCGCTATGCCCATTACACATATTGCCGCACACCATAATGCCAATTAAACATAATGCCACACACCGTAATGCCCATTACACATATTGCCACATACCGTAATGCCCATTCCAAATAAAGACAACACCGCAATGCTCATTAAGCATAATGCCAATTAAACAAAGCCCATTACACATAATGCCAACACCGCAATGCCCATTACACATATTGCCACACACCGTAATGCCAACAACGTAATGCCCATTACACATATTGCCACACACCGTAATGCCCATTCCAAATAAAGACAACACCGCAATGCCCATTAAACATAATGCCAATTAAACAATGCCCATTACACATAATGCCAACACGGATATGCCCATTACACATATTGCCACACACCGTAATGCCCATTCCAAATAAAGACAACACTGAAATGCCCATTAAACATAATGCCAATTAAACAATGCCCATTACACATAATGCCAACAACGTAATGCCCATTACACATATTGCCACACACCGTAATGCCCATTGCAAATAAAGACAACACCGCAATGCCCTTAAGCACAATGCCAATTAAACAATGCCCATTACACATAATGCCAACACCGCAATGCCCATTACACATATTGCCACACACCGTAATGCCCATTACACATATTGCCACACACCGTAATGCCCAATAAACATATATTTACCTGCTTTAACCCGTGGAGTGGCACTGTTTGTTCATTACATTACATTATTATATATAGGCAGACCCCGACGACGCAGATACACCTGTAGGGGTGGCAAGAGGAAAAGGTCGCGGACGTGTCGGCAGACCACCATTGAATCGCAACCGCAAACCACGGTCATAAATTTATCCTCCCATGCCCTTACTGAAGCGGAGACAAGGGTCTTAAATAAGGGCCTTTCATATGTTCCCTCGAATGGTCCCAATGGACTCCAATGGGAAGTGGAAAAATTCCGATTACAGCGACAATTGAAGTTAAAAGAGTTCTTCAATAACAATCCTCAACGGCAAATACCATCCCGAGCCAACTCAGAAATATCATCCCTCGCTCCACTTTTGACCCTGTCTCTTATAATACGTCAATAAAATCTTTCTGCAATATGCTTGATCATGAGGTCCAACTTGATCGCACTTCACACCATCATACCAATTTGAGTACAGATGAATTCCAAGCATTGCGTGATTTATCTAAGTATAACAACATAATTATACGTCCCGCCGACAAGGGCGGGGCGATTGTTATTCAGGATATTGGCCCTTACAAAGATGAAATACAACGCCAATTATCTGATACCAATGTGTATTGCAAGCTAACTGGTGACCCGACTATTCCATTCAAGAAGGAATTAGAGGATACCCTCACCATGGCTGTACAAATGGGAGCCATTGATGAGAAGTTGTTTGACGCGCTACTACCGAAGGAGCCGGTGGTGGCGGTGCTTTATACAATACCTAAAGTGCACAAAAGTTTGACTTTGCCACCAGGCCGGCCGATAATTTCGGCCAGAAAATCTTTATACCAAGCACTGGCTGTGTACTTGGATGCACTCATTCAACCGTGTATTGTTAGCAGCAGTGGTCATATTCGTGATACTACCGCCTTCTTGAATGTATTGTCTAATATTGATGTTATTCCAAATGGCAGTGTACTGGTAAGCTTGGACATTACAAGTCTGTACACTGTCATTCCGAATGGTGATGGTCTAGCTGCTGTTGCTAAATTATTGCATAATAACTCATGTTATTCTGGTCCTCCCATTGAGCTTGTTTTGGATCTACTAAAAATGATCCTGACACACAACTACTTTGTACATGATGGGGAGTTCTACTTGCAGCTGTCGGGCTGTGCGATGGGGTCCAATGTGGCCCCATCGTACGCCAATGCCTACATGCTGCAGGCTGAACGGGAGATCCTGTTGGATGTTCCTGGCGTGCGTGATAACATCATAGCGTACGCCAGGTTCATCGATGATCTCTTCATGATCTGGTCGGGATCAACCAGCGACTTGGAGAAGCATTTACAAACCCATAACAATTCTAATAGCCCGATCAAATTCACCTACAGTATTCACCCCACTACCGTGCATTTCCTGGATGTAGAGGTTACCCTTACTGAAGGGATTATTAGCACTAATTTGTATTCTAAGAAGACGGACAGGAACACGATATTACATGCAAACAGCTTTCATCCCAAACCCCTGAAATACGGCTTGCCGTATTCTCAGTTTTTGAGGGCTAGAAGAATTTGTAGTTCCGAGGGTGATGCTGAGGTACAAATGAATTTAATGGTGACTAAGTTTATCAGTCGTGGCTATGACAAACAGTCTGTTATGGCAGCTAAAGAGAGGGCCATGAGTAAGAGCAGGAGTGAACTTCTGGAGGTACAGGCCAAAAAGGTGACTGGTGACCGTCTCCCGTGGGTAAATCACTTCAACACCCAAAGTGATCAAATTAAAAAAACAGCTAAACGTTGGTGGCCAGTTATTACGGCAGATCCTAAAATCGGCCTCAAAGATACCAGGCTTATGCCCTGTTATCAAAGGGGCCGTAACATCTTTGATTGGGTTGTTCATACCGACATCACGGGTTTAAGTAGCAGCCAGACACATGCTGACACCTTTCTTGCCCGTAAAAATGGGTGCTTTAGGTGTCTAAAGTGTATGACGTGCAGGTCTTTAACGGCATCAGCATTTTTTAATCATCCGTTATCAGGGAAAAAGATGTACATTGGACATAGACTCACGTGTACTACTAATTTCATCATTTATCTGATAACCTGTCCATGTGGTCGTAGCTACGTGGGCAAAACAGATCGGACATTGCGTGAGAGAATGGCTACCCATAGACATTCCATCAAAAATGCATTGGAAAGTGGTCACAGTGATCAACCGGTAGCCCGCCATTTTTTATTGGCTGGACATAATTTAGCTTCGCTCCGGTATATCATAATTGACCACATTCCACCCTCTATTAGGAGGGGTGATAGGTCACTTAAATTATTGCAATGCGAGACGAGATGGATTTATCGTCTAGGAACCTTATCCCCTCGCGGGTTAAATGAACACCTTGGGTTACGTAACTTTTTATAAACCCTTAACATGTAAATTTTTTGGCCTGTGCCAGTGCTCTTGTAATTTACCACCATTATTATTATTATTGTCATAATGCTCTGTTCATGTTCTTTCCTATATGATCTGCATGGTACTAATGTTTTTATTCTTTTATTGTTATTTTTTCACTATTCATTAAAGTTTTTCTTGTTTTGGATTACAGTCACCCTGGCAACGGAGCTCCCGGAGTTAACGTGACGCCCCCTAGCCTGTGCGGAATGACGTGGCAGTGACGCATATGGCTCAGGATGCGGAAGTGGAACGGAAGCTGCTCCGACGCCGCGGGACTCGCACACTGGTGTTTGTGAGTATAAATGTTGTTCATTATGTTTATGTCTGTGATCTGATGAAGAGGAAATTAAATCCCTCGAAACGTTATTGACAAGACCGTTGTCGTAGTGTCTTATTGGGAAGTGCCGCCCGTCGAGAGGTTATATATATATATATATATACATACATATATATACACACACACACACACACATATATATACACATACACACCATGTAAAAGTATAGGCAGAACAATGTACTTACAGTACAGGCAGTTTTTCCTAGCAGGGTCAGCTTGAGCTCAGCCTCCATGAGCTCCTCCAGGGCCCCCTCATTACATGCAGCATGAACAGGTCCTTGTACCTGCCTGGTGCAGGGCCACCCGCGCTCCCGCCGGTGGCCTCCGCAGGTAAACGGTAACCCGCCCCCCCTCTCGGCAGCCCTAGGTAAATGCTCGTTGCCTAGGGGTACCTTTTAAACAGCGCGCCAGCGCTACCCAAAGCCACACTTCCGGGTAGCGCTGGCCACGCTGTCATCCTCTGACAGACACTAGAGGTACAGCAGTACCTCTAGTGTCTGTCTCCTCCAAGGCGGCGGCCATTTTTGGAGGGGCCGTCGCCATGGAGGCCTGTGTGAGGCAGCAGAACCCGCCAGCAGGACCCGACGGCAGCAGGGAAATGTGAGTGCACACAGCCGGCCCCGCCACTACATACCGGCCCGGGGGGGCATGTGGCATCCTGCCCCCCGGCCCAGCCCACCCCTGCCTACCAATCAGCTTCTTTTCAAGAGCACTAGATACAGAAAGCCAGCATCTGACATCTTTATGATTCTTAATTCTCCCCCCTGCAGTATTTTATGTTTTCCCAGCTTACACCCCTTTCACACCACTATGCACGGTCCCTTTGTACCACCAATGGGTAACAATGTGGGGGGTGGGGAACAGTTGAGAAACCCCGTCACTTGCTGCCAGAGACAGATTTTGCACAAGGCAAGGTAGGCACCTGCTTAGGGCCTAGCAGGCCCAAAGGAGCCCCATAAAGATATCCTGGCCACCCTAAAAATTCCAGAGGAGCATTGTGCGACTACTGTGTGATGGACCTGCCCACACTCCCAAAATCCCTTGATGTTCTTTGATCATACTTGCCTACCTGACCCTCTCCATGAGGGAGAAAATGCTCTGTTCCTGGACTTCCCTGGTAATGTAGGATTTCCATCGACTGTGGTGAGCTAGGTAATCAATAAGAAAAGTGTTTCACCACAGGTGATGGCAATCCTACATTACCAGGGAAGTCCAGGAACAGAGCATTTTCTCCCTCATGGAGCTTCTAATGGATGGAATCTGGACACCATCGCACATTCCTAAAAAAAGCATGGCCTATATGGAAAAGGGGCGTTGCCCTGTTGGCTTCATTTGGATTGTGAGGCCGAACCCCCCACAGTTTCATCACTGTGGAGGTAAGGCCAGCACTCTGCCCCTGTCTCCCAGAATAGACGAAATGGGTGAGATTTGGTGAGATTTAATAGGATGAGATTTTCAGAAAGTGAGAGATTTGGGAAGAAATCTCCAGTTTTTTTAAAGCAGTAACCATTTACACTTCAAAATCAAACTGGTTTTGCAGTGTAAATGATTGCCGCTTTAAAAAAAAATGGAGATTTCTTACCAAATCTCTCACTTTTTGAATCTCTCATCCTATTAAATCTCACCCTGTGCGTCTGGCTTTTAGACATGTATAATAAAAGGTAATGTTCAATAGACCCAAAAATAACTTTGTGACATAAATATAATGTCAGTTTGCTGAGTACACACCAAAACGATTTGGATTGGATGCAAATCGTGCGATCGGATTTGCATACGATTTGCATACGATCAGATCCCATCTGTATTCAGATGAATGGATCTTATACAGATCCTACCTGCAGCAGGTAGGATCGGAATCGGATCCAATTCGGATCCAGCCAAACGATTTTGACCCAATCTGCATCCAATCGGTCTGAATTGGATCCAGATTGATGGGATTGTGCCCAAATAGTTTGGTGTGTACCCAGCAGTCTGTGTGTGCCCCAATGTGAGAATACTTTTTCTGTTTAGTTAGTTGGTACACTGCACTATATTGGGCCTGATTCAGACCTGATCGCTGTTGTTCAAAGTTGCAGATGACTGCGAGCAGATAGCCACCACCCAGACAGAAATAAACCTTCCCCATGTAAATTTGTCACAGATCCTCTCTTAAAGCACCTGGGCACGCCTGCATTTTTTCTGACACTCCCATAAATCGTCCGGTTACCACCCACAAACACCTCCTGCTTCATGTCAGTCAAACTCCAGTCACATTGCTTTTTAGATCCATATGCATTTCTGATGCAATTAGGGACTGCACATGGTACACATGCACAGTCATTCGATAAATGCTCAATTTGCTAATGAGCGAACAACTCTGAATTAGGACCATTGATGGCAGCATTGAAGGGGTATTACTTTGTAATGCTGATGTCAGGCAAACTGTAGTGTTTTAGATGGTTTACCTGTTATAGAGAGAATGTAGTTATTACTTAGCAAATTTTGGTCCTCAGTGCTGCTGCAGTCCCCTCCTTGGAACCCAAAGGTTACAAGAAAAAAAAAATGGACAAATTCTAGAAAAGTAGAAACCTACTCACACAAATGACTGCAGGATTTTAGTTAACTGCTCAGAACTAATTAATTACTGCCTTTAGTAAGTCCAGAGGGTGCTCCTTGGGAGGTGTGAACAGAAATCTGTGTTAAACACATCCATTGGGCTCACTGCACTCAGTAATTGCACAACTTCTGGGATTTAACCCGGAACGGAACACATGCCTTACCATGTATTAGCCATGGGACTTAAATGATATAATTAAATAAATGCAACACTAATTGAATTCCACCTTAGGGGCATATTCATTTAGCCACAGTAATGTACCAAGGCGAATATGGCATAAAACATCTACAGTGTCTAGTTCTACAATCATATGGTCGATCACTAATGGTCAACAATCACAAGGTCGACAGGGTTAAATGGTCGACAGTGTCTAAAGGTCGACATTGTCCAAAGGTCAACAGTGAAAAGGTCGACAAGGTCCAAAGGTTGACAGCTAAGAGATGGACAGGGTTAAAAGGTCGACAGGGTCAAAAGGTCGACATGGAAAAAGGTCAACATACGTTTTTAATGTTGACATAGGTCGACATGGACACTGTCTGAGTGGATCGCGTTCCCTTGCATGGCTTCCGGCTCACTATTTTATTCTTCCTCCGCCCCCTATGGATGGTAGGGCATGAAAAACCTCCTGTCGGCGCATGTCGGCTCAAAATGTTATCAATGTCGACCGTTTGACCATGTCGACCTTTTGGCTGTCGACCTGTTGTTCCTGGTGACCTATTGTCTGTCGACCTTTAAACCCTGTCAACCTTTTGAGTATCGACCTTGAGACCATGTAGACCTGTTGACTGTCGACCAATAGTGGTCGACCTTATGACTGTCATTCTATGATCAGTCCAGATACCAAATTGATTCCCCACCAGGGGAGATCAAATTAGTCCGACAGAGGAAAAATTGCCATAATTACAGCTGCGTTTGAGAGAATGGAATTATTTTGCACAATAGAAACTGTGTAATTCAATTGCCTGAAATTGCAACCAGCCCCCCCATAGCAATATCCCATATGAAATAGAACTCCCATTTCAGCTGCCGGCGATGATGAGGGAGTACGCCACACACCGCTCATCGCCTGCCCATACACACTGGGCAGCTTTTGAGCTGAAAGTAGCTCAAACAGTGAAACGGAGCTGCTTTCAGCTCAAAATTGGCCAGTGTGTATGGGCCCCAACACTTCCCCAAAAAATATCAACCATCAATCATGGGTCAGTGGTTCTCAACCATGATGGTGCAATGCCCGATCCCCAACATTATTTTCTTTATTACAATAATAATTTCTGTTTAGTAAAAGGTTAGACATTGAACAGAAGAAAAGGGGGGGGGGGACAGGAAATAACAATAATCAAAGGTTTATACAGTAAAATACACATACATCACTATACAAACAATAATATACAATACAATAATATTAAGTCAGAACAAGGAGCAGGGGTATTTTAAGAGAGTAGGAGGCCATGAGCAGCCTCCTCTGGCCGGGCGCTCTCCTCTATGCTGGGAGGCCATGAGCAGCCTCCTCTGGCCGGGCGCTCTCCTCTATGCTGGGAGGCCATGAGCAGCCTCCTCTGGCCGGGAACTCTCCTCTATGCTGGGAGGCCATGAGCAGCCTCCTCTGGCCGGGCGCTCTCCTCTATGCTGGGAGGCCATGAGCAGCCTCCTCTGGCCGGGCGCTCTCCTCAATGCTGGGAGGCCATGAGCAGCCTCATCTGGCCGGGCGCTCTCCTCTATGCTAGGAGGCCATGAGCAGCCTCCTCTGGCCGGGCGCTCTCCTCTATGCTGGGAGGACATGAGCAGCCTCCTCTGGCCGGGCGCTCTCCTCTATGCTGGGAGGCCATGAGCAGTCTTCTCTGGCCGGGCACTCTCCTCTATGCTGGGAGGCCATGAGCAGCCTCCTCTGGCCGGGCGCTCTCCTTTATGCTGGGAGGCCATGAGCAGCCTCTCTGGCCGGGCGCTCTCCTCTATGCTGGGAGGCCATGAGCAGCCTCTCTGGCCGGGCACTCTCCTCTATGCTGGGAGGCCATGAGCAGCCTCCTCTGGCCTGGCGCTCTCCTCTATGCTGGGAGGCCATGAGCAGCCTCCTCTGGCCGGGCGCTCTCCTCAATGCTGGGAGGCCATGAGCAGCCTCATCTGGCCGGGCGCTCTCCTCTATGCTGGTAGGCCATGAGCAGCCTCCTCTGGCCGGGCGCTCTCCTCTATGCTGGGAGGCCATGAGCAGCCTCTTTTGGCCGGGCACTCTCCTCTATGCTGGGAGGCCATGAGCAGCCTCCTCTGGCCTGGCGCTCTCCTCTATGCTGGGAGGCCATGAGCAGCCTCCTCTGGCCGGGCGCTCTCCTCAATGCTGGGAGGCCATGAGCAGCCTCATCTGGCCGGGCGCTCTCCTCTATGCTGGTAGGCCATGAGCAGCCTCCTCTGGCCGGGCGCTCTCCTCTATGCTGGGAGGCCATGAGCAGCCTCCTCTGGCCTGGCGCTCTCCTCTATGCTGGGAGCATCTTCATATGTATAGACGAGGCACAGGAAGAACTCTAAAGCCCCCCCCCCCCAATACACTACTGCGACTACTCACCTGGAGAAGTTGCAGCTGATCAACCTTGAGCCTAACAGCTGCTCACATGATTTATCCTATGTGCAGCACGTCCGACCTCTGACTCCGATACGCACGGAACCGTGCATTTGGTCGATTAGGATGTCAAACACGTGCAATTTAGCCTGATTTCAGTCGATTTTTCAGCCCAATCGATCGGAATCGTGTGAAAATAGGCCAAATCGCACCAGTGTTTGGGACCTTTAGAGCCTGATTCAGATTTGTACATAATGCCAGTGTTTACGCAGCTGAGCATTTATTGGTAGACTGTTCGGTACTCTATCGATGCTGGCTGTAATCAGCAGCAGAAATATAGTGGTATAGATTGCTTTAGGAGGGCCCCAAACTGATATCTTGCCTAGGGCCTAAATAGGGTCTAAATTTGCCTCTTACTGTATATAGCAAACAAAATAAAATATAGGGGATTTTGTCATATTTTGTTCAAATATATTTGTAGCCCACATCAAGGGACTGGAATTTTCTGAAAGTCCCTACCCTAGCATATATACTCTCAGGGCCGGCGCCACCACTAGGCAGCTTTAGGCATTTGCCTGGGCCCACTGGAGGGCGGCACTTGGGGAGCAGGTCCCCCCCCCCCCTGGATCGAGGTGTGCGGTGCAAATCTTTCTTAATCCCCCCCCCCCCCCCCCCCCCCGCCCTGTGGTGGGACTCGGCTGCTGCCACCACATCCCCCCCCCCCTGTGGAGTGATTAGTCGGCCCTTGACGCATCATGCCACCACCCCTGACTGCGTGGAGCAATGCGGCAGCCCTCGCCGCATCACCTGCCAGCCACTTCCCCCTTGGAGTGAATCGGCAGCAGGAGCATCACCCTCCAGCCGCTTCCCTCCTCCCGTGGAGTGATGCGGCGGCATAAACACCCCCCCAGTGGAGCAACGCAGCGGCAGCAGCCACGTCACAACCCCCCCCCCCCTCGGTGGAGCGGGTGAGCACCGGGGCACCTTCCACTGGCCCTGTATACTCTGTCCACTATTACATTGCAGTTATATGTACTCCCCTCTCAAATACAGAAGTGAACAGATGGAGCGCCTCTCATATGAGTAGGTCCTGGCGATTCTCTCCCCAATAGCCAGGACTTGCCATCAGATGGAAGGCCATCGGAGCCCACCGCTGCCCTCCCCCCGTTGGTGCACGCAGCTCCCCCCGCACCCCCCCCCCCCCTTAACCATGTCCGTATCCCTGAAGAGGAGATGGGCAGGGATTCCGCTCCCTGCCACCGAGAGATGTGGATATGTGTGCGTGTGAGATGTGTGCGTGTTATCAGCGCTAAGAATACTACTGTATAGCGCAAATCTGTGTATGTAGCAAATAAAATAAGTTTTTTTTTATATATTGATCAAAATATTTAAGCTTCCAGCTGCAAGTCCCTACCTCTCGACTCTAGCATATACTGTATATGTTCAGCACACCATCACATTGCAGTTAGATGGGCTGGAACTGGTAATGTGTAAGCAATGGGCATCAGATGGGCATGGCCCTTTTGTGCCTGTTTAAGACATTCTGTAATTATCTTTTAATGCGTCTCTGCCCCCCAAAGCGTGCAGCAGTCTGGTCACAGATTCTGGCGCTGACTTCTCTCTTCTGATGCTTTAGTTCTTTCAGCTCCACCTTTTCTTTTTTATTTCGGCACTTCTTACGTTGTTCCAGTGCCTCTCTACCATGTCTTAATTGGGAAAAGAAGCGGCCTCCGGCAGTTCATTGGTTTCTGCCACCAGGTTGAAACTATCTCCTTTCCTGGTATCATCCCTTGGGTGGCAGTCAGGCTCATCAGTGGCAGTGGTGTCTCATCAATTATCCACATAGACAGGTAATCCAGCTGCATTGTATTCAAGCCGCTGTGAGGAGCATAGTGACCATAGTGATTAGCAGGCGTTGTACCGAACATCGCTAGATCCAGCTTTCCTTTCTCTGTGGTGATTCTCAGATATTTCTCCTCAATTGCTGGAGCAGTCAATGGTCTTAGCATATAGCGGTGTGACAGACTTTGGGATTCAGTCATAGATCCCACTATGACACCAGTATTAGCAGGCGCTTCTTCCTCAGGAACTACATCCTGGAACTCCATACTTTTATTACTGGCGTCATCTCTTGGGGTCGCTGTCAGGCTCATGGGTGGCAGTGGTGTCCCTTTCTGCTTGCTCATCGATTGTCCACATGGATGGTAAGTAACCATTGAATGGTTGCGTGTGGATGTGTACCCGTACACATCTGTTTGCAACATTGCACAGGGGTACAGATGCCGGGGGGTGTGCATTCGGCGGGGAGGTGTTAACCTGCTCACTGGGCTCTGAACCCCCAGTGAGCAGGTCTGAATTGGGCCCTTTGTACATAATGTTCTAAACACCATGCATGTTCCGGGATTGTGCACTGTGGTAAACCAACTCTCACTCAACGCAGAGGCGCTGAGGGGGTGCAGGTACTCTTCAACAGGGTCTGGTGTAAAAGCCCAGGTCCCAGTAAACAGCACAGGCAGAAGCAGGGTCATCGCTGTGTGTGTGTGTGTGTGTGTGTGTGTGTGTGGTGGGGGGGGGGGGACACACACACAAAGTGTGCCACAAAGCACACATCTTCTGAGCTGGTTCCATTAATATGATACAATGATTGCAATGTACTTCAATGCGCTCAAGTTACCAGACTTTGTTAGACCACTGAGCACCTTTGGAATGTGGTGAAACAGGAAATTCATTGCATGAATGTTCAGTTGACAGATCTGAAGAAATTGTGATGCAATCACGTCTCCATGGAACAGTATCTCTGCAGAACATGACCTGCACCTTGTTGAATCAATGCCATGAAGAAACAATACTTTAAATACTTCTAAAGCAAGAAGAAATTTAAACAGTACATATATATATATATTGTAAAGAACTGCGTATAACTGACTCCTCACACCAGTCAGGTGGAATACACAAGGATGACCAGTGGTGGGGATGCCAGCAGTCAGAATACCAACGTCAGCATTGGAAAGCAGGGAATCCTGATGCAGCCTAACCCTGACCATCTCACCTCCATACTGCCTAATCCTAAATCCCATGCTAGTGCCTAACCTGCCCTGCATAATTAAGACCAGGTATTGGCATCTTCAACAATGTCAGGATTTCTGTGCCTTTATTGCAGGCTTCCTGTCTGCCAAGATCTTCATCACATCTCCATTGAGAAACCACACTGTAAACACTCCAAGGTTGGAAGCACCGCTCACCAGACCCTACAGTCCTTTTGTCCACATTTCCCAGACCAATAGCATCCACGTAGTGCAACTGTATGTAGAACCTTCCTGCAGGAAACAGCAGGATCCTTAAACTATCCACCTCTTTTCTTAGGGAACGAGTCCTGTTCTGGACTCTGGGAATGTAGCATATTCTGATTTTTTTTATTTGTTGCAGACTTGCAGTGGATAAATGTGTGGTTAGCAAGGAAGGTGTCAACACTGTAGGAATCTGTGTTCCCAGCTGTAACCTTGGTGGGCCAGTGGAGGGCGCTGGATACTGGAAACGGGTTAGCTTTAAGAACCAAGATGACTAAAGAACCATGAAGCACAAGGGAGCAGCTGGGACAGAGTGTGTCAGGGGAGCTTTCACACCGCAAATATCAGGTTGCTCCAGGGAGAGACCCGTGTCCCTATCCCCCAGCATTTGCAGTATGAAAGGGGTTTCATTTAAATGCCTTCCTTGTAAGGATGGGTGGAAGCATGCAGCATTAACAATATAGTGCTTGTACACTAGACAATATACACAAAAGTTTTATTGTTCCTCAGTGAGAAAAACAAAATAGCAATCTAGCAAATATGATACCTTTTAATGGCTAACAAAAATAAAAGTTGTTAAAATGCAAGCTTTCGAGACTTCTTAGGTCTCTTCCTCAGGCATGGTATAACAAGGTGTGTGAAGAACCACATATATATACACAGCAGAGTAGGAACAAGGATGTGATAGATGGACATTCTTAAGATCAAAACAAAACAAAATAACAGAATGAGCTTGTAAATTGAGTCCTTAATTAGTTTGTAGATAAGTAGTGTGAAAGTTTTATTGTCTCTAAGTTGATGACAGACCAATTGTGGTTCTTCACACACCTTGTTATACCATGCCTGAGGAAGAGACCTAAGAAGTCTCGAAAGCTTGCATTTTAACAACTTTTATTTTTGTTAGCCATTAAAAGGTATCATATTTGCTAGATTGCTATTTTGTTTTTCTCACTGAGGAACAATAAAACTTTTCTTATCAACTGGCTAACACGGTACCAAACTTTTTTCTTTTGACAATATACACAAAAATGTTGTTATGACTGGTTGTTATCGTGCATATCGTTTAATATATATAGTCTATTGTGTACACAACAAATATCTCTTTCTATTAGGGTGACCAATCCTGCAGGATTTTGTCTCAAAAATGCCAGGAATTGAATCCCTGGACTCACGGGTTTAAGTTGTGCATGCGTAGTTCTGCTGGGCAGCACTGAACACAAGCATCACATTGCAAAGATGCTGCCCGCATGTCGGCGATGTATATGGCATTTAGGTGGGCAAATGTAGCAATGGCTGCCAGCCAATCGGAGCAGAGAGTCTGGCATCCAATGAGAGAAGCGGCTGCATAAGCAGCTTCTGATTGGCTGCCGGACTGCCAGCTACAATTGGCTGGTGGTCGGCAGTGTCCATGTCTGCCCGCCAAAGTGTAAGTGCCATATACACACTCCCTACAGCCATACTGCCTGTTTTACCCCCACACACCCCCCTTACTGTTCTCTGCATCCTCCCTTACTGCTTCCTCCTGACATCCTCTCACTGCACCCTACATACTTCATCACTGCTCCCCAAACTCACTTTCCCTGCTCCCTACACCCATACTGCAATGTCGGGAGTCCAGAATTTAAAATGGTACTTGTTTTCTAGCAAGGCGCCCGTCGGGGTCGATCGCATGCCTTAAGTTAAGGTACTTAAGGCATGCGATCAACGTGATGGACCCGATTTTATGTCAATTACCAGCTTAATTTGCCGGTAAAGACAAAATTGCGTTGATCGCGTCCATCGCGGCCCATTATAAAGGGCTACGATGTGACCGACGCGATCAACGCGATTTTGCCATAGAGAACAATGTTAAATGATTTTTAAAGTTAAAATCGGGTTGATCGCGTTGGTCGTATCGCAGCCCTTTATAATGCGCGATCGACGCGATCAACCCGATTTTACATAGGGAACAATGGCCAATTTCTCACTGTATATGGTTATAAAGTATGGTTAATGTCCCCCCATTGTTAACGCCACCCCACTATTGACGCCAACTCGAAGCGTGGCGAGCGCAGCGAGCCCACGAGGGGCGCCGGTACGCGTCCTCCGACCTTTTCATACCCCCACTATCCACGTCGGCGTGGAGCTGATTTTATATAGTGTGGCGAGCGTAGCGAGCCACCGAGCCCGAAGCGTGGCGAGCGCACGCGTATATCCCAGCGAGCCACGCTTCGGGCTCGGTAGCTCGCTGCGCTCGCCACACTATATAAAATCGACTCCACGCCGACGTGGATAGTGGGGGTATGAAAAGGTCAGAGGACGCGTACCACCGCCCCTCGCGGGCTCGCCACGCTTCGGGTTGGCGTCAATAGTGGGGTGGCGTTAACAATGGAGGACATTTCACCGATCAGGGGGGGGGGGGTCCTATCTAAATGGGGGGTTTTGGGGCTTTTTACATTGAAATCAATGTAAAATTGGTGTCTCAGGAAACATTTTACATTGACTCCAATTGGGTCGATCGCATTGCATGCGATTTGGTTGGCATGCAATGCGATCAACGCGATTTTTGCGGCCCCGATCAATACAATTAAAATCGGTGGCGCCGTGCTAGGAAACAAGTACCTTCAAAATACGTACCCAGGCATTGGCTCTCCGTAAGGTTCCTGGCTGTCCTCTGGTCCCCTGGTGGTTGCCTGCAATTAGCTGCATGGGTGCAGCCATATTGGAAATAGTCAACTGTCCATAGTTCCTCCTATGAAATGCTCCATCAATTCAAATGATTATGGCAGGCAATCATCTATTTTAAAGCCTTCCTGGTCAATAACTCCTTGGCAGTATAATTATGTATGTTCTAGGGCAGCGTTCTGCATTGTGCTGCAGTACGACTTACAAGTCCCAGACCAGTTACTACACTTTACCAGTGCCAACGCAGTCATCCCACAGTATTGATCCCAGTTCGGTTACTATGCTTTATTAATCAGCCTTCACCATAAGCTACAGTCTGGGTACAGAAAAATCCACAGTCCTGAAACATACATACACTTCTAATCCAAAAAGTGGCATGGCATCGGCCCCCGCAATGGTTTGGAGCCACTGGGGGGGGGGGGGGGGGCTGCTGGGGTTATTGCTATCAATGCATAGTACCTGCTTGCTGTCAGGGGATTGCGCCTCCATCCACCATCTCTGGGGTCTGCCACGTCCGCCTCCCACTGACAATGTCTCTCTCAAAATGCCCATTTGGGGAAGGACATTTTGAATGGAATAGACGTGACAGACCCCAGCAGTAGTGGCCAGAGAGAGGGGGGAATCTCCTGACAATGAGCAGGTACCTTTTAGTACACTTTATTTATAGTTAGGCCACTGAATCCAATTCTGATCTAAAACTTTTACCAAAATGTAAAACAAGCCCATAAACCAAACTGTGTAGCAAATCAGCAAATTTGAGAAAAGAACCAAAACAGGAATATTAAATTATAAAAACAAGCTGGAGGCTTTCATCTCTTTCCGGGACCCTCCCAGCCATTCCGGGAGGGTTGGCAACCCTGCTTCCAAGCTGAAGAACACAGCTGTTCCAGAAAGAAATATAATTCTAAGGGGGGCAATATTCGCTGTTTTCTAAGAGATCTGTCTTGAGCGCTAGAAATTAAGAAACAAAATCACTGTGTGAACACTCCATAGCAATAGCGATGGGCACATGCGAAGCAGAAATCACCTGGGTGTATGAGGCTTAAGTAACCATTAATCACATTAGCTAAACAATGTTGGAAGAGTTGTCTCAGTGATCAGTAGAACAGCGTAAAAGTGTAAAGTAAGTATCACTGCCCAAAATTCTGAGGTCATGGATTAAATCGTAAATCGTACTCTATACGATTTGGGCACGATTTCACCTGATTCGGATGAATCGGACCGTGAAATCAGCCCAAATCGCACATATAGACATCTCGTCCAATCCGATGCACCGCAGTCCCGTGCGCATCGGATTGGAGTCGGGAGGTTGGACGGGCTGCACATAAGATTTGCTAAATCATAAGTGCAGCCCGAAGCTGTGCGGGGGATGCTGGCTACAAGGGAGCTGGGCGGGGGCGCAGGCAGCCGAACGCGAGAGGAAGCCGCTACCATCAGCTTGGCAGCAGGAGCAGGGTGGGGAGGGGCGGCGCAGGGAACTGGGTAGGAGAAGATGCAGCAGCGGCGCAGCACCAGGAGAACAGGACTTAAAAAAAAAAGCCTATACAAATGAATGGGAAGCCATTAATTGGCTAAGACCTCTCTTAGCCAATGAGGTCTCAGCCAATCAGTGGCTGCCCATTCACTATGGTGCTTTTTTTTGTGACGTCCTGTTCTCCCACTGCTGGCACTGTGCCAGCATCTTCTCTTCTTCTGCCCGGTTGCTTGCGCCGCCCCCTGCCACGCTGATAGTGGTGGCTTCGTTCCTCCCCTGCCCGGCTCCCTCTGCCCAACTCTCTGATAGCTGGCATCCCCCCAATGCCATCTCCCCCTGCAGCTCCCCGGGGAACTGTATGTGATAAATCGCATGCGATTTATCACATGCACAACTTGGCTGTAAGGATGATTAGGGCCGACTTGTCCTTCGGCCTAATGTATAGGCCCTTATTTAGATCTGATCGCAGTACAAAATTCTCAATATGGCCAAAACCATGTGCACTGCAGGTGGGGCAGATGTAACATGTATAGAGAGAGTTAGATTTGTGTGAGTTATTTTGTTTCTGTGCAGGTTAAATACTGGCTGCATTATTTTTACACTGCAATTTAGATTTCAGTTTCAACACACTCCACCCAAATTTAACTCTCTCTGCACATGTTACATCTGCCCCACCTGCAGTGCACATGGTTTTGCCCAGTTTCAGAACAAATTTGTACTGCGATCAGGTCCGAATAAGGGCCTAAATCACCTCCACTGTGTGGCCTTTGTATAAGCTCCCCTTGCATGGGTTTCTTCACACAATCCAAAAACATACTGTAAGTTAGCTGGTTCCCAACCAAAACCCTAGTGTGTTGTTGTAGTAGTAGTGTATACATGTGCTAGGGAATATAGATTGTAAGCTCCACTGGGGCAGTGACTGATGGAATAGCCATACATTCTCTGTAAAGCCCTATGGAATGTGTGCTATATAAATAACAGTCCAGGGATAGAGTAATCACAGTCTAATAGTATTTACACCTACCAGTTAACCTGTGCAATCTCAAAGTACAATCTGTATAAGGCGGCCTACACGCGGGGACATAAGCGTTCAGAGCAATGCTAGATCGTTCAGCACACAGCGCTGCGCCGCTGAGCGATGTGTCAGGGCCAATGTTCTCCGAGAGAACACCGGCCCCGATACCGCCGATTATCGATTTAACCAGTGTACTGAATATTAATCGCCAGGGCGATAATGAAATGCGGGGCCGTGCATCACTATGCCCCCAACACACAAGTCATCTAGTGAGATCGCTTAGAAAATGTCCGGGAATTGCTATGTGTGTAGGCCCCATTACTTACACGTTTCTGTACAACCCATAAGCAGTTTCCCCAGGATACGGTCTATGGCCCTCATTTTAATCGGTTCACCCCATGGCGAATTCACAACGGGAACCGATGTGGAAGATGCACATGCACATGTGCAGGTCTTCTTTGCAGGTGCCCTCTGAGATGCATAGTCTCTGAGGTGCTCTCAGCTGGGTGGTCGTAAAGGAGGCAGGCAGGGCGTGTTCACAGCATTTCCTGGGTATACCCACGAAACCGCTGGGCTTCCCCATGCGAATGGGGGTGGCTACCTGCATCTCCGGATGCCAGCTGCCCGCTCCGTTCACGGAGCAGGGTGCCGCTAATATGTCATCAGAAAGTGACTTATGCTGTGTACACACGGTCCGATTTCCTTTCCGATGTTGACGATATAGTCAACATCGGATCGGCATCGGATCAACATCGGATGCAGATCGCAAGGGTTTTAGCGCTTTCACGTATCGGAAGCCAGAAAGTCTTGGCTGCCTTGTCTATATAGTGCAGATCTGCACTATATAGTCAAGATAGGATGCAAATCGGATGTGCCTTAAGATCCTATCCACGATCCTATTAGATTAGCCAGCGCTTCAGAAATCATTCCATGGTCGGTGACCTTGGAATGATTTCGGGCACCCACGCAATTCTGCGAATGGATGTATATGTGAATAATCCATCCACAGCGCTGCGGGGAAAATATGTGAATAGTGGGGGACGACACATATACATTTTACTTAACTAATTTTTGTTTTCTAAATTCCTCCAAAAGAAAGTTATGGCCTAGGGGTGCCGTCAATTTTTTTTCCAATGCTTTAAGGCAGGCCTGACCCACCTGTGCCTCTCCAGCAGTTGTGAAACTACAAGTCCCAGCATGCATTGCCACTGTTTTGCTAATAGGGAATGATAAAAATGTATACCAATACAAATGAATACACCCAGTAGCGCCATCCCTGTTATCGAGATGAGGAATTGGCTTCTTCATCTAACTCTAAAAGGAATAGATTTGGATGAAGAAACCAATTCCTCATCTTGAGAGCGTTTCTGGGTTTATTCATTTGTATTGGTATAGAGGTTTTGGGCTTGGTAACCATGGAAAGACACAGAGCAACAGTCTGTAACACAGTTGTATGCTCATCTCTGTCTAATGGGGAGTGGTATGATGGTCCGACAGTCGGTATTCCGATGGTCAGTATACTGACATCAGAATCCCGGCCGCTGGTACTAAGACATGGAAGCGAGTGGAA
The DNA here is from genome assembly GCF_055691185.1 of Crinia signifera. Lineage (NCBI taxonomy): Eukaryota > Metazoa > Chordata > Amphibia > Anura > Myobatrachidae > Crinia > Crinia signifera. Next base: position 74,666,823 of record NC_139227.1, read on the forward strand.
AGAAGCCCCAGGCTCAGTGGCTCATCACAGGTTCTTTTCTCCCTCTATGGAGGTTGTGGACCCCCAAAAGGGAGAATAGCTCCTGTCAGTTGGTATCCCAACTGTCGGGCATTTGAACAGTCGGGATTCCGATGTCGGTATACTGGATGTCAGGCCGTCATCCAGCACCCATCTAGTAATGCTATAACGGTGGCCAGGCATGCTGAGATGTGTTGTTTCACAACAGCTGGAGAGCCACAGGTTGGCCAGGTCTACACTAAGGCATTGTGATTCAAAAAGGTTTGGGAACCTCTGGATTAATAGATTGATAATGTCTAGATAGACAATCATTAGGATGACCACATCAAAATGGTGTTGTTTTTTTTGTCCCAAAAGTAGTATCTTTCCTGGTATCAGACCACCATCAGTAGAAACTTGTACACTCGTCATGCTTGGTCACTCGCTCTGTTCACCACAAGGTACTATTCCCAATAGTCGTTCACATCAATAGGAAATAAAGGAGATTATTTACTTATATAGCGCACACATATTCCGCAGCGCTTTACAGAGAATATTAGAACATTCACATCAGTCCCTGCCCCAGAGGAGCTTACAATCTATATTCCCTACTACATATACATGCACACACAGACATTCTAGGGTTAATTTGTTGAGAGCCAATTAACCTACCAGTATATTTTTGGATTGTGGGAGGAAACCGGAATACCCGGAGGAAACCTACACAAACACAGGGAGAATATACAAACTCTGCACAGTTGGAGCCATGATGGGTTATGAACCCATGACCTCAGCACTGTGAGGCAGTAATCCTAACCATTACACCGTCCGTACTGCCCCTAAGGTTGTGACAAAATAATGTCAACCATTCTGCGGTCGACCTTTATTGCTATATAGTCCAGAGGTTTCCAAACACAGTTCTGAAAGCACCCAACGTTCCATGTTTTAAGGATATCCATGGCTTAGCACATGACCAAGGTACAAATTAAGTCACCTGTGACCAAGCATAGATGTTCTTTAGGGTGCCTTAGGGACCAGATCTTTTCTTTTGCTACATTACTTAATTAATGTTCAGTAACTTTTAATATTGTCATTCTGGTCACTGGAGACCTGCACTCCTTTATTTTCCTACAATCTGCAAACAGTCTTGTTAAATTCTGGCACTTACCTGTCTAGCAGGCACCACCCCCTCCAATGAGTTAGCATATGCACAGCAACTATATTAGGGATGCCAATCCCGGGGCATTTTTTTCAATCCCGGGATTCGGGATTGAAAAATGCTCAATCCCGGGATTGACCTCCCTAATAATAATAATAAAAAAAAGCCCCTCCCCAAAGGATTTCTAAACCTACCCCCCCCCCCCGCCAATCCTCCCCAACCGACCTGACCTGCCCTGTCACTTACTGTGACAGTAAAACTGTCCTGCTGCTGTATCTCCAGCGGGCGGGTGCGGCATAGCGAGCGGGTGGTCGGCTGGGGGGGGGGGGGGGGGCATAGCGGGTGGTCGGCTGGGGGGCATAGCGGGCGGCCGTCAGTGTTTGGGACAGTGCGCTCGGCTGTACTGACAGGCATAGCAGGGGTCACGCTGCGCAGCCTGGCTGGGCGCCACCATGCCCGTCAGTACAGCGCACTGTCCCGATTCTGGTAGAGCGGCTCCAGGGGGTAAGAAGCAGTCAGCCGGGCAGCGTCTGAGCCATATTCTAAGGTGTTCAGCGCTGCCCGGTATTTTTTTGGCATGGGGTTACTAATCCCGGAATTGGAAGCTTCAATCCCGGGATTCAAATCCCGCCAATCCCGGGATTGGCTTCCCTAATCTATATCAGTGCGGGGAGGTGGGCCAGGGGCTGCCCTAAAGGACAATAGCATGTAGGGAGGGGAGGGTGCCTCCACTGGATGCGATAGGCACAAAGTATGTGCTGCCCGTACTTTTTGAACTAGATTGCATCACATCTAGTTCAAAATGCACGGTGCGCATCGCATTGTGTATGGGTGGCATAAGACATGTCATAGGACCCAGCAGACAAAAGCAGCCTGGGGCTTTAAAGGGGATACGGTCATTGGGTCACCACCAAGTAGGTCATCAAGCATTAGGTAGACATGCAGGTAGGTCGACATGACATGGGGAAGGTCGACAATCAAAAGGTAGACATGTTTTTCTTTTACTAGAGCGTGGTGGGAGAATAAAATAGTGTGTCAAGCATGCAGCCACCATGGCCCTTCCTCTCCAGAGCGGTACAGACATGCCTGCAATGGGCGGTATTCAATGTGAATACCGGCGACGTGCAGCGAATCCTGTTTAGGATTCGCTGCACATTCGCCACTGGTCGCCGCGTTCCGGAGCCTCGCCGGCTCCGGTATTCAACGAGTCAGGGGCTCGCTGCCCCTGACCGACGAATTTGAGCTCCTGCGGCGAACGCCGCAGGGAGCCTGAGGACGGTGGCAGGCAGGGAGATGGAAGTCTCCCTGCCTGCCCCAGAACGTTTGTGGGGGGGAGGTGGGCTCCCCGGGTGCCAGGCAGCACAGGCTGCCCCCCGGGGGTGCCAGCAGGGGACCGCGTATATTCACTACACCCGATCATTAATATGTAATGATCGGGTGCAGTGAATATATGAATATCTAATGAGAGGCTCGGCTCCGGCCCCCTGCTGGCTGCTCTGTGTAAAAAAAAAAATATATATATTTTTTTAAATTAAATATATATTCATGTGCTTACAGCACATGAATAAAAATAGCATGCCCCTCCTCAGAATAAAATTCCAGATTTTTTGACACCAATTATAAAAAACAAAACACTTTATTTTAAAAGTTTACATTCCACTTCTCCATAAAAAGATAGCGATTGCTACTTGGTGTATCATGGCGAAAAAAACCTTGAAATGTATTCGCCATCTGGTCATTGAATAGGGTGATTCACCGTTTTAGTCAGAAATTCGCCTTACAGCACAAAATCGCCATAAAAACCTGGCAAATCAGCCTCATTGAATACCGCCCATTGTCTGGTCCGCTCCCACAACAGTGCTGCTTTACCGTCACTACTTAAACTGTGATCTCAAGGCAAACATAGTTTTAGAGCTTGCCTGAACTTGGGCCCACTTCTGCCAATTTAATCATAAAGGACTGCAGACTTCGGATCAGGATATATTGGATATTAATAAGAGCAGACTATAAACATGATACCCTATTAACCAAATGTTTATCAAAATAGGCACAGATCATTGGCCCATCCAGTGTTGAAAATAAAATAGTGCATTTACTTACCCAATAAAATCTCTAGAATTTTTTTTTAATTGTATAGAACACTTCACATTATGGAATACGATCCATTATTACACAGGTAGATGGAGCATTAATGTCACAGACTCTAGTCCAATCCACAGTTTATAAATGGTCAGAAGTATTGTGCTGTAGTCTAGATGTTTTCGTTGAGACCAGTTATGATTTATCTACACAGGTTAGATATAACAGTATAGGGGAGGCAGACTATACAAGTCAGGCTGGTTCTCTTCTAGGCCTTGTGGGGAAGTTTTGGGGCAGCTGTAAAACCAATCTCACGTAAGACTTGTGTGAAAACTGACGTGTTTATGGGCTATTATCGCACTGACCTGGGGTATAACCAAAACCAGATCCCCAGAAACCTTCTGCAGCCTGTATCACTGTGGGACTCTCCTTCAGGAAATGTATACAGAAGAATGTACAACCAAATTAACTCTGTTGGCACCGGATTAACAGTTCTGCAACATTCCTGGTTATGTTTTTGTTGCGACATCAGAGTTTTACGGTGCTGGATACATTACTTGAGTAATGTATTTTTTTCTTGTGTCCTTTATGTGTTTTCCTTCCCCCAAAGCAATGACAGTGAGAAGTCTTTACATTTTCCATAGCTTTGTCCTGCAAGGGCGGCGAGCCCAGGCTAGCTAACTTGTCATCCGTATTCTGGGGCAGATGATTTAGTACAGCTGAATCCAGCAAGAGAGCGATCACATAACGCACAGCACCAGCTATGAGCGCTCCAGGCAGTTCGCCTTCCTGGAAGAATTTACCAGCTGAAGTTCTTCTTTTGCACTATGTGAGCATGTTAGCTGATCCCTATAACTACTCTTATAGTAGGTCATACAATTTTACCCCCCAGAGACCTTGAATACGGTCAGCTCTACAATCTGGTCCAACGACTCTTGCACAAAGAGGTCTTCACACAACAGCATGTAAACGTTTACAGAAAGTGAACAGTGCCAAGAAAATCCTCCACTTGATGGCTTATCAAATCCATACAAACACTTTAAAATGGACAACTGCAGTAAAAGGTCATCAATAAACCCCCCTCTCCTCAAACTGTGGGGTCATATGACCAAGGACTCCACAGCTACTCCCCACATCCAGAGAGAATACTTGCAGTACTACATATTTCCTAATCAGTTGCTGCCGCAGCCACTCCTCACAGATCACCAGCGGCAGCTTGGCCTGATGATGATTATTAGATGTTATTCTTTGTTATCTGTATATCAATGTGGATGTTTAATATTTGATGTAAGATCTACTCCTATAGTAATATTTTCTAGCTCACAAATTGGCAGATTTAATTGGTACTTGTGTATTATCAAGGCGCCCATTACGTAGTTTACATAGTGGTGTATTGAGAATACCAATACAGCACTATGCTGGCTACGTACTATACACCATGCTTAAAATCCCCATTATCCACGTCGGTGTGGAGTTGAATTTATAAAGTGTGGCGAGCGCAGTGAGCCTGAAGCGTGACGGGCGCAGCGAGGGGATGCAGATACGCGGTGGCTCGCTGCGCTCGCCACTCTTTATAAAATCAACTCCATGCCGACGTGGATAGTGGGGGTAAAATGGCTGGTCTATACTTATGCTCCTCCAGCCCAGGCCCCGCGCGATCCACGGTGACTCACTGGCAGTCGCACTCAGTCCCCCTTCTCCGGCCCTCGTAAAGACCCGGGGTCCCCGCCGCCTGCCCGCACCCCCCCCTAACCCCCCCTAACCGGATCGAAGCGCCGTCGGAAGGGGACGCGCGCGCGTCCCCTTCTCACCATCGCCATGGTGCTGGCGGGGGATGGCGGCTGGCGACGCCAGCGCCATCCCCTGCAAAGATGGGACCTGACCCATCTGTGTATATATATATATATATATATATATATATATATATATATATATATATATATATATATATATATGAATATATATGTTCAATAAATGTAATCATTTCGATTTCCCAAACCAAACAAAAAGCCATCAGGATTAGCAAAGCTGAGATGTTTTTTCACAAAGAATTTCACCAATCATGACCACCATGCTATTCAGCAGTTCCGATCAGGGCATTGTGGAAAGGCACTTTTATTTAAAACTATAGGTTTTCTTTTGTGATCAGGATATATGTGTGGATCAATAAGTACCTGTATTTGAAGACAGGTGGCTTTGCTGAGGAAAGTTGGTATTAGTATCGTGTACTATCATCTTTCAAACAACGCCATAACAAATTTCAGATTGATTCATAGGTTAGTTTTTTTTCCACCACGACAATGCACCAGCTCCCTCATTTGGAATTGTTACCGCATCCACCGTACTGGCCCGACTTGGCTCCCTTCCACTTCTTTCTGTTCCCTAACCTGAAAACGTGGCTTGTGGGAAAAAAATTCAGCTCAAACGAGGAGGTCATCGTCAATACAGAAGCCTACGTGAGTTTAAAAAATCATATTTTTTAAAGGGTTTAAATATTTGGCAGGGAAATTGGGAAATTTGTATTGCCGTGAAAGGAGATGATGTTGAAAAATAAACATTTTTGTGAATAATTTTCAGTTTCATTCTTAACACAGGTACTTGATTCACCCTCGTATTAGGACTGACACCTTTAAAAGACATTTGGCTATTGTTTGATTAAACCATTATTAACTTTAAATGAATTCAGTTTTTTTCCTGTTACACAAATTTTGACATGTAAACCTTCATTAGTCAGTACATTCCACCCAATTCCTGCTTGCATAGTATTTGTTTTGTGGAATGTGCGCTGTTGCATTGAGTGGTTGCATATTTGTGCTGTGTAATGTACATTTCATTTGTTTACAGAACAAATGTAATCAAGATGACACACAGGAAGATATCATCAGGCAAATTTGTCTGTCTTACCCCAAACAGTGTAGGGCTGGCCCAGTCCTCTGCAAGATGTTAACTTAACAGTAATCATTGTGCAATTATACTAATAGCACATGTGTGTCACCAGCTCTGGTCTCAGATCTTGTCTTACAAAATACATGACACAACATGAAAATAATTTCCTGTATTTGATCTTATGAACAATTTACAATTTGTGGACAGAAAAAAAAAAAAAAGGAAACTGTAATTTTCTGGCAAGAAGGCACTAGGAGCTCACTTTAGGGTGAGCCTTCATAAAGACTGGAGAGGTTTTGGCTACTGCGCAAAAGGCGTAACATTGCATAGCTGGAATGTAAACACTATCCACATACAACTGAGATTGTCCATTTCCAGTAAAAGTCCAAAAATATAGCACAGCCTGTGCATGGAGATGCTCAGCATCACTACACAGCATTGTAGCGTTATACTTCACAAATAAACCATCGTAAGGCATTGTAGTTTGGGTTATATTCACTGCGGGAGATAAACCATTAACTCCCAAAATGTTTGTAGTGTTTAAAAATATAGGCTAAAACCACTATTGACCATCGGCACCTACTCTTTTTGCATGATCTGCAAAACATCATCCAAGATGGAAGGTCCCAAATCCAAATGAAGGGAAAGAAGAGACCCAGCATGGACCAGAAACCGTTCTTCCCTGTCCTCTGCTGTGAAGCCATTATCCACGGTCACTTGCAGTGGTCTGTCTATCTCCTTCACTGGACTCTTACTCTTTTCATCAAGGTGTAGCCGGGGTGGTTTTGGTGGTGGTGCTTGCAGGAGGGCCAGAGCTTGAGGCTCGCCTATTGCAGGAAGGGAGATGGCATTCTTTAGGACGGGTGATGGTAAGTCTGAATGTGACGGAGGTGGGTTGGCATCAGGTAACAAAGATGATGAGGATACAGAATGCAGCCGAGGAAGAAGGTGGAATTTGCCCTGTAGAAAGGAAACATCCCCAAATACATCTCCTTCTCCACTGCCAATGTGAATGGTGTGTCTGAAGTCTCCGAGTGGTGGGCTGATCATGTCCGGTGACAAGACATCTCTCAGCTTGCCTTTGCGGGTTCCTCTCTTTAGGTAGATTGGAGCTTTTGTTGACATCTTAGCAGTATCTTTATGACAGACTTAAGAACGGTATGAAGTATCACCTTTACAACTCATCCCAAGAGTCTGCTGTAAAAAGAACAAACAAAAATATGGTGTCAAAATAGCAGGAAGATTCTTTAGGAACTATACAGGAGTCTTTCTAGAGTTCAATAGAAGAAATCACAAATTATTAATATTATGTACTTGAGGCAAATGTTGGCACTGCAGGATGCCAAAGACTCCAGCTCTGGTCTTTTGCAGCGTATGTTTGTAAATTGTTGCAGCGTATGTTTTTTTGTGTCACTAGCAGCAGCTGCTGATTCAGGGAAAGATTTGGTTAGAACCTTTGTCGGTCAGCCAAAGGATTCTGGGTAGAGCTCTGTCTAGAGCTGCTGCCTGTGCATATTAATTGTGGCAACAAATTGTAATATTTTCCAGTATAGAAATATTGTATACTCAATGGGGTTGTAAGTAAATTGTATGTAATTAGCACAGTCTGAAAACCTGAAATATTAATGCTATGCTTATACCTGGAAAAGTTTAATTTCAAAGTTTAATACCTCTATAACAAAACTGAAGGAAAGGTAAAGGAAACTGAATGTGCCAAGGGATGCAGATCAAAATCACAAGGAGGGGATGTGAAGAAGGAGAGAGAGAGGGGAAGAGAGAGAGAGAGAGAGAGAGAGAGGGGAAGAGAGAGAGAGAGAGAGAGAGAGAGGAAGAGAGAGAGAGGGGAAGAGAGAGAGAGAGGGGAAGAGAGAGAGAGAGAGAGAGAGGGGAAGAGAGAGAGAGAGGAGGGGAAGAGAGAGAGAGAGGAGGGGAAGAGAGAGAGGAGGGGAAGAGAGAGAGAGGGGAAGAGAGAGAGAGACGGGAGAGAGAGAGAGAGAGGGGACAGGAGAGAGAGAGGGGACGGGAGAGAGAGAGAGGGGACGAGAGAGAGAGGGGGGACGAGAGAGAGAGAGAGAGAGAGAGGAGGACAAGAAAAAGACAGAGGGGGGGCGCAAGAGAGAGAGAGAGGGGGGGGGGGGACAAGAAAAAGAGAGAGGGGGGCGCAAGAGAGAGAGAGGGGGGCGCAAGAGAGAGAGGGAAGGGGGAGGCAGATCAGGGAAAAGCTTGAGACAGGTTGCACTACCCCCCTCCTCCTCTTTTCTTCTGTATAAGGCAGCCCTGTGTACAGATTTCACGGCATGTTTAGATAATTGGGCATATCTTGAATGATCCACGGAGTGCACATGGTTAACGATATAGTGGGTACACACTGAATGATATGCATGATGATATCAGATAATTTCATAGCTTGTACCCAGCTTAAGGGGGTATTCAGTCCCCACCGCTATTTTCAACGGGGGAAATAGCGGTGGGCGTCTATTCAATGCAATCTTGACCGACAGCATTGAAGAGGCAGATCGACAGAACGGGCCAGACTTTAAAAGCTAGTGGGCCCGTGAATTGTCGCAATCACGGACAGATTTCAACAATCCACGGCCGTTTACGTGGACACGCCCCTTTTTGCCAATTGGCAGACAGCACATTGAATCCCACCTGGCAATTTACGATCGAGCAAAAGGAAAACAGGCCAGGGTCGCGGCAGTCGGAGCGTATAGACAGTCGTGACCCAGGATTGAATACCCCCCCCCCCCCTAAAGCTGGGTACACACCTAAAGATTTATCTATCCAATATATCTGCTGGGAACAAAAATGTGGAAATATTTGGGAGCATATGACAATTAAACATTTGCTCCCAAAAACAGACAATGGTCATTTTAGACAAACTGGTAAAAATCCATTTGATTTAATTTATAAAAATAAAAAAACTGTTTCTATCAATTTTTCAGCATTTGAGAGCTAATGGTTGCTGGTCATTTGCTCCCATTAATTACCAGGTGTTTGTTTGCACCAGACAGATCGGACAGATAAATCTTTGTGTGTGTACTCTGATTAAGTGCCAAACGCCCAGTAAGGATTTATCTAGAGAGGAGGATGGAAGAGGTAAACATACATTGTTGGATGGTGATAACCGCCAAGGGTACAGCCTCTAGTAGATAGTTGTACTATAATACAGACAATACCTGATAACCTAAACCTAGAAAAATGCTTTGAATGGCTTGCTTATCACTTAATGACTGTATAGAAGACTGGTAAGATCAGAATTACACAACATACAGTTTCCACAAGGACAGTCCTAACAAACAAAAGCAAACACTTCACATTAAGCTGTAATAAACATAAAATATATTGTCTCTATTATCTATTAAATGGTTGTTAGACAACATTTCAAATTACACTGTTTTAAAAAGAATTGAGGCCTAATTACATTCAATAACATCAACCAGACAAACAACATTCATGTTAAATTGTCTATAAAATGCTTGAACTGCATCATGCGGACAGTACGTTTCAGATACCCCTGGAACAAGTACTGTATATTACGCTATCCCGTGGCACCATACAAATAACACACTGTGCAAATCTAGCAAGCTGAGCGACTATACGGGGCGACTGTCGCTGGGAGCGTGCTCACACGACCAGCCCTGCAATGGCCGCACGCTCCTGGTCGCTGATGAAAAGGATACACTGAGCAATATATTGCTCCGTGTGTACGGAGCTTAACTGTGCAAATGCAAAACATTTAATAATAAAAAAAATTATAATAATAAAAACAGAATCCTCTGATGATCCAAGACCATTCAAAAATATAGAGCCCACCCTAACGATTACACAGTATCTCCAGGTCAGAGAATGCTTCACTCACAGCAGGCCAGTTATTTCAGAGGTAACCTAAAACTATTCAAGGAATTTCATATGGAGTCAAAAGGTGAAGTGACCGCCTCCCAGTACCTTGGGCCTACGTTGTCTAAGCAAAAACATTTTTATAACCGAAATACAAAAAAAAAAAAAAACAATTAAACTTATGGAAACCTGTCACCTTAAAAAAAAAAAAAAAATATTGGAATATCTGAGAAAGTGAAGACCATGAAGAGTTTATATTGTATCCTACAGCTTCATGGTTTCTCCTGTAATTGCTATTTTTGCATTACGTAGGCCATAATCATACTGTAGCTGCCCAGAACCGGTCTATGTAAATACGTGTATGTATGAACATCTCCTGTAGGGGCGGGAGCATGCTCAGTGAGCGCCCCAGCAACATTGGATGTCCAAGATTTCACCAGGCGGATGCAAATGAACACAGATTAGTGTCACATGAACCTCGCAGCTAGTTTACATAAAGCCTGAGGCACTTATGGGCTAGAGAAGGGGCATCGCTGTACAGCTGTAGTTTCTAGGCAACTGTTGGAATTAACTACTTTGCACTGCAGTAATTACAGTCCTGCTGCAACGTTCAGGTTCATTCACTGTATTACAAGTACATTAATTACCTGCTGGACCACCACGTTACTAACAGCCCACTAGGAAGAGTAATTGGTATGCGGTCCCTGGAACGGCAATGTCTAGAACAGTCACAAGGTCGACTACTAATGGTCAACACCTGGAAAAAGTCAACATGCCATAGGTCGGCAATGACAGAAGGTCGACACAAGCTTAAAGTCGACACCCACAAGGTTTTTCACTTTTTTTGGTGTATACAGACTTGGTTCATACTTTACTATCCAACTGGGCATAGAGTGAGAATATAATAGTATGCTGAGTGCAGCGGGAGGGGCCGCGGTACACTGATACTGTGTTCATGTCGACATAGACACCCAAAAAAACTCATGTCGACCTTAAGCTTGTGTCGACTTTCTGGAAAAGTCAACCTAGACATGGTCGACCCACTATACTGTAATCCAGGTTATTGGTCTCAAGGACAGAACATTGTCATTGAAAAGTGCCCATACACAGTACAATTATTGTGTGCCTTATGGACTAGATCGCATCACATGCGATTTGCATGAGATGTAGTTCAAAAAGTATGTGCAGCGCATCTCATTGCACACGGCAATTGTACCATGTATGGGCACCTTAAGGTTTGCTTAGCTCACAAATAGATGAGCCAACTCAGACATTTCCTGAGGCTTATAATGGGTTTCCCTATTACAGACTGACATAGGCACTTTTAAAAGGAGATCTATTCCGGTAACAAAACTCTAAAAATTATATGTCAGCTTCTATTGCTGTATCAGTAGCTTCTATCCCCACACAGTCTAATGAATGAAATCTCCCTTCTACCCCTTTCACACCAGAAAATGCACGGACTTACCAGGGAATACAGTCCAGAGACCAAGCTGGGACATTCCCGGGTTGGCCCCTTTTCCACCAGCCTAGTCCCTGCATTTCCTGGTGAGAGGGGGAAGAGACAGTGCCGGGAGGGCGCCTATGTGCAGCAGCGGGGAGCTTGCAGTGCTATTTGCCGGGCAGTGTGGCAGGAAGCACTGCTGAATTTGAAAACATTTTGAAAAGACTGGCCGGACGTCGATTGGCTGAGAGCATCCGGTCAGTCTTTTCAATAGGTTTTAAAATTCAGCAGCGCTTCCCGCCCGGGAAATAGCACTACAAGCTCCCAGCCGCCGCTGCCTGCCAGCCGGGGCGCTAGTCACGGGTTGCTCCCGGGAATTTTGGCTGGTGTGAAAGGGGTAATAGTGTGGTCTTGCCATTGCTGGTGTGGCAAGCTGGGTAACCTGGAGTATAATGCAAAAAATAAAATAAAAATAAAAAATTACCACAGAACACACTGAAGTTATCCTCCAATTGCATTTTGTCTAGTGCTATTTGACGGATTCCAATCAGATGCTGACCAGAATCACAGTTTCTCAGTCTGGTGCTGATTACGTGATGAAATAGTGCAAAAGACACCATCAGATGAGACTGGCTCATTTACAAGATCACAGTTACATGCATTGTCAAGTGTAATGTGGGGCCATACCCGTAACTCCGCAATTCCAATTGGTAATCTCCAAAAGATAAACAGGGAATTTAATTCAAGCTGTCCACTGGGGCACAATTACTCTGAAAAACATGTTTGGGGGTAAATGCTTGGAGGAAACCTGTGCCAATATTAAACTTTGCTAGCTTTAGGGTTGCGCCAACATCCACTTCTGTTTCTTGATGAGGATGTGACCAACCCTAGTGCTTTAGCAGTAAAAGTGCCCATAAACGGTACAATAATTATATGCGTTATGGACTAGATCTAGTTCAAAAAGTACGTGCAACATACTCATTGCACACGGCAATTGTGTACCTTAAGGATTAGTTGGGTGCAATTCCCCATTTCACCAATGACTGGGTGAGTTTACGGGTAAAATCCAACACTTTGGAAATTTGATTCCAACCAAAAGTGATTAGAATAAGAGTCTTGATTTTTAATGTGTAGGATTATTTTGATCCCCTAATAATATGTTGCCAATAATTGGAGGCTACCAGCTAGCAGAAAGAAACAGTTGCTGGTTAGATGTACACCTTAGGGCAGCGGTAGCCATTTTCCAGACAACCTAGCTGCTGCACAGGTGCACTCAATCACTGACACATTTTAAAAGATACACAGATGGAGCTAATTAGCTCACTTGTGATGAGACATGCAAAACATGCACTGTTGGTAGCTCTCGAGGACTAGAGCTGCCCATACACGGCCCGATGCCGAGCTGTGCGTTCCTTGCTTTGACGTGCGTGCTCCCGCGGCACCTCATCGCACAGTACAAAAAGTATGTGCTTGCACATACTTTTTGTACTTAGTTCTCATCACATTGCATGCACAACGCATGCACATGCAATGCAATGTGATCTGTGCTATTTAAGCCCACAACGCACGCCCGTATCGGGCCGTGTATGGGCAGCTTAAGATTTGAGGACTAGGGTTGGCTACCCCAGCCTTAGGGCCTAGTATAACACAGCACTAGTTACCATGCCGTCAAAATTACGTAACACAACAACAGTAATGCGTCTGTGCAAGCCTGAATGGAGCAACGCTGTCAGGCATCATGTAGCAGATGTCAAGGTGCACAACACTTGAATTCCCACATAGGGGTCGACCCTATTAGGTGCCGATGATTCACACTGGCAAATCATCACAGCACCGGGTGCACTTTACGGCGGACTGAATTCACTTTAAGTGCTCACACCTCCATAGGGGTGTGAGCAATTTTAGGTGAATTCGGCCCTACGAAGTGTGCGAGATAGGCTTAATTTGGGGTCCGTTTTCCGCATTTAAATGGCAACTCGCACCCTTTAGCACTAATAGGATCGACCCCATAGAGGTAAGGAGCAGCATTAGTCTTATTATATAGGATGGGGAAAACAAAAGTTTCTTCTGACAGCTTACAAGCAAGGTTTTAGAGACCACAGTAGTCACTTATTAGGGCACATGAACTGTAGGGTGTAATGCACTACATGTGGCCTGGAGAGCAAATCAGATCTTCATATACATAACTGTAATCACAGCATTCTGAGAAACAAAAGCTCCCAGTCATATAACTTACTGGAAACTGTATTCCTTAAGTTATGGATCCCGAATGGTACACACACACACACACACACACACACACACACACACACACACACACACACACACACACACTATATATAAACCACAAGCTAGCATGTCACCTTCTGAATATGTGAAGGATATTCAATTAACCCCTAATTACCCATCTGAGGGCGTTGGGGGAGGCTGATAGATTTATATTACAGAACATACACCGTTGCTACCCAGCATCACCTCCCAAGTACAGCCAGAATGGGGAGTAGCTGCCAATAGTACATGTCGGATACGGAACGCAAAGCCTGCGCAACAGTTTGGGATAACACGAATAATACAAAAAAGCAGCGTTCTAGAATAGAGTAACGTGACCCCGGTCCAGTACATGATGTTATTCCCCAGGGATCGGGCGCACAGCCAGCACCAGGGCAGCTACTCGCGCAGCGCAGAAACCAATCCGACTAGTACAGTTCTGGAAGAAGGCGGCTTTCTGTTGGCGCAGAAGCTGCATGAGTACACACTGACCTATGGCGCACACTGACGCGGAACCTGGAACGCAGGTTTGGACCCAAGAAGATGAGGACGTGGTTGGGAGCGGCCAGAGCTTCCGGTTCTCAGTCACCGCATCAGAGGCAGGGGGATTCCTAGAAAAAAAAACACACTACTCCCACGACTGTCCTGCCGCTGCAAGAGTACAGCAGCTACTGACGGGGGAGAGGTCAGCACACAGCGATCTTGCACAATGCAGGGAGACAGCCAATAGACGCGCTCATGGGGAAGGCGGATGGTGCACCAACCAATGAAAACAAGGCTTTTTTTTTTTTTCGTTCATGCTTTATTTAAAAAAAATAATTAACATAGATCAGGTCTCGGTGCATGTACATGTTACCTGCTTGCACCGTATATAAACAGTTTTGTGTATAACACAGGGGTTCCCAAACTTTTTTGAATCACGGCGCCCTAGAGCATCAAAATATTTTCAAGGCAGCCCGAGGCCAAATGCTTCTTATCAAGAAATTCAGATTTTTTTTATATTAAGTGCATTGTGTGTATATGTCACAGTTATCTGGAGAGGGACAGGATTTGCTTCTTTTTGTCCACATATATTATGATTGGCAGCCACAAGCACTTTTTTTTTCCGGTACATTGACCATAAATAATATTAATTGATCCTGGTCCACCAACCCAAGGCACCCCTGCGAGTGTCCTGAGGCACCCCAGGGTGCCTAGGCACACAGTTTGGGAACCACTGGTATAACAGGTTAAACCGTTCCCCTGCCATTGTGACCAGAATATTTTTATTACATATTTATTGCTACAAAAAAATAATAATAAAAAAAACAAGATAATTAATATTTACTCTGCAGTGTAATAAAAATCCACTGAAATACTGCTTAGCACCTGTACTTTGATATTACATTGCTCAGTGAATAATTATCTGTGGGGGGTAGTTTATAAATTAGTGACAGCACTTCCACACTGTCACTTTTACTAACACATCTCCCTGGTACTGCCAGCGCAGCTATCCAGTCTCCCATTTCACACTTCCTGTGTTTTGCCTACAGTCCTGCCCCACCTAGGTGGATAGACCATCACACCACTACACGGACAGAACAGGATAGGGTGCAGCATTGTGCATGGTGCAGTGTCACTTAAACGGATAGCAGAACAGGTGATCGGGCCCAGGGGGTTACCGTTGGTATGTCAGAAAGAGGTCCCTTCCAGGAATCCAGGCAGGTGCCTTTATAAGCCATTGTTAGGAACTGCCGCAGCCATGTTTACAGCCCGATAAAGGTGTCCCTTTTGACCCCCCGACTACCCCACAGGAGGGATAGATAACCTGATGTGCTAGTGGGAAAGTATTCTCACACAGGAGTCCATATTCCAGTACAGAATGCCAATAGCAGTGTTGGATGGAAGCAGACTGTGGGGGAGAACTTTCTTTAGCTCTCTCAAGCTTTAGGGCAGTATTCAGATAAAGAAAAGTTGCTCATAGCAATTCATCTCTTGTATTACACTCTAAAGTTGGGTACACCTGGCCAGCGACATAGTAAACTCTATAGGCAGTGCTGTGGG
The DNA here is from genome assembly GCF_055691185.1 of Crinia signifera. NCBI lineage: Eukaryota > Metazoa > Chordata > Amphibia > Anura > Myobatrachidae > Crinia > Crinia signifera. The sequence continues at coordinate 74,682,539 of NC_139227.1, forward strand.
AAAACATTACCTTGCATACACACTGACAGATATAGTTCATGACATGTCAGTACCGTCTCCCTCCCCCTCTCCGTACATGCAGACGATATTGTCAAATTGAACTGCATGTACAGACAACGGGGAGGTCCTTAACGATGCATAGTTAACACAATCGGTATCGCGCATATCGTTAATTAGTATACAGTATATATCACCCAGCATAACAGTTTACAAAAGAATGTCTACTAATAAAGCTTCTGGTTGGATGATCATTTTTATTATTTTATCTCTCATTGTCCACTTTATGCAGCTTAAATTAAGTTTTCTCCCAGCATTCTCTGCATGTAGGTAGCCATTTTGTTTATTAAATTTTAACAACTTGAGCAGAGATACATGGAGACTTCCTTTCTTCTGTGTCTGCGATTTCCTTCTTGACCAAGAAGCGAGCAAATGTTCCCCCGACCATTCCCTTTGTCAGACGGCCAGGATTAATGCAGACACAGCCTGAGACGTCCTACAGGAGAAAAGGAGACAAACCTTTAGCAAAATAGGAAACATCACATAATATAAGAAAGGGCCAAATGAAAAAAAATAAATAAATCACCTGAAAAGAAACCCTGCTGATTAGATAATAGATACAGAAAGGTTCAATCTACAAAAAAAAACAAGCAAAAGGGCTTCTATTGTACACACTAATCCCATTGTTAGGAGAGCGAGACGCAGATTTACTAGACCACTTTCTTGCAATATTGGATAGCACGACGATCAATGAAAAACAAACAAATTACCATAAGTCATTCTTCTGTCCCCTGGTCATCACCTCCTAGCTCTAGCAAACAAGCGGATCATGGAAATTCAACACAATGGGGTAAAGTTATTAAGATGAAAGTTCTATGGAAGATGGGATGTTGCCCACAGCATCCAATCAGAATGTATCTATTATCTTCTGGAAGGTGCTAAATCAGTAGAATCTGATTAGTGGATATGGACAACATCCCATCTTCAATAGAAGTCCCGTTTTAATAAATGTATCCTAATAAATGAATCCAACTACAGTGATCTATTTAAAAGGCAACCTTAAAACCAAGATGTTGAAGAATTCCTATAATCAGTATTAATGTTCAGAGATAATGCAGCCCTCGGGATTCTTACATATACCAAGGTAATCTGAAACTTATCCTAGTAGGAATAATGCTGCCCATACACTTATGTGATATTCCTATGGTGCAAAAAGTGCCCTGCGTTGACTTTATGTTCGACTGGCCTGTCTCTTGATTTTTTTCCCCTAAATTCTGCTGCTGCTGGCCGCCCGACACCTTTCGCTCAGCGCTTCCCAACACTGCCCAGTCTCCCTCACCCTCCCAGGCGCTTAGCGCAGCATGGCACCCCCACTGTGCCCCCACCCACCGGTCCCCCCTGTCAGCCTTACCTGCATACCCCTGTCTGCCCCACCGGACGTACCTGCACACACCTACAGAATCGGACCCAACACATCATGGGCGCTAAAAAGCACCTGCGATTTGCCAATCTGATAGATTTTATGTGCTGGGAAATAAGCCGGTTTGCTGAAGTCATGGGTGTGTGTGTGTGTGTGTGTGTGTGTGTGTGTGTGTGTGTGTGTGTGTGTGTGGAGTGGAGTGTCATCGGGGGTGAGGGAGGAGGCAGTGCTTCCTATAGTGTGAACAGGACCCAGTTCACTCGACCTGGTTCCCACTGCCCAGCACCCAGAGTCCGACCTGGGTAAAGCCCTTCTTTTAACCCAGATTTTTCAAAAGGCCCTTTCACACTGCACAATGACCCGGGTTATTTGTGCAGTGTGAAAGGGGTATCAGTGAAAACATTTTTAGGAGTTCAATTTCTTATTTGCTTAAAAAGGGAGGGAATAAAAGAGGGATGGGGACAAGGTAACTTTTTCCAACCAATAGAAAATAAAACTTGTAACAAATATACATTTCCATTTAGAACTTAATGCAGTCTTAAGGCCCCCATACACTAGGCGATTTTGGTCAGATTTAGGCCAGATCAGTCGGATCTGGCCTAAATCCGACCAAAATCGGCTAGTTTTGATGTCCCCTCAGATCCGATGCGCGGTCCCGTGCGCATCGGATCTGCGTCGGGTGGTCGGACCTGCTGCACGTCCGACCACCCGACTTGGGACCTAGTGGGGCGGTGGAGGGAGCAGGGGGGGCTGGGGACGCTGCGAGGGACACAGGCGGCATAGAGCCGGGCGGGGGGAGCCGGGAGCTGTCAGCACTGAATTAAAAAAAAAAAAGCCCATACAATGAATGGGCGGCCTGTGATTGGCTGAGCGCTCTCTCAGCCAGTCAGCAATTGGCTGAGAGAGCGCTCAGCCAATCACAGGCTGCCCATTCATTGTATACAGTAGGCTTTTTTTTCTAGCACTGACAGCTCCCGGCTCCCTCTGCCCGGCTCTATGCCGTCGGTGTCCCCCGCAGCGTCGGTGTCCCCCGCAGTGTCCCCAGCCCCCCTGCTCCCACCAGCAGCCCCCCCCCCCCCCCGCGTTTTTTACATGTGATAAATCGAGACGATTTATCACATGTAAAAAATGGCACATCAAGTGCCAATCTAATCAAGCTCCCCCGGGGAGCAGCCGGGAAAGCTCAGGGGGAAGTCGGGGGCGACTTGTCCTAAGGACAAGTCGCCCTAGTGTATGGGGGCCTTTACTAAGAAGTCATAACTTTGAGAATGATTAAAAGTAAGAAAAATGAGACAATGGTGGCCATTAACCAATCCGACCGCTAATGTATTTATGAGCTACAGACCAGGTTGGCGGCTGTCTGGGGCACACAGACCAGTTCCCAGTGGGTGAAATGACATTTATTATGCAGAAGCACAATGCAACAAAGCATACACCAAAGGTAAGGCTAACCTTGATGAAAAAGCGAAGTTCTGACGGTACAATAAAGATATCTGGTGTAACAGGCATCATTGCATAGTTATAGAGCGCTTCATAGTCAATATTTATCTCCTCACTTGGTGGATACAGTGGATAGTAACTGTAAAACACAAAGTTATTAGCATCATGGTAGTGAGGCAATCAGAGCAATACAATGTTTAAAATAGCTATGTTTCCATTACAGCTGTCTAATCTGGTTTATTTCTGAAGAATTTATTTTTTTTTTTTAAACATTTTCTGTACATCCCCCACTAAACAGAAGTAACAAAGGGGCACATTTATCATAGTACAGTATGCAGCTATATCCCCGGTCAGCCACAGAGGAAGGCAACGGATCACAGGCAGCCTCATCCCCCATAGGTCTCTATGGGGGATGTGATGCTGCCAGATGTATCAATATCATGACTATGGTATCCCGTTGTAGCTTTTGGACTACAGATCGGGGGGATGTAGGTCTCTCAGGGTTCCCCCCCAGGAACCCTCCGCCAGAAGTAGCCACTGTGCAGTGTGGTATGACTTTTTAAATGTGGATTTGGTTTCAACCTGTGCGAGTCAATTGTTTCTGGTAAATTACTGCAGCTAAATGGCTATTGCTGTATACAGTATGTGTACACAAAACAACGACAATGGGCGGTATTCAATGTCCTGAATCGCTGGTTACAGTGATTCAGATTTAACATTCGCCTGCCAATCGCCGGTTTTTAGCAGTGAATCGCCATGCATGGGGATTCGTGGGGAGTCGCCAAGTCACCCTATTCAACGTGGCTGAGAATCGCCGGCCCTAACGGCGATTCTCAGCCATACCGGCGTTTCCCTACACAGCCTCATTAATGTAGTCAGTTGTTTAAAAAATCGCAGATAAATGCTAGAAACAAGCAAATTACCCTGGACAAACGCTTCCCATACAGCAGACGGCAAACGCTGGGAAATCTGGTCAAAGGGCAAACGAAGGAGTGAGGTGGGGAGGAGAATCATGGGTAAGTGAGGTGCACCATGGGTAAGAACAGTGCTTTGTGGGAGAAAAAAAAAATACCTGAAAAAATTAAATATATATTTGGGTACTTATGTAATATCTGGGCTCCCGTTTTTCTTATGAGACCGCGTCCCCTCGCGGGGCTCGCTGCGCTCGCCACGCTTCGGGCACGGTGGCTCGCTGCGCTCGCCACACTATATAAAATCAACTCCATGCATAGTTGGATAGTAGGGGTATGAAAAAATGGGGTGCATTTAACATGGGAGCCCAGATAATACATAAGTACCTATATTTGTATAGCACTTCTACGACCATGACATCACACAAGGGCAGCAAATAATAATACATTAGACTTGCATAGTTAAATAGAGCACTTAAAACCAATTATTTGACATGTTCCTATAAAAGTTCACCATAAAAAGATGACGAGGGGCACTCGGAGAGGAACGGCGATATGAAAGAAGAAAAAGGAATCGCCAACTTCACATTGAATACACTTTTGGCGATTCCCCTCAACTACCGTCGATTCCCCATGAAAAATCCTATACACAAAAAACGGCGATTTGTACATGAAAACATTTGGCGATTGCAGCTTCATTCACCGGTCGTCAACGGCGATTCTAGCTCATTGAATACGGTGATTCGCATTTGGAGCTCCAAAAATCACCGTCAGCCACGAAAAAACCCCGGAATCGCCATAAAACTTAGCGATTCCGGCTCATTGAATACCGCCCAATGTGTGCGGTTAAAGATATTTGCAATACATATATCCACAATTTATTGGGGTCTATTCATTTATACACAATGACCAATGTGATCTTCTGGATTGGCACACTGCATCCAACAACAGTGCAGGTTTTCACCACCCAATAGAGGTGCACAGCAAAAAACGTATGTTGCATCTATGGCATATATGTGCACATGAGCACCTGTAATTGAAAATCAACTATTTCCCATACTCTAAGTCACAATTTCAGTAATGGTCTCACCTGCGCTGAGTCAAGATATGTTTGAGGATTCGGCTGAATCGATCAGAAGCACCAGCGGTACCACTGTGGTTGTCAAAATTACAATAAAAAAAAAAAAAAAAAGTTAAAATGTAAGGAAGGTTCACAGGTTCAGAGAGATACTTCTTTTCATAGCGTGTCTGCTAAGTGACTATTAGTAGAGTGAAGCAAAGCAATGGTCTAGGAGAGAGGCAAAGGACAGGGAGTCATGAAAATAATTCAAACACAACGGAAACGGAACAAAGTGTGGAGAAAGATTAAGATAGTGGCCATAACCATAAGAATAGAACTTATTTAAACTTATATGGAGTGTGTGTGTGTCATCCACCAGTAACTGGGATGGTGAAATCCCCATAATGATGGCGGGTATGTTGGGGTAAGAAATGAGGGAGCCGGCAAGGGTAATGTTCAATAAATTGTTGGGGTGATCCAGGGAGATGATCACAGAAATACACACAGAGAAGTTGAATAAAAATGTAAAAAGTAGGTAATTAAAAACACATGCACACGGGTGATAGAGGTGTGAATGTACAGCAATATAATCCCGCTACCTGGTCTGGGTACAAATGGCTGATGTAGAATCATAAAACAAACTCAATGTTCTGTTTTAGGAGCACAGTTTCGAAAAAATAAAAATGTTCTTTGCCCTATACCATATACAGTATTTGGTAGTGTCATGGTAGAACCCTTTTAATGGACAACAGCCGGTCAGCTAACTCTAATGAAAGCCATCTTAATATAGCCATACATCACTTAAAGATGTTAAGGCCCCCATCCACTACCGTTATATGGCCACTTTAATTCGATTCCTAGCTTCTGGATGGATCGGATGAAAAGTGGCCATATCGCATGTATTTTCCTCCGACACCGATCCAAGGGGTGTTTTCATGCTCTTTGGATCGCAGTTGCAGATCATCATGGCGGACACGAACATTTCTTGTATTCCGCATGACTGGGATCGCATATGATACGTTGCATGCAAAAAGACCACATACAATGTATCATATGTGGTCCAGCCACCCATTAACTGCCACATGATTTGGCTAGTGGCTGGACACCAGACTAAAAGACTGACATGGAGATTTAAATATAGGCTGTTATTTTTGTTTTCATTCTTCTAAAAGATAAAGATAATGCCCATTTAACTTGGCACATTACAAAACGTAAGCTATATAGTGTGAAAGTAAAAAAGGATTTCAGAATAAATACTGATTGCTACAGAAAATGCTTTCCTACACGAAAACGCAGACAGCAGCTTCTGTAATGAAATTATGTTGTTTGACTAACAATACTAGGGGATATAAAGACATTAACAGCTATTACACAAAGCAGAGAGCCAGTGATATGTAAATCAAACCTAACAGATGCATGCAAAAGAACTAGGACAGTGCAGCCAGCATCAATGAAGTCAAATCCACATTCCCTAAATACTAGTAACATGGCTTTGTTCCAAACCAGCTTCCCTGTGAAACGCCAGTGATAGATAGGATCAAAGTAATCTGTTCCCCTACGGTTTACAAGACCCAGGTGTAATTAGAGCTGTACCTGCTGATTTCCTCTGCACCCATATGAAAGAGCAGGTCTGTGGACGTGAATCCCACGGCTACACCATTGACAGATAAGGTACATGGATCTGCAATGAAGTGCACTCGCTGGAAAGAAAGGGGGGTATTAGAGTAGAACATTTTGCAATAAAAACACATCTTAAAACAAAAACAGCAACTTCTAGAAGGAAATAGTAGACCCAGCGCCAGAGAAACATCTTCAGTTTTCACTGCTCAGTTATTGAGGTTAGCCACAATGACACAAATACAATATCCTTTGTTAACTTGCTCTGCTTAGCTTGTGGTTTACTGCTAGACCGACAGAGGATAATACATACACATCTGCAGGAATCAGCTACAGCAGCTGGTGAGCTCCAAGACTGTGAGCCTAAATATGCCCATACAGACACTTCGACCTGGCACCATTAGCACCGGCATTGGCCCTTATTCAGATCTAATCGCAGTACAAATTTGTTCTCAAAATGGGCAAAACCATGTGCACTGCAGATGGGGCAGATGTAACATGTGCAGAGAGAGTTACATTTGGGTGGGGTGTGTTGAAACTGAAATCTAAATTGCAATGTAAAAATAATGAAGCCAGTATTTACCCTGCACAGAAACAAAATAACTCACCCAAATCTAACTCTCTCTGCACATGTTACATCTGCCCCACCTGCAGTGCACATGGTTTTGCCCATTTTGAGAACAAGTTTGTACTGCGATCAGATCTGAATCTACCCCTTGTTCATCATCCTCCCTATAAATATTTTATGCGCATGGAAGCGTGCATCACCATTGTTGCAGGGCATACACATGGAGCAATCCATGCTCCTTTGCAGATCGCTTAGAAAAGCTACCGAAATCACCCCATGTGTATGCCCCTAACTCTCTAATAGATGTTGACACAACAGATGCTGACACAGGAATGCTGACACTGAAACAGACAAGATACACTGACACATGAACAAGACAGACAGACCGACAGAGACAGTTGCTGACACACTGACAGATGCTGAAACAATGGCACACACATTTTGACACACACAGGTAGGTGCTGACACAATGACACATTGACACAAACAGTAACCAATTTACCTTTCCAATATGTGCCTCCCTTCTTATATAGCGCACACAAATTCCGCAGCGCTTTACAGAGTATAGTTGAACATTCACATCAGTCCCTGCCCCAGTGGAGCTTACAATCTATATTCCCTATCATATGTACACGCACACAGACATTCTAGGGTTAAATAGTTAGGAGCCAATTAGCCTACCAGTATATTTTTGGATTGTGGGAGGAAACCGAAGTACCCGGAGGAAACCCACGCAAGTATGGGGAGAATATACAAACTCCAGACAGTTAGAGCCACGGTGGGAATCAAAACCATGACCTCAGGGCTGTGAGGCAGTAATGCTAACCATTACACCATCCGTGCTGCCCATAAATTTAATGTACCTCTCTTCCCTGTCCTGCACAGCGACACAGAGACAGTAGTAGGCCGGGTGTCTGTATCACCAAGTTGGCGTAGGAAGCTACGGGGTGAGAGATCTGGCCGGGGGAAAACAGAACCAGGTAGGAGAGTGGGGGAGGGGGAATACTGACACCAGGCCATATGGAAGAATATGCACAGGAGGGGATAGAAATGGCGGGAGTGTAAGGGGGCAGAGGAATAGAGTAAGTGGGAGAGTAAGGGGGCAGAGGAATAGAGACACAGGGTAGGATGGGGCAGCGTGAGGAGCTACTGGGTGTCTGTGGTCAGGGGGGACACAGCCCATGGGCGTCTGTGGTGGGGGGGGGGAGGGGTAACACAGCCACCGGGTGTCTGTGGTGGTGTGTGTGTGGTGGTGGTGGGGGGTACACAGCCACTGGGTGTCTGTGTGTGTGGGGTTTGTGACCCTAGGTCTGTGTGTGTGGGGGGGGGGGGGGGGGACGGGGGACACAGCACCTGGGTATCAGGGGAGGAGGGCACACAGTCCCTGTGTGAAAGAGAGGGTGTGTGTGTGTGTGTGTGTGTGTGTGTGTGTGAGGGGAACACAGCCACCAGATGCCTGAGCCCAGAGGACAGTTACTTTGACACCGCCGCTGGGTGTCTGACCATGAGTAAAACCTCCACTGCCGGGTGCCTGAGTGTGTAGTGGGGCAGGTAGTGTGGGACCGCTGCCGGGTGCCTTAGCGAGAGGTGGGGAGTGCGGGACCAGTGCCAGCTCACTGTTTGAAAGGGGTCGGGATATACAACCTCCGTAGCCGGCTGCATAATGGGGGGGGGGGGGGGGGGGACGACACACAACACAGCCGCCGGGAGCAAAATAAAAAAACACTTTGAGCACTGACTATAGGTGAGTCGCGACCCAATGCTGAGATGGGAGCGAACCACTTTGGGGTTGCGACTCACAGTTTGAGAAACGCTGACCTAGAACATTAACATTTTTTCAAGGCACTCCTAGGCCAAACATTTCTTATTCAGAAACAACACATTCAATTAAATATTTTGTGTTTCTAGTTCATCCGTAGGGTCAGTTATGTAATGAGGGACAGGATATGATTGTATTTGTCCACATACTGTATGTTATGATTTGCAGCCACCGGCACTGGTTTTGCCTCTTACATTGATCATAAAGAAATTGAAATGGGTTTTGGATCACTAACCCAGGGCACCCCTGCAAGTGTCCTGAGGCACCAGTTTGGGAACCCCTGGTATACAGCATACACATGGTGCTTGCACATTATATCACAGCGTACCGGGCCTGCCGACTTCACTGATGTGGGCGGGGACGGGCCACCGGTGTCACAAAAGGGGGCGGGCCTGACCCCGCCAAAGTCACTGCCAGGCATCTACGGCGGCGCTGGGCTTCCCTGTGCTTCCAGCAGGGACAGACAGCAGGATGTTTTAGCAGGGCGCTGCTAGAGGGGCAGGGTGCATTTTGCCCTTTAAAAATCAGGCAGGGCGCAGTGCCCCACTAAAACAGCCTAGCTGGAATACTAGTTATTATATACATGTGTAAGACACTACCTTCTTATCTTCTTTGGCTGCCTCATAGCAGCTAAAAGGAGGCTGAGGATAGACCGGATCATGGTGAACATCTCTGACAGAAGGAACGAAGACCAGATGGGACCCAGATCTGCAGAAACAGATGATGGGTAGGAAGAGATGTATGAAGCAAAACTAATAAGCCAAGAAACACTCTGCTGCCATTCAGCTTGTCATGATTTCATCCTATTTCTTCCTCCTACTCAGCTGCAAATTCATCTACATGCCAGCGGCTAAACAGAACTCCAGGGACTATTGCATCTAACATCCATAGGTCCCCTTTCTCGGTCTACAATAAGCATTATGATCTAGAGGAGGAAGCGCATAAAGAGGTTTTAAAAAAAGCAATATATAGATAAAAGTAAAAATCAATATACACACTAGTAGCAGAAGAATGTAGGATGCATGCTCCTTCCCTGAAGCCTTTCCCAGGCAGAGACTACTGACAATAGAGAATTTCACCCTTCTTAAGCCCCATACACATTGGGAGATTAGAGTCCTGCAGTGAACAATGCACAGATGGCTGTACACATGCGATGCACCTGCGAGGTGTGCTCAGGAGGGTTTTGCCTATTCTGCTAGGCGATCAAAGCAGGATACACCGGCGCATGCAATTTTGTGGGTGCAGAAATGCGCATTGCCATAGGGTGTAGCCACAGATCGCTTAGGAACAGGCCTTAAATAGCTTGTGTGTGTATGCCCCTCAACACTTTGTGGAGGAGTTTTTGGTTTTCTTTTATTTGTATGAAGCCCCTGATGGTTGAGGAGCATTCACTATTATGAATAGACACTCAGCAGTTGGAGTGGAATCAAACACCAACAGTCTCCCAACTAAACAATACAATCACTGTCCCTGCTCTATAGAAAGAGTACTAATTAAACATTCTATTAAATGAACTCATTTCCCCGCTCAGTTCGAGAAGCTTCCACTATGGAAACATTCAAAAATAGACTCAAGACTTTGCTGTTCACCCAAGCATTTCACTAATGTCCCTTGTTAAGTGCTATATAAAAAACATTATTATTGTCTCTCCTCCAGTGCTGTATAAAAGAGAAGAATATGACATTGTCCAGAGTAAGGGGCGGATGTACTGTAGATCTCAGAATATTTAATTATCAATTAGAATATTGATTTTTTTTTTGAGCCAATACCCTTATTTAAGGCCACCATCCACTACGCTGAGGTATCGCATGCATACCCCGCCAACTCACCCAGTGGCACATGGGCGGCTGCATTGCACACTATATCTGCAGGTTAATGCAGGCAATCGCAGGAAAAGCCCCTGCGAGTTGTCACCTTTCACACTATCCATCGGAGCAATGCGTCAGAATCGCATAAAAAGTGCCCATATCGCACTAGTGGATGGTGGCCTTTACTCAGGAACCAGTTTCCAGGACCACTTACGGACGTGTTCCTTCAATGATCATTTTCAGACAAGACTTAAACACCTCCTCAAACGTTGACGTCAGCTGCAGTTTCTGAAAATGAAGAGCAGGTGAAAGAGCTGGAGAGAAGGAAGCTGCATGAATAGACTAAACTATCTCTGGACCGAATTTTAAGTCTAGTGACAAGTTCACACAAGCTACTTTTACATAACTCAGGGGTAGATTTATTAAGCTCGGTGAACTGATAAAATGTCTGGTTTTTATCACCGGCCAATCAGTTCCTACCTGTCATTTTTCAAACCAATCCTGTAACTTCACAGTTAGGAGCTGATTGTCCGGTGATAAAAACCAGACAGTTTATCACTTCACCGAGCTTAATAAATCTGCCGCTCAGTTCTTTATCAATCTCCTATTTTTAAGGGGTGGAAAGACATCTATCCAAGTATTGCTGTAGCAGTTTCTCATCACAGGGAAGCTTAGGTCAGTAAATAGAGGCCTGCAAAACTATGGTGCCCAATCTGCAGGGTCATCTGTTCCAGACAATATTTGCAATTTTCCAGCCAGCTTGACAGATCGCTAAATGATTTGGATTAGATGCAATTAAAATCCGCTGCATTTTTGGGACCATAAATAAGCCGCAATTTGTGGACGGTTAGTTTCTAATTCTCATTAGATTCCCATTCTAACCACACCCAAAAATAAAAGTAATGAAAACGTCAATTTGAGCCCCTTAAATAAAGGAGACCCAGGGATCCGACTCCTCTGGGCATTTTTATTAAGACTGGAGTCAGAGGGAAGGATAGAGGGGGAGGAGCCATACCACACTTCAATGTCTTACAGTGTTGACTCCTCCATGACACTTCACAGCATAGGGACTTCAGTGTCCCCTATGGATTCGGAGAAAGGGAATTAACAGGCAGTACCAAATACCTATTAAAATCTTATTCCTCTTTTCCATTGGCACAATAACCGACTCAATCCAAGTCGCAGCCCAGTGGAGAAGGGTCCCCAAAAAATGTACTGGTGAATCCAACCCAGGTAGCGAGCAGGGTCGGACCAGAGTAATGCGGGTTACACACCAGGAAGACCCGCACCCGGGAGTATGGTCGTTCTTCAGATCCTACCTGCTGCAGGTAGGATCTGAATAACGACCGACCCACGGGACCGCGCATCGGATTGGTATTGGTCCACACCAGGACAGAAAAGGGCCCAATCACCACACAATCTACATCCAATCGGTCGGAATTGGATCTAGATTGATGGGATCGGACCCATGTCGTCCTGGTGTGTACCCAGCATAAGGATGCCGTGTAAATGGTGACCGGGTCAGAGCCGGTATAAGTCCCCACTGGCTGAACAGAGAGAACAGTGGATGGTACAACACTTCACACAGCAAACTAATAGGGATGCAAAGTATAACATAGATGCAATTAGTATCAATAGGAATATACATTTGTTAATTTTTTGCAGTTTTACCCATCTTGTATTTTAGGTTTTATTCAAGCTGCACACCATATTACAAAGCCATTTCCAATTATGTCCATGGTGCAAAAATCCCAGAAAGTCATTAATATATTTAAAATCAAAATGTGTTAAATTATTATTATTACTAAGAATAATGACAATATCAAATTTTACCTCAATCTGCTCATGTTTTGCATCCAAAAAGGGACCAAGCTGAAAGGTACAGAGGTGGTGTTAGAAGTCACATACATAAAAAGTTTCATTTTTTATTTCTTGTATCCATTTATAATCTAACCAGGATGCAGACATCTGGACGGTCTCTATTAATAACATCCACCAGATCCTTCAGGGCGTCATAAGTAATAGTGTCTGATGTGGTGAAAGGCCCACAGGCCGCCATTATCATCTGTTGTGGATAATCTGAAGGACAAATAAAATATAATAGAACATTGGAAGATCCAAACAATAGAAGTATGCATACTATAAAATACAAAACAGCGCTAGTTTGGATAAATATTTCTAAGTACCAATGTTTAAACAGAATGTTTCATAAAAAAAAAAATATAATAAAAAAAAAACACACACACACACACACACACTATTTAATCCAATGCACAACATATCCAATTGGATAATGCAACTATTAAAAATTGGGTTTATAGAAGTGGACAACTCAATTACACGTTCATCTACAGGTAGCTTCTGTACAGATATATTTGGAGTATGACAATTTGCCTATACATCAGGAAAAAAATGCCTCTGAAATACAGTACTTTACCTTTCATAGCATATACTGTACTTTTCTGTACTTAAGGGAATACACACAAAAGGTTGTCTCCTGGTGTAAAAGCATGAATACACAAGGGCTAGAACCCTACATTGTACATCTGCAGTCACAACAATTGGAGATATAACCGGGGCAGGCACCATGCTACAGTTTGTGCAGAATTTCCATCAGAACGGCTTCCAATGCATGCGATTACAGCGTTTCAGTCCACAAACACTCCCATCAGACAGAATATCTACAGTATTTCCTCCTGGGCCACATCCCAGTCACTGCCCAGGTACACCCAATACATTCTAGTCAGTGCAACTATCAGAGCTTCGTCTCTGCACGCAGGTAATTGGACTCATGTGTCAGGCAAGTTGTATATGCAGTTGCCAAATATTTGCAAACATCGGCACTGCTATACACTCTATAATTGTGTGACCTTGCTCTAAAAAAGCAAGAATATTCATGCATTAATGAGACCAAACATTGGGTCTTCACTTAAACTTTTACAATGGAAAATCAGATTTAAATATAAAATATTTGGTTGCCACTAGATATTGTTTTTTTTGCAAAACCCAAATCTTTTTTGGCTTAGCCCAGTGGTTCCCAAACTGTGTGCCTAGGCACCCTGGGGTGACTCGGGATGCTTGCCAGTGTGCCTCGGGTTGGCGGTTCACAACCAAAACAAAAACTTATGCTCAAAGTGATAGGAAAAATCATTGCTGGTGGCTGCCAATCATAAAATGTATGGACAATTAGAACCACAGCTATGTTCCCCACCACATAAGTCATGGGTCTTCAAACTGTGGCCCTCTAGATGTTGTGAAACTACAAATCCCAGCATGCCTTGCCACAGTTTTTAACACTCCCCTATAGCAAAACTGTGGCAAGGCATGCTGGGATTTGTAGTTTCACAACATCTGGAGGGCCACAGTTTGAAGACCCATGACATAAGTGAACCAGAGTGTGACAGTTAAGCACAATTTACTTATTTTTTTTATTTATCCATAAGAATCTTTCTGAATAGGGGTGCCTTGAATAATGCTGATATTCTAGGGTGCCCTGGGCAAGAGAGTTTGGGAACCACTAGCTAAGCCACTACTTCATCTTTTTCCCTTAATGTGATACAGGTTGAGTATCCAGATATCTGTTATCCGAATTATTCCAAAAACAGTGTTTTTTGTAATAGTAATGGGGGGGAGAAAATAAAATTAAAACTATGTCAGCGCCAGGACAGACCTAACATAACCTTTGTATTATGATTACTTTTTTACTGCTGCCGCCGCCGTTAATGCCCGTCTGTGCCTTTCGCGCACAGCATTACTGGGAGCGTGGGAGGGGACGCGATGACGTGGCAGCTGCCTCTCCACCATTGGTTGGCGCGGCCGCGTCATCGCGTCCCCTCCCATGCATATATATATATAGAGAGGTGGGGCGGATCGGCACTCCAACTTAAATGGGGAAATACCTGGGTGCCCTCCGGATCAGTGTTGTAGACAGAATAGCAGGCAGGCGGCGGCACTCCAAGGGTTTTTATTCGTGCAAAACAATTTCCTTCGTAGAGGGGGGTGCCTTATCACCAAGCGAAGCCTTTTGATGGCATCAATTGTGTAGAGAGGTGGGGCGGATCGGCACTCCAACTTAAATGGGGAAATATATATATATATATATATATCTAGAAACAACAAGAAAAGGAGCGCTCCATAGTGCAATATCGTTTGAAATTTATTATATTAAAAATAGCTTTTGACAAGCATAAAAGCAATGGGTAACGTACCCTTACTGACGGTTGACACAACCGCAGTGTTTCACAGCATAGAATTTGTGATTTTAACACAATGGTGGAGAGGTTACACTCACGGTGGTCCAACACAGTAGATCGACGCTAGGCCACGCCCCTACGCGTTTCGTCATCAACGGACTTCGTCAGACCCCTCTGACGAAGTCCGTTGATGACGAAACGCGTAGGGGCGTGGCCTAGCGTCGATCTACTGTGTTGGACCACCGTGAGTGTAACCTCTCCACCATTGTGTTAAAATCACAAATTCTATGCTGTGAAACACTGCGGTTGTGTCAACCGTCAGTAAGGGTACGTTACCCATTGCTTTTATGCTTGTCAAAAGCTATTTTTAATATAATAAATTTCAAACGATATTGCACTATGGAGCGCTCCTTTTCTTGTTGTTTCTAGATTTATTGACCCTCAGAATCCGGGTGTGTTGACAGGAGCTGTCGGTTGTTATCACAGACCAAAGTGCAGGAGTCTAGGATCTGGACTTGGGTTTACATTAACCCTAATTTTACTGGACTATTGTGGGACTTGCGCACTTATTCTTCGTTTTTATATATATATATATATATATATATATATATATATATATATATATATATATATATATATATATATATATATATATATATATATATATATATATATATATATATATATATATATATGCGGCCCTCGAATATTTACCGGTTTTGTTAAGCGCCCCCCCAGCCAAAATAGTTGCCCACCCCTGCCTTACTAGGTTACTGCCACATTAGACGGGCCACGTGGTTCTGATCTGCTGTCAGATTCTGTTTCTATGACACAGTACCTTTATTTAGGAGTGCAACATGTTCTACAACATCCCCCGGCAATTAATCACTGAATAAGACAGAGCATCACAATCTTGTTTTTTTGTTGCTTTAAGTGAATTAAATGAACCGAACACTGTAGAGAACTCTCCCCAAGGCTGTTCCAAGTATATCTCATTCACTAAAGACAGTGAGAAATACATGTTTATTTAATCTGATACTGTGCTCTGTTACTGCTTCAAACGTTTGCTAGCTGGTACTTCAGTCGTCAATGACGTTCTCCCCCACCAGGTGTTGACTTCCCCCAGGCACAAGAAGCCGCCATTCAGTCATAACGATCAGGAAAGTGGTTGGTGCCGGCAGCACTGTTTCCCACAGCTGCCTCTCTAACGTCTGCAATGTATATCTATCTGTTCCTGTTATACTGTATCTGTTGGAGCTCAGCCCATTCACACTGTATACCCCAGGCTATTTTATTACCTGGAAGACATACTGTGATAGACTTGGCGCCTCACTCCAGGATAGTCAATACTACGGATCAGTGCTTCAAAAGCCATCAGCAAAGATTAACTACATACAGTATACACTGAGTGGCCAAATTATTATGACCACTTGACGAGATGGCTATAAAAAGGGAATAAGTGAACCATCAATTGCACTGTGTTGCTTGCAAAGAAATGGGCAACAAATGTGAGTTAAAACGTAGGATGATTGTAGGCGCTCCAACCTGCGAAACCAGTATCAGCAAATGGGCTGCACTTGTGAAGTGTTCGAGAGCAGCAGTTATTAAGGTTTACAGAGAGTGGACTACCGAGCAGAAAACCGGGTCTCAATGTCAGGCTTGTGGTCGTCACAGGCTACTGAATTCTCAAACTGAAAGGAGACTTACCAGAGTTGTCTAGTCCAACAGAAGAGCAACAGTATGTCAAATTGTGGGGAATCTTAATCAAGGAGCAACTGTGAAGGTCTCTGAACAAACTGTTAGCCGCACAATACACCGTATAGGCTATGGAAGCCGACGACCTGTTCAAAAGCCTCTACTGTCTGTGTTGTCTCTAGTTCGTAAAAGGAGCACAAGGATTGGACAGTAGATGACTGGAAAAGGGTCATGTGGTCCAATGCATCGCGTTTTCAATTACACCATGCAGATAACAGGGTGCGAATATGAAGAAAACGGCAAGAAAGCATGAACCCCAACTGCATTGCCACAACACTTCAAGCTGGTGGAGGCAATATTATTTTCTTGCCATTTTATGGGTCCTTTGATTCCTGTGGTACAACGTCTGAATGGCCAAGGGTATTTGAGTGTTATCGCAGATCAAGTACATCCTGTTATGTTAATGGTGTACCCTGCCGGGGATGGATATCTCCATCAGGACAATGCTCCCTTTCATAAAGCTGGCATTGTCCGCAGATGGTTCGAAGAGCATGACAGAGACTTTACCTTGCTTAGTTGGCCGGCACAATCACCAGATCTAAATCCAATTGAGAATCTGTGGGATGAGATCGAACGGGCCATCAGGCAGCTGGATCCAGTACCGTCAAATCGTAAGGAACTGGAGAGTGCAGTTCATTGGATATGGTCTCAAATTCCTCATACCACCTACCAACATCTCATAGAGTCCATGCCAAGAAGAATCCATGCAGTAGTAAGGGCAAAATGTGGTCCAACATTGTATTGAGGGGGTGGTCATAATAATTTGGCCACTCAGTGTATAAGACTGAAGTACGAACTGTAGTTAACACAACAGAATGATCTAAAACCTACAAAATGTTACATGTGTCTATAGGAGGTTACATGGTCTACTATGATTTAGCTAAAGTTAAATATGGAAATCTAACTGTGTTCTACCACTATGTATAACTTAGACACGGGGCTCAAAAACACCTAGACATAGGCATCCTGGTTCTGCACTAAAAGATAAAATAAATAGCATTTCCATCATGGAGCATGAGCAGGGGAACAGCCGCTTCTGTACGCATGCCGATTTGGATGCATCTTGTACTTCATTGAGCTGGGGTAGGGGAAGGGGCATGAAAGCCTTGACAGATCAGGATGGACGTCTTCACGTAACTATGACTGAGGCCGACCGGGACAGAGACCCCTACGTATCTGTCATTAGGCGGTACACCTAGGCTATGCCACCGATATAGATCTACTGCGGCTACTATAGTAAGTCACAGTCATCAATTCACAATACTTCATATGCAACTGTATTAAATACAGTATTCACATCTATTACCAACACTGCCCTGACACTTCATTACACTTGTGAACATGCCATGCCTGGTGAAACTGTGCCCCAGGAATTCTTGTTTGTCCCATGGGTGCGCACGTCGGGTGGAATGAACCATGATATGATGACCCGTATTACACTTCATCCACTGAGGTTTTTACTCTATTCCTAGCTTGCTCATCAGCACAATATGTGGGCATGATGTATGCAGACAGCAGAAGCTGCTACTTCGTCCATTTGGAGCAGACCTTAAACCCTGTCATCTTTCCTCCGCTGCAATCATATGAGACACAGCAGAGATTTAGTTAGTTAAGTCACACTGGCCTTTTTAAATCTTAACTATTGCACTTTTCTATAGTATCTTACTGTCTGGGGGAGAACGTGCTCATATGAGGGGATATTCAAATCTCCCACAGCCATCTCCTGACAGGGGAGATGGCTGCGGGGCCCTACTCAATGCGGTCTTCCAACAGCATTGAACAGGGGATCTCGGCAGAACGAGCCCAACTTCACAAGCAGTCGGGCTCGTTCTGCCGGGAATTGACAAGCTCCCATCTGCAGCTCGTGGCCACGCCCCCTTCTAGTCCTGCTGCAGACGGGACATTGAATCCCGCCTGCAAATTCTGGGTTGAGCAGACAGAGAACGGGACAGGGTCATGGCTGTCGGGCCAGCTCGACAGCCGTGACCCAAGATTAAATACCCCCCATAGTATTTGAGTGATACCTAGAGATGCTATACAGCAGCAGCCTCCCACCAGCTCAGTAATACTTTTCCACCTGATTTATTCACACGGCCCGTGGATTATTAGATAGCCGTCAATAAAACGAGTCCGAAAAGTAGACATGCAATAGGTCGTCAGGGTCAATTGTTCAAAATGAGAAGAAGGTCGAAACGAGTTTCAACATGGACCCCCAATTAGTGTAACTGTCACATACCCTCGCTTCACTCACCATACTTCGGGTACTATTATATGCTCACTCTATGCGGACATGGATGGTAAAGCTAGAACAAGCCAGGTTAAAAATAAAAAATATTACATGCTGCACCAAAGATCCATCTGATCTGAAGCGGTCAGGGGCATAACATAGAATTGATCTGGTGTATCTGACGTGAATAGAGTGAACATTTAGCCCAGGGACAGCTGAGATAACTGGGAATGTTCAAGGGAATCTGAAGAGATTTGTAGCGGTCTGCGTAGTTGATGGGGGCTTCATGAGGGGTCCGAATGACTGCCTGACAGGGCGGATCCTGACCCACAGGGACTATTCTCCCTTGTGGGGGTCCACAACCACCATAGACTGAGAATAGAACCTGTGGTAAGGGCAGCGAGCCACCAAGGGGCTTCTTTGGGCTCGCCCAGTCAGAGCACCGGCAATCAGGATATGGATCACTCTGTTGGAGCGCCATACCAGACCCGCTTCATGCTGCTTTCTCTCAGCAATGAAGAAAAGTCTGCCATTTAGGCTTGTCTAACAGACAAACAAGATTACTCAATCTTGTTGTAATTACTGACATTACGAAATTTGCACCACAATCTGTGGGAGATTAATCCATCCACTCATTGCTTGTATAAGATTATTTTGCTGGCAAATGTGTTATCTACAGATGCTTTAATTTTAATAGCAAGCATTTCACAGCTTAACAAAGGATACTGATCATTCACATTTTTATATATAATTGTGTGTGTGTGTGTGTGTGTGTGTGTGTGTCTGATTAGTTTTATACATTGGTTGTATTGAACCTAAATGAAAGATTTTACTATTATAGTTGCAGAAGTAGTGCCACAGAAAAAAAAAAAAAGTGTTTCTTCCTCTTCTATTCTCTGCTTTGCAATCATTTCAAACCCTTTGAGAGCCCCGCAAGGTTTTGATGCTTTGACGGAGTTGAGGTAATCATCGCAATTGATGTATCCATGCTTGTGCATAGAAATTATAATCTCCTCTACACTACTTCATTGCATATTTGATTAGAATTTAGAAAATGGGTTCTATACGATTGTGTAGCCCAGCAACGGGATAGAACGACACAGAGGTACACAGGACACGATCTGCATCTGGGTTACGGACCAGCATACAAGGAAACTCATTCCGCTTTAGATTTAAAACGCATCCAACTCTATGTGCCCCACCATTTACTGTGCATGGCACATCGAATCATTTATCATTGGGCACATTCTATCATGCTAAAACCACTTCGAGGTGAACATTCACTTTCAGAACAGCTATATAAAAACTGATCTAATCTGCTCTGTGCATATTTAATAACCTATTATGTGACTAACTGTCCAGTAACCCCAAATAAACATTTTATTTTATTCAAGATACCCATGATGACCAGTCTTTTCTTAACAAGCTTTTTCATTATACTTACATTTTTTTATTAAAAACTGGTTAAATTTGTCCAATTATAAATAAAAAGGAGGAAATTGTATTGATCTCCTGTACCAAGTAAAACATTTCTACCATATACTGACTTATTCGATCATTTACTGTGCGGGAAAGGCTCCAGTTTCTCTTGGCTTGGGCTGGATGTTCTCACACATTACCAACTAAGCAGCCAATCTGCCTGCAGATATTTGATCAGGTTTCACACCTATTGTTACCTTTCCCGATTCATGTCCTGTAATGTCTTAAGCGGATTAGCTCAATGAATTGCACCTGATTTATGATGTATTGCTTTATAAATGGTTTCACACCTTTATAGTGAGTGTAGGAGGTGTGAATGTGCCTAGCCGGCTGTTACCCCTACAATGTCGTGTTCTAAAGGTGCCCACACACTAGAAAGATCAGAGATCTTAACATGTGCGCATAAATTCCCCTTGAAATCATTTGTCCCTCCTGGACATAAGATTTCAGGTAAGCGCACATCAAAGATTTTTTTTAAAGATCCCATATGCGTTCCTATGGATCTTTTGCTACATTTTCTGATCTGTCATGCAGCATGTAAGATCTGAAGATTTAGCAAAAGTTCCACAGGAGCGCGCATCTGATTGATACAGGCCAATTATCGGTAACAATCTGGCGATTTTTTTCAGCCGATCGGTCGTGAAATCGGCAAAAAGATCGTTCTATTGTGTGGGCACCTTAAGATGTAAAAAAAATTATATATATATATCTATATATAAATGGACGGTGTCCCCAGCACTCTGATGCCCCTATGGTAGGGGTGTCTTTGCCCTGGTGCCTTCCGCTAGTGTCGTCGCTGCCTCCTCAATATATGTGTCCGGTCTGGCGGCACTCAGAGTCAGGTACAAGCAGTTCACTGCTTAAAAACTTGTACCTGACTGAGTGCCGCCAGACCCGACACACACACACACACACACACACATCTGAAAATAAAATTTTTGTTTAAAAAAAAAAAAAAATATCATTGTGTATTTTTCTAACCACAAAAATAATTTATCCAATTACAAAGCTGTTTGATTGGTCTTAAAAATGTCTCCATTGTGAGACGAATAAAGGAATTCTATCTCTAAAAATGATACAAAATGTACAATCTTGCACAAGCGGACCACATTTGGCAGTGTACCAATTTTCTAATCATCTGGAGAAACAGACGATCAGCCTATGGAACAAATTTGAAATCGGAACCATTACAAACCGCTTATATTAGGTGTATTTCATTTTCCTGTAGGAATAGACCAGAAACAAAGGAGGTGGGGGGAATGCAGGGCCAGATTAACAATGGGGCCTCCATATAAAAATAGGCCCATCACCATGACAACATAAGAATCTCCAGGTAAGGCCATAAATTACAAAAATACAAGAAAATAGTAGCGCTAGACAGATTCTGATAAAAATACACAAAATTTAATTGACACAATAAAAAAGCACAAGATTTAAATTAATTGGTAATGCATATGCAGTAGCTTGGCACCTATTTGAATTTTTGGGGTATGTCCATTCCTAGTACACCGCCATATAAATGGATCCAATAATGTCCAGAATAGAGTGTGAGCGATCGTATGATCGGTATTTAGGAGCGCGCGCTGACTAGCGTGCTGCTCAAGCCTCGTCTTGATAGTGAGGTCTGATAGGGGTTGAGCCAATCGGCTATAAACGGAATTACCAGCGTGACGTAATTACGTGACGTAATTACGTGTTAAGGGTCCGCACGATGATCATGCGGCTCAAGCCTCACTATCAAAAGTGAGATCTGGGGGTTTAGAACACTTGCGATAGTTCCTGCGAGTAATAGTGTTAAATTTTTCTAATCAGCAAATGTATTTGGAAATTGCTTATTCTGCTGCATTGACAAAATAAGTGTAAAAAGAAAATAGATAAATCTATTTTCTTTTTACACTTATTTTGTCAATTCCAGCTAAACATCGTTTACCACTTGGTCCAGACCAGCCGCCTCCAGAACAGATCATCTTGGTACTTTAATTTCCGCATCAATATTCGGGATTCCAAACCGACCACCTGAAGATCCCAGCATTTGCTTTTCCTCATCCAGGATTAAAACATCTTCTTGTCGGACATTACCCTGCGGTAACTATACCTACTTTACATTCTGGACATTATTGGATCCATTTATATGGCGGTGTACTAGGAATGGACATACCCCAAAAATTCAAATAGGTGCCAAGCTACTGCATATGCATTACCAATTAATTTAAATCTTGTGCTTTTTTATTGTGTCAATTAAATTTTGTGTATTTTTATCAGAATCTGTCTAGCGCTACTATTTTCTTGTATTTTTGTGCTTTTCTTTAGGGGCTCTCAACCCCTTTCCCAGTAGCAGCTCCACCAAACATCCCACCATAAGGCGCCTAATAGGTTGGCCTTCCAACCATCCGTTTTTTCTAAGGCCATAAATTATAAGTATTAAAATTGCATTCCTATTTTACACATTTATTATTTATTTATTAACAGTTTCTTATATAGAGCAGCATATTCCGTTGCGCTTTACAAAGGAGACAGTGACAAACAGGGTATTTACAGACAGTCAAAATGTAGGAGGACCCTGCTCACAAGCTTACAATCTATAGGGAAATAGGCATTGATACTGTATTCTTTATTGCATCAATTCCACCAGAAGGTTATAGAACATAACTGGTTCTGGAATTTGATAAGCTTGCCTGAAGAGATGAGTTTTCAGGGAACGCTTATAGGTTTGGAAACTGGAGGAGAGTCTTATTGTGCTTGGGAGGGCATTCCACAGAGTGGGTGCAGCCCGAAGAAAGTCCTGCAATCAGGAATGGGAGTGAGTAATGAGTGTGGATGAGAGACGCAGATCTTGGGAGGAGCGTAGAGGTCGTGTTGGATGATATTTTGAGATAAGTGAAGATATGTATGTTGGTGTAGTTTGGTTTATGGATTTGTGTGTAAGTAAAATAATTTTGTATTGAATATGGTAGACTACAGGTAACCAATGAAGTGACTGACTAGTAGCTTTGCTGACGATGAACGTCTGGCTAGGAAGATTAGCCTTGTAGCCTCATTCATGATGGACTGTAGTGGTGAGAGTCTGTATTGGGGAAGGCCAATAAGGAGACTATTGCAATAATCAATGCGTGAGATGATGAGAGCATGGATTAGAGTTTTTGCAGTGTCTTGTGTAAGGTAAGGGCGAATTATAAATATGTTTTTTAGGTGCATGTGGCATGATTTTGAGACAAATTGAATGTGGGGTACAAAGGAAAAGTTATGAGTCAAGGATAACACCTAGGCAGCTAGCTTGAGAGGTTGTAGTGATTGTTATCTTCTCAACAGCAATAGAGATATCAGGTTGGTAACTATTATTTATTGGCGGAAATATAATGAATTCTGTTTTTGAGATATTAAGTTTGAGGTGGCAATTTATGTACTTTTATATATTTAGGTAGACACTGGCGTACAGTGTATGGGTTCTACATGTCATTGGCCTCACATCCTCCACTTCTCAGAATAGGCCCTTAAACATTTTCAGCTCCAGGCCCAAAAGACCGGCTCTGGATAACATAAGGACAATGTTCCAATTGACAGCATATTTAGGACTGCATTATTTGAGAGATATAGATATACACCCAATGATTTCAGAGCTAACTGCAGTTGCCCACAATAGGCTCTTCACTAATCTCAGCTCCCGGCCCATGAGGACGTTAATCTGCCACTGGCCAGACCCTAACTGTTATTTTTCAAGCACCCTGGCAGTTAGGAGTGGATTGGTTGGTACTTTCTCTCTCAAACATTACAGCCCTCACTCAGCTAGCCATTGTGACACGTACAACCAGCCATTGTGACACGTGCGCTGTGGATTACATTCCACAGCACCTGACAGTTACTGATCACTCAGTTCTAGGCAAGCATGACAATGAGTGCCAGTGATGAACTGGGAGTGCAGCAATGCACAGACGCTTTTAGCGACAATTTACCGATAGTTACGTCGATAGTGGATGAGGTTTTGGAGAACATTGACCCGAATCCTGATATCCAGGAACTCTTTAACGAGTTCAATAACGCTTACTTTGAAGGGAAGTTAGCGAATGTCACCGTTGCGTGGAGCAATAGGCTGAAGCGGTGAGTGCGGTTACTGCCAGATCAGTTTATTATAGGATATTCCTGACAATATATATACTATATATTACCATTTATTGATATTGTCTGTAGCACCTGACGCTGTGATTACATTTATAGGATACTACGCCACAGCCCAGATCGCTATGCTTTTACGATGTTTTATTACATCCAAACACAGACACAATTGTCAAATGTCGGCACAGACCTGATATTGCTCTTACGGTCTGGTGTCAGATATCACTATCACCAGAATAACTATGTACTAATAAAAGAATGTAACTGGGTACAGGGACCAGGGTCAGATCATCCACTAGGAAAGCTAGGCTCCTGCCTAGGGCCCATTTGTTACTCAGGTACATAGACCCCCAGGGTAGCTAGTACATAATATGGGGCACTTAGAATACGGATTTGTATGTATTAAACGCATAGAAAAGCAATTTATGTATTATGTAACCATGGATGTAATTCGTGTGTGATTTGTGTTTTCTCATCAGATGGGTTGGATACTGCTGGCACGAGAGGGCATTTGGTGGATGGTGCTACATCCGGCTAAGCAGGCCAGTCCTCCAGCAGCTTCCGAGGAGGGTCCTAGTAGAGGTAATATAAGCGGTGTCTGTGCGCTCACCTGGTGCTAGAAGAATGTGTGACTGTGATGCTTGTACGCCTGAGTGCAGTTATTGCAGCAATATATGTAGAACTTCACACAGAGGAATAAATAAAATAAGGTACTGTCCCTTTATTTGAGTACGTGTCCACACACTATATACTGAGTGCAATCCTAAAGCACGGTTCTGTAATGGAAAATCTCCCGTCTCATAAGATAGGGAGATCAGAAAGGCAAATGGGGTAGAATGAGACAGAAAAAAGGTCGGGGGGCGAGGGGGCCCATCGGCGGCGGGGAGCTCCATTACCACGTGGCGCGTGAGAGGCTCGGGTGTGCGCGCCACCTAGCGATAGTTTCGCCAGCACCTGCCTGAATGAGACAGGCTACATCTGTACCTTATTTTATTTATTCCTCTGTGTGACGTGCTATGCTTATTTATGTTCACCCCCTGGTGCTAATTGTAACTTTGTTGTCTATCTTCTTTTATATTGTATGAATGCTTAGGAGGTCATTCTTTAGCATCGTACATCAAGCTGCAGGGTATATGCTCACGACTGTCCTGATATATATAGATATATAGATATATAGATATATACACAGTGGTCGAAGTGGAAATTTTGAAATGGGGGTATGGAAATTTTGAAGTGGGGGTATGGAAAAGTAAAGAGTGAATATAGTGCGCACCTTCGGAGACACCCCCCTGTCCATCAACGTCCCCTGCCAGACTGCCCCGTTGTACAGGGGTATTACAAAAGCACAATATGCGCTGCAGAGTGATCAGAGAGCATCCTTCAGATTAAAGTGGCGGTATGGCATACCCCCGTATACCGCCCCACTTCGACCACTATATATATATATATATATATATATATATATATATATATATATATATATATATATATATATATATATATATATATATATATATATATATATATATATATATATATATATATATATTATATATACATACATACATATACAGAGCGAGTAGGACTGGCACTCGGAGCTGGGGAAATAGGTGGAGGTGCCTTCCACAAACGGTATATAGCTGCGAGTAATCCAAATGAAGGAGAACAGGAGGCGGCACTCTCAGTGTAAACAAGTGTATTAAATCATCAAAGCAAAAAACAAAGTGCAGGCGACAGCCAGTGTGTCGACAGTTTCGGAGCCCAAAGCTCCTTCCTCAGGACAGGCTGGTCACATAACAGTGGTACAAATCGTGTAATACAGAAAACAAACAAATAGGCATAATAAACACATTTATATAAGCAATCAAACTTACGTGATCAATGTGCCGCTCTGGAGTCGGAGATGGGCTTCCGGCAGCGTCACCACGTGACCTCTGACGCATGTGAGTTGTCAGGGCAACCCGCTGGCGTCCTCTCCTGGAGAGGACGCCAGCGGGTTGCCCTGACAACTCACATGCGTCAGAGGTCACGTGGTGACGCTGCCGGAAGCCCATCTCCGACTCCAGAGCGGCACATTGATCACGTAAGTTTGATTGCTTATATAAATGTGTTTATTATGCCTATTTGTTTGTTTTCTGTATTACACGATTTGTACCACTGTTATGTGACCAGCCTGTCCTGAGGAAGGAGCTTTGGGCTCCGAAACTGTCGACACACTGGCTGTCGCCTGCACTTTGTTTTTTGCTTTGATGATTTAATACACTTGTTTACACTGAGAGTGCCGCCTCCTGTTCTCCTTCATTTGGATTACTCGGATATATATATATATATAAAATTTTATTTTTTTTCTTTATGTGTAACACACCAAGGGACCTGAGAAAATGTCTTCAAAAGAGATAAATATTTAGGGGTGTGATCATTTTATTCTCTACCCACCTATATGCAACTCACACCTTCTGCAAACACCCATTTACCACTCACAACTGCTCCTATGCCCACCTCCCTTGTGCCACACATGTGCCACTCACACCTTGTTCTATGCCCACCTTCCTTGTGCCACTCACAACTGCTTCTATGCCCACCTCCCTTGTGCCACTCACAACTGCTCATATGCCCACCCACATGTGCCACTCACACCTTGAGCTATGCCCACTTCCCTTGTGCCACTCAACTGCTCCTATGCCCACCCACATGTGACACACACCTTGACCTATGCCCACCTCCCTTGTGCCACTCACAACTGCTCCTATGCCCACCCACGTGCCACAACTGCTCCTATGCCCACCCACATGTGCCACTCACACCTTAACCTATGCCCACCCCCATGTACCACTCTAAACTCCTCCTATGCCCTCCCCCCCCCCACAATGATCAAATTGATTAACACTGTACAAACTGATAAAGAATTGGAATGAGATAATGAGGCGCAGAAGGCACAATTCTCAGAATATAAGAATGTTTATGTAACAACAATACAGTTCTCCAGTGATTATCTCTTGGTACGTAGTATAGTATTTATCTCTGGTGCAGCTCACGTCAGTAGCCGGTCCATGGGTCAACTATGTCTATAATCGACAAAGACTGCGTCGACCACAAATGGTCGACAGGGAGTAGGTCAGCATACACTAGGACATCAATGGCAGAAGGTCGACACAAGCTGAAGGTCAACATACACATGTTCAATGCTGAAAGGGTCGACATGCGTTTTTCGTATTTTTTTTTAACCGACTTGTTCATAGAGTAAAGGCCATACACAAAGGCCCTTATTCAGATCTGATCGCAGTACAAATTTGTTCTCCAAAATGGGCAAAACCATGTGCACTGCAGGTGGGGCAGATGTAACATGTGCAGAGAGAGTTACATTTGGGTGGGGTGTGTTGAAACGGAAATCTAAATTGCAGTGTAAAAATAATGCAGCCAGTATTTACCCTGCACAAAAACAAAATAACTCACCCAAATCTAACACTCTCTACACGTTACATCTGCCCCACTTGCAGTGCATATGGTTTTGCCCATTTTGGAGAACAATTTTGTACTGCGATCAGATCTGAATAAGGGCCATGGTCAACACTGGAAAGGTTGACATGAGTTTTTCAAATATCTCTTTTTTAATCAAGTTGTTCTTGTGCACTTGGATGGTAGTGTCCAAAGTATGGTGAGTGCAGCGAGGACACTTATACGTGTCCATGTCGACAGACACAAAACATGTGAAAAACTTGTCAAGTTTTTCAGTCTCAACCATGTTCATGTCGACCTTCTGTCACTGTAGATGTAGAGTATAGGGACCATTCTTAGGCCCTGACCTAGTCACTGTGGACCATTAGCGGTTGACCATCTGACTGGTGACCTAGACGTTGCCCATCATCTATACCATAGCCGCTCACATCTGGGGACATACTGTAGACCTCAGTCTGTGTTACCAGAGTAATTGTGTGTAATGTCTGTGTCGTTCTTCCTATACCCAGCTCATTACTTTGTGTATTACAGAGCCTATTGCATGAGATGATCCACGCCTATCTGTACATCTGTGAAGTACAGGTCACCGCTGAGCATGGGGAGGAGTTTGTGAGGGAGATGCAGCGCATAAACCACCTGACCGGCGCTAATATTACTGTAAGTATATAATCAGTCACTAAGGGCCCATTTATGAGGGAGTCACGACCAACATACTAGTTATTAATCTGTGGGAGGAGAGGGGAGGCTGACACTGGGCGTCAGCACAAGCTGGTTACATGCCAGGAAACACCAGGGGGGGGGGGGGGGGGGGGGGGGGGGCATCCTGTTACACAGGAGTCTGTACCACACCATTAGGAGTTCATTTGCCTGTTCTTACGTTACGCTACAAAATAACATTATTCTGCATATCCCTATCATGTATGTAATTATGTTCAGGACAGGAGATCTCTCATGCAATCACCATCTGTATGTAGAATGTGGAGATTGGGATCTATGACTTATGTTCTTTCTACTATCTAATTAGACCACATTTCAGAACTCTGCCGTATTTGAAGCCCTGAGGATCCACTGGTGGCAGTGCGACAGGTGCCTTCTTTATCAGAAGAAAATGATTAATCGAGCTCCCTCCACTACCGCCAAATGGCGGGCAGTCCATGAAGAGGAGTGTGGCGGAGTAATACGCAAAGTGAGAGGGCCCCCCTCAGGTAAGGAAAATAAGGCTTCTTCTGCATACGAGCATGTGCAAACACCTTGTGCGAACGCCTTTGGAGAGTATCACACTTGCCGAAGTGCTCACACTGTCAGGTGAACCCATGGGCGTCACCATAAAAACACTGGGTGTCCCCCTGGAAATGTATGTGTGTCGACTGTGTAAGGCGATCAGCGGCCATCTGTAAAGTAAGTATTGCCTTATTTTTCAGATCGAAGGCTGCAGAAATCATTCAATGTCAGTGAGCATCAAATGATTTCCCCTCTGATGGGATGTGTAAGCATACACACCCCTTCACATGCAAATAGGGGGGGCGGCCATTTGACGGGCGGCATTTACCTGTTCGCTAGGTTGTGAACATACGTCTGAATCAGACCCACAGTACACTTGCTAAGTTTCTAATGGATACTTGTTTTTTTTAGGCACAAAAAGGCAGAGGACACCTGCACCAGGCGAAGAGGCGATGCCAACAAGATCAAAGAGGTCCAGAAAATGAAAGCCCATATAACACCCTAATGGCCGCCCACATCATTGCCCTCCATGGACATTTATATACAGGGTAGAAACAGATGACTCTCTTTGTTGGGGCACAACTTAGTTTAAAAAAGTTTTTTTATATTTATTAAAA
Source organism: Crinia signifera (assembly GCF_055691185.1). Classification (NCBI taxonomy): domain Eukaryota; kingdom Metazoa; phylum Chordata; class Amphibia; order Anura; family Myobatrachidae; genus Crinia; species Crinia signifera. The sequence goes on from NC_139227.1 coordinate 74,712,237, forward strand.
GTTTTTATTATAGGGGGACACTCTGAACACCTTCCAACACTGTTATAAGGGTGTATTTGGTTCAAGACAGAAAAAGGAGAGATATTAAATCTGTATGTGACTCAGTAGAACAAATTGATAAAGTATCAATTAAATCAAATTGAAACTTTATCAAATAATATTTGTGTCAGCCGTGGTCAAAGCATGTTCTCAATAAAGGGATATCATCCCATGAGGCATTATAATCGCCTGGCTGATTTTAATTTTTTGTTTTTTTGTTTGCGTGACAAAAAAGAAGAAATATCGTGTGTTTAGAATTAAATAAGGTGTATAATAAATGTGGAAAGAATCAAAAAGTATTTAGTCTAAGACCATAAAATTATGGCGAAATATGATGTTTCTTAGTGACTGTCATGGGGGGTACCCACAGTATATATTTCTGCGCTACTTTTAGCGGTTCGGCTTAGTACTCATATGTCGTGTTTGCACTGAGCATGAATTTACTTCTACTCATATATCATGTCTATACTGAGCATAAATTCACAACCTGTATATATATGCGGGATAGAGTCAAAAATAGAAATAAGGATATGAGATGCTCTCATTTGGGCTCAACCATTTCTGCTTTTCGGCCGTGTGCCTCTAGGGCAGTGAACGGACCAAATGAGAGAATGTTAAAGCTGAGGCCAAAATAGTGAGGGCACTTTAGAAGGAAGTAAAAGGTAGGGATCTGCTGTTGCTCAGTCTCATATCACCCCTGTTAGTAAGAACCAGCGCAAGGGGTCAAATGATGACTGGGTTCAATGAGAGTCCCTTAGTAAGAGGCAAATACAGTCCTGGTATAGAGGTACATCATTTCAACATTTCCTCATATGTCAGTTATGGACTAATAACGTGCCTTCTATAATCTCATTGTACCATTCTTCCCACCAAGAATCATACTCCTATATCTCCCCGACAATATGAAAATAGACTATACAAGAAAGGCTTAGGTGCCTTGCAAACAATTCAAGAGATGGAGGAAATCGATTTAGCAACAGGTAAATGGGAGGTATATTCTCCCTGTGATACTCATCGTATTTCTGCTCAGTGTTCTATGCCCCAAATGGCAGCCTCCCCTCCGTGACAGTCACTCCGTCTGGACGCGCGTTTCGACCCCTGCTTGTTCACCAGTGAACAAGCAGGGGCGAAACGCGCGTCCAGACGGAGTGACTGTCACGGAGGGGAGGCTGCCATTTGGGGCATAGAACACTGAGCAGAAATACGATGAGTATCACAGGGAGAATATACCTCCCATTTACCTGTTGCTAAATCGATTTCCTCCATCTCTTGAATTGTTTGCAAGGCACCTAAGCCTTTCTTGTATAGTCTATTTTCATATTGTCGGGGAGATATAGGAGTATGATTCTTGGTGGGAAGAATGGTACAATGAGATTATAGAAGGCACGTTATTAGTCCATAACTGACATATGAGGAAATGTTGAAATGATGTACCTCTATACCAGGACTGTATTTGCCTCTTACTAAGGGACTCTCATTGAACCCAGTCATCATTTGACCCCTTGCGCTGGTTCTTACTAACAGGGGTGATATGAGACTGATGAGCAACAGCAGATCCCTACCTTTTACTTCCTTCTAAAGTGCCCTCACTATTTTGGCCTCAGCTTTAACATTCTCTCATTCGGTCCGTTCACTGCCCTAGAGGCACACGGCCGAAAAGCAGAAATGGTTGAGCCCAAATGAGACCATCTCATATCCTTATTTCTATTTTTGACTCTATCCCGCATATATATACAGGTTGTGAATTTATGCTCAGTATAGACATGATATATGAGTAGAAGTAAATTCATGCTCAGTGCAAACACGACATATGAGTACTAAGCCGAACCGCTAAAAGTAGTGCAGAAATATATACTGTGGGTACCCCCCATGACAGTCACTAAGAAACATCATATTTCGCCATAATTTTATGGTCTTAGACTAAATACTTTTTGATTCTTTCCACATTTATTATACACCTTATTTAATTCTAAACACACGATATTTCTTCTTTTTTGTCACGCAAACAAAAAAACAAAAAATTAAAATCAGCCAGGCGATTATAATGCCTCATGGGATGATATCCCTTTATTGAGAACATGTTTTGACCACGGCTGACACAAATATTATTTGATAAAGTTTCAATTTGATTTAATTGATACTTTATCAATTTGTTCTACTGAGTCACATACAGATTTAATATCTCTCCTTTTTCTGTCTTGAACCAAATACACCCTTATAACAGTGTTGGAAGGTGTTCAGAGAGTCCCCCTAGAATAAAAACTTTTAATAAATATAAAAAAACTTTTTTAAACTAAGTTGTGCCCCAACAAAGAGAGTCATCTGTTTCTACCCTGTATATAAATGTACTATTTATGACTCATGGGAGCACCACCAACAAATTAAGATGCAATAGGACAAGAGTCCAAAAATACAATTTAATAGTTGGTCTATAGATTATATAAGAACAAGAGTCAGTGCCAGTCCTTTCCCTGTCATTTTACCCTCCATGGACATGCCTGGTATAACATCTTTACATGGGCCTAACAAATTCCATCTGGTAGTACTTTATCTGAGGAGCATTAGCACCTCCTTCCTGGATTCAGCCATGTGACTACATCGGCCTACCAGATTCCTACATTCTGCTGTGCCCCTGATGGCCATGCCTGGTGTAACATATGCCCGTGGGCCTGGCAAATTCCATCTGGTAGTACTTTATCTGAGGAGCATTGGCGCCTCCATCCTAGATTCAGCCATGTGGCTACTGTACATCGGCCTACCAGATTAAAAAGCCAATTAAAATGTCATCTTAATTTAGTCACTCACATTTATTGTCTTATTTCATCATAAAGACCAATCATTGTGTTAGCAGTCATTTGATGTTATGAGAAAAAAAAAAAAAAATTATATATATATATATATATATATATATATATATATATATATATATATATATATATATATATATATATATATATACACACACACACATATACACACACACATACACACACACACACACAGCGCTACATACTGCCGTATAAACACTGCTGATCAGCGCATACACCACACCAAGCTCACAAGTGTGAGGGGCCAGATTACCAATGGGGTGGATGGATCTACAGCTCCAGGCCTCCACATAAAAAACAGGCCCATCACCATGACAACATAATAATCTCCAGCTGGTCACATGGTAGGCCATAAATCATAAGTATTAAAATTGCATTCCTATTTTACACATTTATGCACTTTTATATATTTAGGTAGACATTGTGGTGTATAGTGTATGGGTTCTACATGTCAATGGCCTCACAACCTCCACTTCTCATAATAGACCCTTAAACATTTTCAGCCCCACACCCATGAGACCCTTAATCCGGCCCTGGGGGAATGTATTTCCCCATATAGACTTATCAAGTAATCATTTCGAAAGAAATTGCAGTCTGAGCAGTTACTTATGCTGAAAGTACATGGTCAGATAAAATGCCTATCCCACAGACAGATTGATCAGACAGCCTTAAGGAGCTCCATTGTGGAACCTTTAGACCAAACACAGTATCCCAGGATTTAAAAGATATCCATGCTTAGGCACAGGAAATATTTAGTATCTCTGTCAGTTTGATTATAGAACCCATGCACAAGAAAGGATATCCCTAAACCCTGAGCTATTGGGGTGCACATTTGGTAACCACTGCTTTAGACCCATAGACTGAGGTTGGCTGGGCACCCTAGAGGGAACATTGCGGATAAAAGTTACAAAATCCGGAGCGGACTGTATTTAATACTCTTTGGAGAAAATAAGAACCACAAATAGATTCAATTACATTTACCAACAGTACATCTCAGCTCACTTGCCTTCTAAATCCAGGTTTGGCTTGTAAAAGGGAAGTGGAACACCCTAAAAAAAAAAAAAAAAAAAAAGAAGAAGGATTGGTTATGTCCAATAAAACAAACAAACAAAAAAATAAAAAATTATTACACACTATAGAAGTAGGAATTTCATTTGCAACTAGTGCTGTCTGTATGCCACTCTAGTCTGAACTCGGGAACCCTAATCCTGATACAGTACATAGAGGTTGCTGTACCCATGCCCGGTCTATATAAAATTAGCTGCTTCAGAGACAGGCATACTGAAAAGATGTACACAAAAAGCATAGTACATTTCTGCCCATAAGCGAAGATGTGCCGGCTCCGCATCAGCAGTATGTGATCACTTACACAAAGCTTTAACACATTTGTGTTGCTTGTAAAAAAAAAAAAAAGATTTTTTTTTTTTTAAGGTTTCAATAAAACATACGGTCTTAAATAGTATGAGTACATCACTCAGACTGCACAGGCAAGTATAGGACATTCAAATCATGTTAGTATTCCAGCAGCCAAAGAACAGTGTCAATAGCAAAGCAAGGTAGGCTCAACCTTTACTCAAGCTGCTGCTTTGAGCATGTGCCGGACAGATCTCACAGTCAGAGTTTGTGCAAGTGCGGAATGCCGGCCACATTCAGACTTTTGTGGCAGTCATTTACAATGCATGGTTTTGCCTTGTAAATCAGTGGTTCCCAATCCCAGTCCTCGAGTACCCATAACAGTTCACGTTCTCCAAGTCACCCATCCGATGCACTGTGTATCACCAATGGTCACAATTTAAAAACCTGCAGGTGACCTGGAAAACAACACACATACACATACATATATTATATATATATATATATATATATATATATATATATATATATATATATATATATATATATATATATATATATATATATATATATATATATATATATATATATATATATATATATATTCACAAATAAAAAAATTGAAAGATGCGCAAACACCAATTGAGAAATGTCCGTAAATTTGTCTCAGAGAGACTACAAGTCCCAGAAAGAGGGAAGGGAAATTCTTTCCTCTCTCCCCTAGCACTAGAGTCCGTAAATGGGACCGGCTGCTTCTTATTGCCCGTGAGGGTTCCTGGATCCACAGGAGTAATTTGTGTCTAAAATGAAAAAAAGAAGCGCTCCATAGTGCAGATTATCCTGATAAGCAGTTTTATTCTTTAAAAAAAGTTCCCAAGGTTCAGACAACAAAGGTCACGTACCACAATAGGCGGTATCAGTACCGCACAATAAAAGCATATGTCACAGTGTCTCACTGTTAGTTGGAGCGGTTACACTCTCCGTCTCCGTCTCACTCGCCTGAATGACGCTAGACCACGCCCCTACGCGTTTCGTCACTTCGGACTTCGTCAGAGGGCCCTCTGACGAAGTCCGAAGTGACGAAACGCGTAGGGGCGTGGTCTAGCGTCATTCAGGCGAGTGAGACGGAGACGGAGAGTGTAACCGCTCCAACTAACAGTGAGACACTGTGACATATGCTTTTATTGTGCGGTACTGATACCGCCTATTGTGGTACGTGACCTTTGTTGTCTGAACCTTGGGAACTTTTTTTAAAGAATAAAACTGCTTATCAGGATAATCTGCACTATGGAGCGCTTCTTTTTTTCATTTTAGATATATATATATATATATATATATATATATATATATATATATATATATATATATATATATATATATATATATATATATATATATATATATATATATATATAAATAAATAATCACCCCTATTCCTTTATTTGGGTTTACAGTTCTCAGCAGTGTGCACACACACTACCCATGGTGGAAAAGCTACCTTTGAAAATAGGCTTATGTATTCATCAATAGGTCTACATAGCCGACAGTTCCATCTACATGACGTTGCTAAGCTTTAGGAACACACCACTACCACCATGTGGTGCACGTTTTGCTGCAAGTGGAGAGGAGACAGTTGTGCAAAATTCTGAATGACTATTTGCTGGCTTTTGCAATCACTGCCGGTGCCTGGTCTATGACCCCAATGGTTCCTCTCCGCATGCGTGTCTGATTCCTCACCAAGCGTTGGCGTTACCATCTGCAATGGAGCCCTGGGGCTTTAGTTAATTTGGAAATGCATAAAAAAAGGGGAAAATAAATAAATAAACAACCCTCAAAAGAGGGTTTGGTTTTTTCTTTGCCTTTTGCCTTTAGTACATCTTGCCCACAGTAATAAACAGAAATAAAAGTACTGATTAAAATGTCATTTTACAGTCTGAGCTATAAAATTGACAGTTAGGAGATAAATGGTTGATTCTTCACCCAAGTACTGAGAAGTCTCCCCTGAACATTCTGTGCACAGCAAATATAAAACCATTGTTCTGTATAAAATACATTTAAGGCCGCCATACACTATGCGATTTGGCCCCGATTTCACCCGATCCAGATGGATCGGGCAGTGAAATCGGACCAAATCGCAGGTTTTGACACCCGGTCCGACCCGATGCGCGGTCCCGTGCGCATCGGGTCAGAGTCAGGACGTCGGACCGGCTGCACATAAGATAAATCTTATGTGCAGCCGTGGGGACTCTGAGGACGCCGGCGAGGGAGGGGGGCGGGAGACGCCGGCGAGGGAGGGGGGGAGCCGGAGCAGGGAGCTGTCATGCTCCGTCCGGGTAGGGGGGGGGGGACACACGCCGCTAGTAGTGCGGACGCTGTGGGGGACACAGGCGGCAGTGACATAAAGCCGGGCGGGGGGAGCCGGGAGCTGTCAGCACTGAAAAAAAAAAAAAAAGCCCATACAATGAATGGGCAGCCTGTGATTGGCTGAGCGCTCTCTCAGCCTGTCAGCAATTGGCTGAGAGAGCGCTCAGCCAATCACAGGCTGCCCATTCATTGTATGGGCTTTTTTTTTTTTCAGTACTGACAGCTCCCAGCTCCCCCCGCCCGGCTCTATGTTACTGCCGCCTGTGTCCCCCGCAGCATCCACACTACTAGCAGCATGCGTCCGCCCCCCGGCCGCCTTGCAGCATCCCCCGCCCGCCACCTCGATGTCCCCGGCCCCCCTGCTCGCTCCACATTGCAGCTCCCCGGGAGTTGCAAATGATACATCGCATGCGATGTATCATTTGCAAAACTTGGCACATCAAGTGCCAAATCGTGTGTCCCCCTCCCGGGGAGCTGCAGGGGGAAATCAGGTCCGACTTGTCCTTTGGACAAGTCAGACTAATGTATGGGGGCCTTTACAGTGATTTCTATCAGGCATTGTAATGACAGATGTCCTAGATTAAGTTTCCTGTAATTAGTTTAAATTAGTCAATGACACAATGTGAAGTTACCTCATAAAGTTTTGAAGCCACAAATTTTCTTCCTGAGCTGTTGGTTCCTTCCATAACGACGACCTGGAACACAAGAAACAGACAATCCTAGTATTTTGAGCCTTGTAAAAAGCGCTATGGCTGCCAAATCTCCTGTTAGTGATAGAGATCATATAAATAAGATCCTGCAGCTAAATATCCCAGCCAAAAGCAGGTATGGTACGAGCAAACACCTCTGATGAAGGTGGCTACAGAACTAGAACCCAGATGGAGAGTCATATGTTTTGTACACCCAGTGGAAAATGAATAATGCCCCTTTTTATTCTATGGCAATCTGGACTATAACATGTAACATCTCCAATGAACACGGTTACGCTCCACATAAATGATTTAATACAAGCAAGCGTTTCACAGTGACATAATAATGAGTTCACAAGGCAGTGATGGGGCTGATCACTCACTCACTCTCTACTGGTTAAAGCTACCAACCAACCCAGCATGGTGTGTGTGACTAGCTTTAAGAGACATTTCATGGCTATATATGTCAAACAAGACTAAAGGCCCCCAGCGGTCCCCAGGCCGAGCGGGAGAATAGAAACCATGCTATTCAAAAGACTGGGCAGCCGCTGATTGGCTGAGTTCTCAGCCAATCAGCGGCCGCCCAGTTCTTTGAATGGGATTTCTTTCTATTCTCGCGCCGCGCCCCCGGTCTCTCTGCATCTGCGGTCCCCGCTCCTGACCCTGCCTGCCGCAGCGCTGCTACATCTGAAGAGGCAGAGGCTCTCCCAGTGCACAAAACAGATTACAGCCTGCACCTACAGGTACCCAGGACCGGACCCCGCCCCCAGCCTGCTCCTGTCACTCCCCCGGACGGATGAACATGATTAATCTTATGTGCTGACCGTCCGACATCCGGATCTGATCCGATGTACACGGGACCGCGCATCGGATCAGATCGGATGTCATACACTACGCAATTTGCCCAGTCTCACCCGATTTTTCGGCCCAATCCTCCAGAATCGGGTGAAATCGGGGCCAAAACGCGTAGTGTACGGGGGCCTTAACAATAGGCAGATCCAGGCTTAAGGAGACCTCCTACAAGCTATATTATAGATGGTATTATACCCCCGACAGGTTATCTAAGATGTTTCCCTCTTCCTCCCGTTTGCTGGCGAGGATGTGGGCAGCGTGGAACCCTGCTCCATATCTGGTGGAACTGCCCCCAGATTACCCCATTCTGGCAAAAAGTTCTGGACATACTGAAGTCCCTATCTGGGATATCATTGCCACTAGACCCGTGGTCGTTCCTACTATCTCGCCCCTTCCCTAACCTAGATCCATCTATGAATAAACTCTTATCCCATGTACTAACAGCAGCTAAATCGCTAATTGCCAAAAACTGGAAGTCTCCAGCAGCCCCAACCATCCCCGCTTTGAATAATTATATATGGTTTGTCGCAAGTATGGAAAAGATCACGTACTACTTACATGACCACCCCCGCAAATTTGACTTAATATGGGGACCCTGGCTCCTCGCTAAGGATGACCACACCCCACCCTCACATTCACTCAGCAGTTAACCCCTCTCCTTTTGGAAATCTCTAGCTATGCGTTTACCCCTCAATGCCTTGCATAACAACAATACAAATGTTTACTGCATTAATAATTTCTGTACTCCTTCTCATTAGTAAATGCTCTGCTCAATCTCAACCCCCCCCCTCCCCCCCTCTCCCCGTTCAACCCCGATGTTTGCTTCTTTTTTTGTTTCTCTCTTATGTTACACATTTGAAAAATATGTGGAGAAATGCATTTGTCTCTTTTATATTGATGCCGTCTGTTTATGTTACTGTTTATTCTACAATGCGCTCTCCTTGAAATAAATAAAGAGTTTAAAAAAAAAAAAAATAGGCAGATAATTGAAAGATTTATCTGTTGGTTTCCTTATCAACATGGGATATCCCTCATTTCATTGTATAGTTACAGAAGCAGCGTCTGCACCAAGGCCTCTCCACTTCACTACATGCTAGTACTACACACACATACACACTATACTACATACTAGACAACGGGTTGCCAATCCTTTTTGAATCACGGCACCCTAGAGTATCAGAATTTGTTTGCTGGACCACCAACACGTGGCACCCCTGCAAGTGTCCTGAGGCACCCCAGGGAGCTGCGGCACAGTTTGGGAACCACTGGGCTAGACCAAAACACACCCCTAATCAATCAAATACCTGTCCAGGAAAAAATGAATATTCCTTCAATTCTGACAAATCCACTGCGACTTGCATCCCTGATGAATTCTCCCGGTCCCCTTCCAGGATAACAGATTTAGCATTCAGTCTCCCATTGCTGTCACAGCCAATCTGTCCGAGCACGGTCACAGTCTCCTAAAGAGGGGAGAAAAAAAAAAAAAAAGTATAAAATAGAAGTTCTAGTTTGAAGTGCCCTAGCATACCAGGTCCTATAACACATGCAGAAAGGTTATATGCCACGTGTATAGTTATGTAGTGCATATATACACATTCTTTAGTTATGTTTGTACTGTAGTTTATCACTTTGATCACAGAGGCAGGTATTCAATACTTACTTGCTGCCCCTGGCGGCGAATTTTAACCCCCCCCCCCCCCCCGGCGAATGCCGCAGGGAGCCGGAGGACGGCTGCAGGCAGGGAGATGGAAGCCTCCCTGCCTACGCCGGACACTGGAGGTGAAGGAGGGCTGTCGGGGACACAGGGAGAGCCCCCCAGAGCTGGCAGGGGGCTGTGTTAGGGAGCCGCTACACACTGGTCCCGATCGTGCATATGTAATGATCGGGATCAGTGTGCAGTGAATATATAAATATTAATGAGCGGCTCCCGGCTCTGCCCCCTGCTGGTGAATGTGTAAAAAAAATATATATATTGTCAAAAAAAAAATAATTAAAATATATTCATGTGCTGCAAGGACATGAATAAAAATAGCATGCCCCTTCACAGAAAAAAAAAAATCTGTTTTTTTTTACACCAAAATAAAAAACCCTTTATTTTCAAAGATCACATTCCAGTTCACCTAAAAAAGATGACGAAGGTAAAATGGAGAATCCTGGCGAATATCACTGGAGAAAGCAGTTCTCCACTTCAGCATTGAATACACTCTCGGCGAATTCCACTGAAAACCCCATTGAACACCACCAGCGAATCGCGGTGAATCACAAACTGTGAATCGCCAGCCATTCGCTCTTCATTTGCAGCGAAATGTGTCCATTGAATAGGGCGAATTGTTTTTTCTGTGAGAAAATTCGCCAGAAAAAAGGCGAATTGCCAGAGTCGCTGTAAAAAAAAAATGGCGAATCAGAGGCATTGAATACTGGCCATAGAGGAGAACAGCTAGCATCTGATTGGTTGCTAGCATCTCACACATCGAAAAACGCAATTTATGAAACTCCCCCTCCAGATTTCAAATACCAGATTTAGTGGCCATCCACAATGAAAGACCTTGCAGCTCTATATATGGCTTTTTTTCCCCATTATTTTTGGATTTTAATATTTCTTAAATGAATCCCATCAAATCAAATGTTTGATTTACTAAAACTGAAGGGACTCTGTTTTTCTTGGATTATAAATCTGAGCATTTGATCAAAGACTCATTAGAAAGTAAAGGAGTGTACATACGGTGCAATGTACTGTCTATTCAAACCCAATTGAATCGCACTGCGCCGTGTACACATTCGAATTAGACTATATCAGTGGTAAGCCAACCACGGTCCTCGAGAGCTACCAACAGTTCACATTTTCCAGACAACCTAGCTGCTGCACAGGTGCACTCATTACTAGCTGAAAGATTTTCAAAGATCCACAGGTGGAGCTAATTACTTCACTTGTGATTCTGTGAGGAGATCTGGAAAACATTGTTGGAAGCTCCCGAGGACTGAAGTTGGCTACCCCAGGACTATATAGTACATACCTCTATGATATAGGGGTGTATTCAATCTTGGGGTCACAGCTGTCGAGCTTGTTCTGCTCGACCGAGAACACGCAGGCGGGATTCAATGTCCCGTCTGCAGTGGGCCGAGAAGGGGGCGCGGCCACGAGCTGCAGCTTGTCACGTCCCGGCAGAACGAGCCCGACTGCTTGTGAAGTCGGGCTCGTTCTGCCGAGCTCCCCTGTTCAATGCGGTCAGGGAAGACAGCATTGAATAGGGCCCGGCGGCCATCTCCCCCTCAGCAGATGGTCGCCGGTGATTGAATACACAGTCTTGCCTGCACAGTCTATTTTTCTATTAGAATTAGATGGCGCGCATCGGGGTCAAATCGAATGCAGTCGATTTAGATTCAATAAGCAAAAAGAAATAGAAAAATAGTTCAAATTAAACAGTGTGTACACCCTATAAGAACTCATGAGCAGGGGGATATCACTTTTTTAATGGTCAAATCAAGTAAAAACAAGTCTATTAATTAAGAAAAAAAAATGAATGAATGGAAAACATCATCAATTTGTTCTAACCTAGAAAAAGCAAAGGAATATTTATGACCATCTCCACTTACTTGCGCTGGAAAAGATACCGAAGTAAAGTCTTCAATATGAAAATTATTCTTCAGGGCTTCTCCAATCTCTTCTATTTTACTGCTCACTACTATCAGGGGGTAAAAGAAAAAAACTGTGAGATGCAAACATTACCATCACCATTACACAGACAGGACAAGAGACGCCAGGATGGCACCAGACCTACCAACACAGAGCCATTAATCACACAATCAGTAACCGCCGCAGATTTCTAATATGCTAAAAATGAATTCTATGAATAGTCTCCATTAAATGTATGAGTAACTAAAAATTACCATCTCGGATGTCCATCAACTTCTGAAACATGTACTTGTACGATTTAGTTAGCGACTCCTCCTGTGGGTTGAGAACCTCAACTTTGGTGTTTTTTCCACTTCCTCCACTCCATGATGTTCCCTGCACCTCACCATAAGAGGTTACCACTTCCCCCCGGTTCCCGCGGGAGCTGTACTTCTGTGATGGGGTGGCACTGTGGAGAAAGTAAATAATAAAATGTGTGCGGTTTGGATTTAATATATTTTATATTTAGAAAAATGTAAAATGAAAACAAATGTTAACATATGCACAGCTCAAAACCTAGAGCCAACTGAAAAATAAGCATGGCATAAAATGGACTAATCTGTCTGTCCCTGAATAGAAAATCACAAAATAATAGTCCAGAGAAATGGGGAGATCTGCAGTAAAACGCACAGCAGAGGGGTAGATTTATCAAACAGCGCTATGGGGCATATGCGCTATCCTCGTGCGCTAAAGCAGAGGATAGCGCTTCCCCCTCATCTATCAAACCCGCTGTGCGCGTGCTGTAACGGCGGCGCTATGGGGAAGGAGGGATAACGTTATACGTTATCTAACTGGGCGCGCTCCTCTTTTTTCCGTACATATCGCCAGAATTATCTGGTGCTGTGGGTCTCTCCTGCTGTGTTCCGCGCCGCTTGCTGGTCTCCGTCATCTGCAAATTCAAACTGCACATGCGCCGGGTACACAGCATCCCCGGCGAACATTACCCGGCACATGCGCAGTTTGAATTTGAAGACGCCAGAGACCAGCAAGCGGAAAACTGCGCATGCGCCGGGTACACAACGCAAGACCAAGGTATCCGGCGCATGCGCAGAAGATATGCCTATGGAGCATTCGTTATGGGAGGAAGCGTATCCCCGGCAGGAGGGGATAACGCACTCCCATCACGTGCACACAAAGATTAATAGATTCGGGCGAAAGTCAGGTTCTCTTCGCCACGATAAAGTGGTGAAGCGAACCTGCGCCCATAAGGTTCCTTAGCGCAATATTAATAAATCTACCCCAGAGTGAGCTATACACACACGTTTGTACAGCTTATATTGCATGCAATAACTCTGCACATGCCCAGAATTTGGTCACATGTATACGCATCTGTGTGTGCGTGATTCTGGCGCTTTCATCCACCTGAGGTGGGATGGTGGAAGGAAAGGGCGTTCTAATGGGTCCTACACATGGGGAAATTTTAGCCCATTTTGTAAGCAATCTGACTAGATTGATTCGAAATTACCCTACATCGCTCTGTGTCGGGACCATAGCGATGCACGGCGCCGCATGTCGCTATCGCTGGGCAATTAAGCTCCTGCAGTCAGATCGCCAGACAGGGCCATTGTTCTCACTGGAGGACACTGACCCTGACAGATCGCTCCGCAGCACACAGCGCTGACACGGCGGTGTGCAACGCTGTGTGCTGAGCGTGTGGGCCCCATTAGGCAGGCCCTCTACCGTTATGTAGTCATAGGTAGGCTACAGTTACATCTTCAAATGCAGACTTTCTGGCCCGCGTGGAGGAGCTCAGCAGTCAGTCATTCTGTAAGCTTAGGCTTACTCAGATGGGCAATGGCTGCAGCAAATGCGGCCGATGGTTGCAAAGGTGATCCAATGCTGCATGTCTAAAGTCCTACTGGAAACCAATTCAGCGGCTCCCTCGCATGTCGTTACCAATATTACGCTCCCTAACTTTCCTACAGAAGACACCTAACGGTACTTGTGAGTTATCTCGGCGCCCGATTTTTTGATGTATCGCATCGCATGCGATGACCCCGATTTTTCCATAGGAATCAATGTTAAAATGATTCCTATGGAAAAAGGGGTCCTTTTCATACCCCTACTATCCAAGTGGGCATGGAGTTGGATATAAACCTGTGGCGAGCGTAGCGAGCCACCGAGCCCGAAGCGTGGCGAGCGTAGCGAGCCCCGCGAGGGGACGGTATTCTGTGTCCCCTCGCGGGGCTCGCTACGCTTCGGGCTCGGTGGCGAGCTACGCTCGCCACAGGTTTATATCCAACTCCATGCCCACTTGGATAGTAGGGGTATGAAAAGAACCCCTTTTTCCCATTGAATTCCATGTTAAAATGGACTCAGTCCATTTTAACATTGATTCCTATGGAAAAATCGGGTCATCGCATCGCATCCGATGGTCGCATGCGATGCGATGTGCCCGATCCGACCCGATTTAGAAATCGGGCGCCCAGATAACTCACAAGTACCCACCTAACAGTTTAGCCATTTCATTGTGCAAATCTGGATGTGGCAAAGAGAATCCCAGTGCTTATATTCTAGGACGTGCAACAATAATACACTAGTGCAGAGGTTCCTAAAGTTTTGGAATCGCGACACCCCGAAGCATCAGAAATGTTTTCGCGGCAGCCCTAGGCTAAAGGTTTCTTATTTAGAAAGTCAGAAACATATATTAGGTTAAATAACGTGTTTATATCTCATCCTTAGGATCCGTTATGTGATAATGGACAGAATTCTCTGCTGTTTATCCACAATTTGACTATTATAATGGACATAGAAAACTTGAATTGGTCCTGGACCACCAATCCAGGGCACCCCTGCAAGTCCCAAGGTGCTGCGGTACACAGTGTGGGAACCAGTGCACTAGTGTGAACACATTACACCATTGTTCATCCCACCACCAAGAGAAAAAAACAGACATTTCTGAAAAGGATACCTGGGTGAGAAGCTAGCGGGAGAGAAGAGAAGATGGGGGCTTCGGGTCATGGACGGAACGCGTTTGGACTGAGGATTCTCCGGTGTGGACAAAATGCGCTTCTGTGAACCCTGCGGAAAAGAAGGTCATTTAAAAGATTACCGGCAATTAGATCTAACAAGACCTGTGGAATACAAATCCCCAGTGAGTACACAGGACCAAAGGCAAGAAAGACAAAAGGGCCTAATTTAGGGCCTGGTTCGTATCGGTAAACTGCAGCTTACCAAGCAGTTGTGGAGCCTGCCCGACAAACCCCCTCCCATCAGCAAGCGTCGAATGATTTAACCTGCCCTCCCAGAAGTCAGTGCAGACTATATTTGCCGACAGTGAGACAAAGACAGGGTGGGCGGCTGATGTCATATGACATCAGCCGCCTGCCCTCGACACACTTCATCCCGCCCGCATATGCATGGGGACAGAACCGCAGCATTTCTGCAGCAGCCATACAAGTCTATATACACGTATGCCTACAAATGTAAGAGGCAAGCGACTGGACAGTACATGTAGTAAAAGCTAAAACTGCATTAGCCTAGCTCTACGCAATGAGAATTGGTAATGACGTTGACTCGTTTCATTTCCTAGGCAACCAGAAACTCTTTCAAGACCTTCCAGAGTCTTGAAAAAGTTTCCGGTTGCCTAGGAAACTAAACGCGTCGACGTCATTTCCGCCCCTGAGCCAACCCATCTCTGAGGTCACAATTCTCTGCACACGGAGCCGGCTCATTCGACTTGTCTCTGCTATTATATTTGGAGCCCACCTATTGCCTGCAGCCTTCGGCTCCAGGAATTCTATCCCACGGCTTATTAATCTACCGCATCCCACCGGAGCACTCACTCACGGGCGACACAACGTCACGTATATCGGGTCGAGCCGCCGTGTCATCGGGCTCCCCGATCCCTCCAGAATCCACTACCAAGGAGGGTGAGCATAACCTAAGGATCTATTGCATTACATGAAACTCTACCACCTGGTGTTGCATGCGCCAGCAGGTTACACGCAGCTTGGTCCCTATTTTCATTTTGACTGTTTTGGCTTGCACCTTCCCCAATTCATCTAACAAACTACCCCCCGCTACTAACACTCTGGCTGATCTAATCCATTATTGACTTCATATTGCTCCTGGAATCCATCCCCCACTTATTAATTAATTTGTGACCTCATTCGAGTTGGCTATCGATACTGCCTTTATTCAAGCGCTTACCTCATATTGCAACCAAGTATATGAGAAGTTACAAATTATTTTATTGTATCTACTTTTTAATTTACTTATATGTGTACATTCAGTTTTTATGAACGTGTCTTTTCATATTTAAAATTCTAAATGTGATGTTTACAGTGTGTCCAGGTGTCCTATTGTTCAGAGAGTACTAATCTAGACTCAGCAGTGCAAGTGCAAAACCAATTATTTTTGCAATTTCTTGGTGAGTTACCAGCAGACTCACCTGCACCTGCTGCAACTGTTAATCTAGAGGTTTGATTCTCCTGTGTTTCACATTTGGTTCCAAATTTAATTTTAGTAAGCGCCAGGTGCTGCGGACTGAGGGGGAGCCTAATGCTGTGTACACACGGTGCAATTTTCTTTCCGATGTTGACGATATAGTCAACATCGGATCGGAATCGGATGCAGATCGCAAGGGTTTTAACCCTTGCGATCCCGATGCGCGTTCACGTATCGCAAGCCAGAAAGTCTTGGCTGCCTTGACTACATAGTGCAGATCTGCACTATATAGTGAAGATTGTATGCAAATCGGATGTGCCTTAAGATCCTATCCACGATCCTATCTGATCGTGGATCGCATCTTAAGGCACATCTGACCGTGTGTACACACCTTAAGAACCCTCCTGCGTCCACAGACTTTTTTCTAGCTCTGCACAATACAGAGACAATAGTTCCTCACCCATATTTATAAATAATACATTTCCATATAAAATGGTATCAAACACAAACACCTCTACATCAGCTGTACCCATCTCATGGGACTCTTCTGCCCAGCAGACCCTCAAAGGAAATAAAGTCATAATCCAAATGGAGACATTAATGAATGAAGTTTTATCAACTAGAGAGGTAAAGACACATTCAGAGGCACATGTGGCAATGCATCCACATATAAGTAACTGCATTTTCACGGGGTTAACACATACAAGGGTAAATTTACTAAAATTAAAAGTGATATTGCCCATAGCAACCAATCCGATTTGGTCTATAACTTATCTACTGCGTCCTAGAAAACGATGGACACAGCTATAGGTGGCATTTCCATCTGCAACCAAGTCCTGACATGCAGGGTTTAGTGCATTCGGAAATGTGGTAAAAATACAGAAAAAATATGGGTTTTACTTTATTTCTCCTTTAGCTCACACCACTCACTGTCAGAACAATTTGTGGTCACTGATGCAAATGGCATACCATCCAAAATCATTCATCACTTGAACACATTTACTATACTAGTTACCAGCCTGTCAAAATGACAGATCATCATAACAGTAATGTCAGTGTCGGCAGCAATGCACACCTGAACGAACAACCACAATCACTCCATTGGGTGCCATCTAGTGGCCATTGGCATGCAAAACACTTGGAGAGGTGAGGCGAGCGGGGAGGAGCAGAGCTGATACTATACAGCATTCCAAACACAAGAAGATGAAAGCAAACCGATGAATGCATTCTCCACTATGTAGCACACAGGAAATACAGATAAATAATGAAATGTAACCCGCAGACTTGCCTTGGCAGGTGTGGTATATGAATCAAGCAGGTTCTCCTCTTCAGTCTCTACTTCTATACTGAAGACAGCGTTAAGGATCCATGCACTGGAGGGGAGAAACATTTCACCATTCACCATGAATGTGTTGATGGCACAACAGCAAAAGGATACAGTTCTTGAATGCTGTTAATGTCTCTATTGCCACAATGTTTTTCTTTCTTCAGATTCTGGGGTCTAATATTTTTCTTATTGAGATTCTGAGGGAAGACAGAAAGTTAGATACAGAATAATCTCATGTGCTTGCCAGTAACATCTACATCAGTGAGACACAAGTCATTTGCATTCTATTTTTATAGTGTGTAATGGCAGAATGTGAGGGCCAGTCATTGTGGACACACACACACACACACAGCTGTTAATGCTGGATACTGGGTGCTTGATGCTACCACGCCAGTGCCCTCTAACATAGGAGACACATAGAAGGTGTAATAACAAATAGGCTACTCTTGATATAATGAGACATAGGAGACACAGAAAAACCCTTGAGGCCTTGATTTAGAAGAACAAGTGATCTAGATCCCATATCAGTGAAGCATGTATTACAAAAACAATAAAGCTGGGTACACACACACACACACACACTATCCGATTTGCTGGACCGCCGATAACGTTAACAATATAGGCGGTGCACTCGGACGAACGATCGCACGATAAAATCCTTTTGCTGAATGTTAGGGTGGGGGTGGGGCATTAACAACCCATAGTTGAAACACGTTAGACAATATGTACGATAATATCGTTACTGTGCATATCATTTGTGCACCCAGCTTAAATATTCCCCCAAATAATCACTAAAAGCACAATTTTTCAGTTTTTATTATTTCAATCCAGGGCAGCAAATTATGCCATGACAAGCTTTCAGGTAACCCCACATGCATAGACATTTGCTTAAAGTCAGTCTGGGAAATGAATAATAAAATATACACAATCCAGACGCCAGATTTCACATAAACCAGTGCCCAACAGCAATAGCAGGCCCCAATATAATTTGGCTGCCAGTTGACAAATCTCAATATCTGGCCACCTACATGAATGCCCAAAACGGGATCTAATTAAGCTGCTTTGCATCAAACAAGTGGCACAACTGGCCCACGCCACCCTTTGATTGGCAATAATTGCAGAAGCTTGTAAGACTATATTAACAATTTGGCTGCAACTTCTAACCCTCTTTTTTTATGCTCTATTACTTGTTTTTAATTAATTGGGCCTAGGTTATCCTAAAAAAAAAAAAAAAAAATTTTTTGCGTAAGAGTTACAGAATTTATACCCCAAAGACCCAAATCCACTGCAGTATACAGAACTCATCAGGGTATATGTTGCAAAATGCAGCTAACGATCCTCCTTTATAATTAGGGGGGGGGGGTATTCAATCGCCCACCACTATTTTTGATGGGGGAAATAGCAGCGGGAGCCTATCCAATGCTGTCTTTCCAGACAGCATTGAAGAGGCATCTTGGCAGAAGGGACCCGACAGTCAGGCACGTTTTGCCGAGAACGGCCATGGATTGTTGAGATGACAGCCATATCTCAACCATCTACAGCAGTTTCTCACGGACACGTTCCCTTTTTGTCGTTTGGCAGGCGGGACATTGAATCCTGCCTGCCGAATATCAGTCAAGCGGACCGAGAACGGGCCAGGGTCACGACTGTCGGGACATACAGTCGTGACCTGGGATTGAATAACCCCTTAGTGTTAAATAACATACATTACTGGCCGAGGTTCTCCGGGCTGGGGGAGGAGGGGAGGCACCTATTCTCTGCGGTAATCACATCTTTGAGATCTTATCTTCACTTCTATTACAACAGACTCCTACATAATAGAACAAATGGTTTAATCCTTGATTGCCTTTACATTTTTTGTTTTAATCTATTATATAATTGTCTGAATTTGTGTTATTGTCAATTGTACCTTTAGTCCTTACGATGTGTATCTGACACCTGATGCTTCAATTAATACATACAATAAAAATAATCTCTAAATATAAATAGTCCATGGGCAATACATATCATTTAAATTTAGCGCAGGGGCAAGCTTTACAAACTGAAGCCATATTCTCTATACCATAATAGCCGGTACCACACAGGGGTTATAACCTGCAGACCTCCATCAGGTAAGTCCAGTGTAGTGGATGTATTTCACTCACCCCCACTACTGAAACAGAACCAGCTGTGTATACAACAGAAATGTCAGCTTGCCGGCCATGATTGGTCTCTCAATAGGGTTATGCCAGCAGGGTTTTCCCATTGTACTAATAGGTGGGTATATAATAACTGTGTTAACATTGTCTACTGAACTTAGCAATGGTTATCTGTTTGACATACCTCATGCTCTAGAAGAATGAGATTGCCAACTGTGAGAGAGAGACTCCGAGTAGTACTGAAGGCCACCCATTCATCAACTATCTGTTCTTCATTGAGTCTGTGAATGGTACAGAGCTCAACCACTGCAAAACAGAAGGACATAAGAGAATAGTTGAGTGCACACTTACATTGTTTACTCCAAGACCTTGTTCGCTTAATTATAATTCTTAACTTATATGGCGCCACAAGGGATCCACAGTGCCCAATTACAGAATACAGAAACGAACAAGCAAAACAGCGACTTACATTGGAATACAATAGAGGACAAGTACAGGGTACATACACATAACTGCATCAGCAGAGGGCACCGGAATAACTATCAGCATGGCCGAAAACCACAGGATTTGGTGCCATCAAAGATGGTTTAATATGAAAAGGTAAAACATGAGGGAAGAGGGCCCTACTCATGAGAGCTGTTCATGTGTCACATGACTGTTGTAGTCTCATGGTACATCACTCATTGACTGCGTGGATGTAATGCTAAAGGACCTGCCTGTGCACTTAGAGCAGGCTGCTATTACATCCTCCAAGGCCCTTCCGATAAGGTTTGAGAAATGTTGGGACAGGATCAGAAAATGCTGGTGGGTACAGGTGTATTTTTATTAGGGATGTGCCAATCCAGATTTACCTGGATCTCAAAATGGGATCTTACTTGCTATCCGGCTGTCACATGTTTTGGAGCCAAAACATGTGACAGCTAACAGATAATAAGATCCCATTTTGAGATCTGGATCTGCACATCCCTAATTTTTATGAGGAGCTAGTCAACACAGGGGTGGGATCTTATCTGTGTTAAATCAGTGAATATGGGGCTAGGTGTGTCAAGCTGTTGTGCACAGAGGTATATATGCATTAAACTGAAGTATGTGTGGTAACAGTTGACAAGTAGGGGGAACATGATTAACGAAAGCTAGTGGGCATCAGATATTTTTTGGAGAGCACAAGACATCGCATAATTATTGAAATAGAAAAGTAAAAAAAAAAAATGAATAATAATAATAATAATAATAATAATAATAATAATCAGGCAAAAGACATTACCAGAAAATTGTTTCGTCTAAAAATAAAAATAAAAAATAAAAATAGAGAACATTTATTGCATTGTCTCCAACTGTTCTGGAGGTTCCACCCAGCTCAAGATGCAATGTGAATGGGTAAGCCAGGTCAATGCCGCCCAGCAACCATTGACAGCATAGGAGGAAGCGCCGGCTCGGTAACCATTGGCGAGGTCATCAACTCGGCAGTAAGCGGAGCCAGGCTGTCAGTCTGGGTGGCACCCAGGATGTACCCATGCACAAAATCCCAGGAATTAAAATGGGTATAAGGCAATTGAGAAAGGTAAGGAGTTCCCATTAAATTGATACATTTTACTATTTATACTTCAAAAGGGTTTGTTACCTGGTAACACAAACCACAAAATAATGTTAGCTGCAATTAACATAATGCAGGACAGTGACAAAACAATGTATGTGCTGAGCCACAAGGTGGACACAGAGCTAAATGTGAAATGTGCATCAATTCAAACGTACTGTATACCAGTGTACTTGTGCACTAGCAAGGGGAACTATATTTATTGGGGAACGGTTATTAAAAAAAAAGCAAAGTTAACCAACCTTCACTATGTAATCTGTACATACCAAAAAAAAAAGGCATTTAGATAAAATCTAGTGGAAAATAGTCCAGAGAAAGCATACATAGATATGAATGCTGACTGTATTAGATGGGCGCGATTCCAAGTCATATCCCTTTTCCACCCACATCCCAGTCCAACTCAGGTTTTGGAACACTGCACCTTTGACCCAAATTGACTCTGGGGATGGACATTGGAATGCGATGGTTTTAAACCATCAATGTGTTTGATTAGATGTTTAAACCATTCGTTGGCACAATTATGACGCTTGCCACCGTCTAGTTCAGCGATGGCTAACCCTAACACTCCAGCTGTTGTTAAACTACACATCCCAGCATGCCCTGCTACAGTTTTACTATTTGGCCATGATAAAACTGATGCAGGGCATTAGTTCAACAACAGCTGGAGTGTCAAGGTTAGCCAACACTGGTCTAGTTACAGGTCGACAGTAGCTGGAGTGTCAAGGTTAGCCAACACTGGTCTAGTTACAGGTCGACAGTAATGAAAGTTAGATGCCAGCGTTAGTGCGGTGGTCACATAGTCGACACAAGTTTTTTCACTTTTTGGTGCCGAATGTCACAGGTCGACTTGGCTCATACTTTACTATCCAAGTGGAGATAGAGAGAGAGACACAGCACATAAACAGTGACCACGGGGACCTCTTTGACATTTGGCACAAAAAACATGAAAAACTCTTGTCAACCATGCTCCCTTTGCTCTATCGCTGGTGTACTTCCATTTCTGTCAATCTAGAAGCGGTAGACTATCTTTAGGCATTTACTAAATGGGCTGACTAAAGGACCATACACACTGGGCAATTTTGAGCTGAAAGCCAAGAAACACCAAGTTTAAGCGCCTTTCAGCTCAAAGCCGCCCAGTGTGTATGGCCCGACGATGAGCGCTCTCGCATCATCGCCGGGAAAGCCGCTCATCTGCTTGTATTACCCCTCCCCACTGACAGAGCCGGGCAGGGGGAAAGCCACTCATTGTATATGCATCATAATAATTGGAACTACATTAAATGGGCAATATGCACACAGCATTGGTGTATCCCTTTAAACATAATTTCTTACAAGAAAAACATTCACTTTATCCACAATTTATAGGTACTACGTAAAAACCGGACGCGGACAAGACCCCAGACTACCGGACTGGTCATCAAAATCTGCAGTCCAGAGCTTGTAGTGTCCAGTCCCGTTCTGGGGGTGTCTTGTCCGGGGGGATGTCCATTTGACATCTCATACAAAGCCACGGCGCAGACGTCAGGAATGATGCTTGTTGCATGTAAACAGTTTCTTACACTTCTCTCGAACATCCTCATCCTCAATTGTAACATCAAACTCGTTCAGTCCGTTCTCAATGTTCTCCAGTGACACTGGCATGGTGACACCACAAATAATCCAGGGGGAATAAGTCTCCTGAGTGCAGAAACAAAGAACAGCTGTCACATAAGCATAGAGCTACATTATCTGTGGAATATCCTGATCCTAGTCCTCCCCATACAGAAGCAGAATGACATTACACCCCTGACCCCCTATAATGAGATCTGCTCTGTACAGGAACCCCAACCCGGAACACGACAATAGATATTCAATCAGATCACCAACCTAAGATGCTGCTGGAAGTGGGACTGCGGAGATCAGCATTGATTCTAGGAGCCCTCTCACGTTACAGCGATACTCGGGAACAGACTGTGCGCACACATGAAATACCACCGTAGTAATCAGTCACGTTTGGTTCCGTGTGAATGAAATTTCCCGCGCTGCAACATGCCTAGGAGATGGCGCTCTCTCTGCACACAGGCAGTGTCCTCCTGACAGGCAACCAACCAGCGAACTGCCCCTGCTACCAGGAGAAAGTATGGGCGGGACTACGAGTGTGGTTCACTTGACGTGCCTAGAGTCACGTCACGTGACCGTTCCGGATCACGGCTTGCCTTGCATTGGGAGGGGAACTCGTCCCAGCACATACCCTGGCCTGCACGTACAGCATGCTGGGAAGTGTAGTCTAACTTAAGTTTAGGAGGCAACGTGCGCGCTCCAGTCCAATTGTTATGGAATTACATGCCCAGCCCCCAGCATGCATTGCCCTGCCACAATAATTTATTCAGTGGCATATAGTTCCACAACAACCACAGCAGCAGCCTTCCCTGGCTTGAACTGTCATTTGTGCAGTGCTACTAGACTAGATGCAGTTTAACAAACCTGTGGCTAATTGAATGTAGCCTCAAATATATTAACATACCTCCCAACTTTTGAAGTTGGGAGGTCGGGACGTTCGCGAACTCCGGCCACGCCCCCATTTTCGCCGCTCGTCGGCGCTGAAGAGATGCTGTGCGCATGCGCACAGCGTCTATTCTCGGCAAGCTGGGGGGGCTCCCAACTGTCCCCCCCACCGCGGGACAATGGCGGGACGCGGGAACGTCCCCGAATATCGGGACGTTCCCGCGGAAATCGTGACAGTTGGGAGGTATGATATTAAGTATCACCTGAATGTATCAGGCGGGACCGCAGCTGTGATCCCTTCTGCACTCACTGCCACCGCTCACATTCATACCTCCCAACTGTCCCGCTAAACGCGACCGAAAACGGGGTGTGACCTAATTTCCGCGCGAGTGGCCCTATTCTCATATTGATAAAGTTGGGAGGTATGCACATTCCCCATAGGTTACTATGGGAGATGCAAAGCTGCCAGATGTATCAACTTTGGGCAGCAACGATTCACATCCCTTGGCTACCCATTGTAGCCTATGGAGGATCACACTACCAGCGGAGCAGTGTGGTCGGCGGGGGGGGCAGTGCTAACCGCTAATGTGCAGACCTCTCCCGGTGCCCAGCTCAGCACATCGCAGGGGTGGATTCTAATTGTCAGGCACCTCTCTGCCATTCTGGAAGGGTAGGCAAAGTATGGTGCTAAATGACAGGCACATAGTGGTACTGTTAGCTACAAGATAGCGTGCTGATGTCCCCGTCAATATGTGGCTGGTCACAGCGTAGCGAGAAGATGCGTCAGAATATACGCAGCCTAGCAAGCAGGTCTGAATTGGGCCCTCTAATGATCTTCAAGAGGCACTTGAAAAATATAGCCATCATATAGATCACACACGCCATCATAAAGATCACACACGCCATCATATAGATCACACACGCATATCAGCGGTCCACAGGGGGGGAAAATCTGTTTATTTCTCATGTGCATGCAACATAAGCACAGTATTCAATCTTCAGGGAACACACAGGACCATTGCTATACAAGACTCTCAAACACACACACACACACAAAACACACCCCTGCCTGCTAAATTGCAGGCAGTAAAACAAACTTGCATTATGACTGACAGGCAGAGGATCACTGGTTGGAGGAGAGCTGGGCCTAATTCACAGATACATGCAAACCTGATTGATTGTTTACATACATTCCCAATAGCGAAAGACCTGTGGATGTTTTCATTTAGTCCTCTGCTTTTCTCAATCTATACCTCCTCTCTTGGCAAACTAATCAGCTCTTAGATTTCACTATCACTTGTATGCTGATGATACTCAAATCTATCTATCAACCCCAGAGTTGTCACCAGTGGTTTTGGGTCGAGCGTCTGATTGTCTCTCTGCCATCTCATTTTGGATGTCTTGTCGCCAACTCAAACTCAATATTTCCAAAACGGAATTACTTATATTCCCGCCAACTAAGAACGGTTACCATCCTGACATCTCCATCGCTGTTGACAACTCGATAATCTACCCTACCCCACAAGCTCGTTGCTTAGGGGTCATCCTCGACTCTGAACTGTCCTTTCTTCCCCACATTCAATCTGTCTCCAAATCATGTTACATGCATCTAAGAAACATATCCAAAATACGACCCTATCTCACACAAGACACTACGAAATCTCTTATCCATGCACTCATTATATCCCACATTGATTATTGCAATAGTCTCCTAACTGGTCTTACCTAGAACAGACTCTTACCACTGCAATCAATTTTAAATGCTGCTGCTAGGCTGATCTTCCTTGCAAGACGCTCATCATCTGCTGATCCGCTCTGCCAGTCCCTCCATTGGTTGCCTGTATATTACCGTATTCAATATAAAACACTTCTACTTGCATATAAAGTTATTAACCATACTGCACCAGCATATATCTCTGCACTTATCACAAAATATCTCCCATCTCGACCACTACGCTCTACACAAGATCTGCGTCTCTCTTCTGCACGGATCACTAGCTCCCATTCACTATTACAGGACTTTCATCGGGCTGCTCCCATCCTATGGAATGCCCTTCCACGCACATTAAGACTCTCCACCAGTCTCAGAACTTTCAAGCGTTCCCTGAAAACTCACCTCTTCAGGCAAGCCTATCATATTTAAGTTCTACATGCATAACCCTCCGAGGCACTTATGTATTATATAGCTTCCCTTCTGGACTTGTAACTGCTATGCTATTACTGATGCCTGTCCTTGTGTTTCCCCCCTATTTCCCTATAGATTGTAAGCTTGCAGCAGGGCCCTCCTACCTCCAAGTCTGTCTGTTGTTACCCAGTTTGTCTTATCACTGTCCACTATTGTAAAGCGCAACGGAATCTGCTGCGCTATATAAGAAACTGTAAATAAATAAATAAATAAATAATAAATTTGGCTCTACCACTAACTGTACACTGTAACCTCCTGTGAGGCCCAATCCAAAAAGTTACTATTTGTTACAAAATAGTTAAGTTTACATATATTAAGACTACAAAAAAAAAAACTATTTTGGGATATCTTGCCCCAGCAGGGGCAAAACAGGGTGCTCAAGGCGAGCGTGGGATTTTAATCATTATAGACAGGTCAGGTGATTTGGGTTTGATTATCACATGCCACATAGACTCAGGCGAGTCCAAATTGTGAGCCATTAAAAACTTTGTAAGAATTTCAGTTAATCTAAAAGCCGAGATCTTCCACAATTGTTATTCTAACAGAAACATCAATAAAACACAGAACAAGTTCCAAAGGAGAACAACACTTGACAGAGGAGAGACAGTGATGCGTTAAGGGTTCAATAAACACTCAAATATCTGCAAACATTTCATACACATAAGTGTCTGATAGAACCGCTGTGAAAATGGCATTTAGGGAATGAATTAATATAAAAATTTAAATCTTCGACACAGTTTTGTTTATGCCCAATCAACTTTATTGGTCAATGCAAATTCATTCATGGGATACATTTTTTTATATTCTTGCCTTCAGTGGGCAATTCATCTTCGTCAGGTAATCTCCAATTCAAAACCAATTACCATGACAGGGTATTGTCTAATCGCTGTGCCCAATTAATCCCCCCAAAAATGACATAACTCTCTTGTTGGATAAAATTGGCCACAGCAGCCATCTTTATTAAAACAATACAAATTTAACAATAATCAAAAACATTTCCCACGGAAGGTGGTCCCCGAGGCCCTCAATAAATCTATCCACACCTCTAAGCACTTCCAGGAGTTGTTACCCCCAGCCGATAGCGATTGGCTCGAGGGCACCAATTGTCAACACCCAGTGCTCATTAATTAAACCTCACCCAGGGGAGTCCAGCCCCCTCATGGGGCCCTCCCCGCCGCATAATTAAGCCTCAATGCCACTAACCTCGAGGACCCCCCTCCGCACAGGCCACTGTGACAAAAGACAACCTAACAAATAAGTCTACCTAAAAACTATAAAATTAGGGAGGGTGGGAGCTGTTAAGAAAAATCTCCCAGTGACCCCTATTTTCTGTCTGCACCCTGCTTATATACCCTTACAACACCCCGTTAAGCCCCTCCCCCTTATGACCCTCTCCTTAGACACCCCTTCTATGACTGTCCAGCTAGTCAGCTCCCTACAAACCCTGTCAGGGGAGCCTACCCCCAGGCTTTGCCTCCAGTTTAGCTCCTACATGACAGGGTATTGTCTAATCGCTGTGCCCAATTAATCCCCCCAAAAATGACATAACTCTCTTGTTGGATAAAATTGGCCACAGCAGCCATCTTTATTAAAACAATACAAATTTAACAATAATCAAAAACATTTCCCACGGAAGGTGGTCCCCGAGGCCCTCAATAAATCTATCCACACCTCTAAGCACTTCCAGGAGTTGTTACCCCCAGCCGATAGCGATTGGCTCGAGGGCACCAATTGTCAACACCCAGTGCTCATTAATTAAACCTCACCCAGGGGAGTCCAGCCCCCTCATGGGGCCCTCCCCGCCGCATAATTAAGCCTCAATGCCACTAACCTCGAGGACCCCCCTCCGCCACCAAGCACGGGGTTAAACCCTTGACCCCGAGCGACCCCCCCACATCCGGAACGCTGTTTCTATCCCCTCTTGTAGTCCCAAAGACCACACATCTATCCCTACAGCGTTCAAGTGCACACCGTCACCTCTCCAAAAAGCACCGGCACCAGACTCGAGTTCCCTGTGCCTCACCACTACCGCGCCGTTTCTAGCCATAAAACGCCCAATTGCCCTGTTAACTTTTATCCTTGCCTTATTGATCTTGTCAGCCGACCTTGCATCCCTCCAATAACGGCGCGGCACAATATCCGACCAAACCGTGATTACCTCCGGAAACATTGCCCATAAACGTAGGAGATCAAACTTGATATCCCGTATCAACTCCCTAAATGGTCTGCTCCCGAGGTCATTCCCTCCCACATGCAACACTAATATGTCAGGAGCTCTATCGAGCCGAACAAAACGGTGAAATTCCTGTAACACTCCACTCCATACCATACCGCGCTTCCCCAGCCAGCGAACCAATGCCTCTCCTCTATCCAAACCTAGCTGGCGGCCGTTCGGTCTGACATCAGCCCGCAAAGCTCCCCAAAAGACATATGAATGTCCTAAAATCCAAATCAGGCACGGGGACTGCCCTAAAATAGAAAGAACACAGTCAGCCTCAAAATTCCCCTAAACGAACATAGGAGCGAAAACGAGACGATTCCCACCGCCCAATACGCTTAATTAACTCATCTCCAAATCCCATCCTAGCAGCCTCAGTTGCGGCCCCAATGCGGAAAGAGTGACCCGCGTATTCCTCCCCCTTGAGGCCCAACGTCCGCAGGACTGCTCTAAACACACTTGTGAACTGGAACCGTGATAAAAAGGATCCATTCGCATGCATCAGCAACGGATCCCTTTCCCTGCCCACTCTGACCTCCTTAAATATCCTTAGCCGTGCTACCGGGCACATATCCGAGCCTGGTACGGAGAAGAGAACTACCTTCTTCCCCCTCCCTAATTGATCCGTCTTCGACCTCCTCACCACTAGCTCCACCCTATCTGAATATAAATCCACATCCTCTCCTAACAAACCTCCCGGCCTGGAGACGCTTGGACTCACAAGCTCGCCAATCCGCAGTGCCCCGAAGAAGGCAAGCGAAAAGGCTACCCCGAACAACTTCTCCTCGAAATTGGAACTACAGACCTCCCCTAACTTTCTACCCATATTCTGCAACAGCTGGAAGGACACTGGCCTTCTCTGATCCACTACATGTCCTCTCCTCCAACCTTTTAAAGCTTGCGCAATCAGGAAATTCTTGGTGACGTCAGGCCTCCCACCTGCACGAAACCCAAAAGCCAAGCCCGCCATGCAGCGCGTGATTTTTGCCACTGACCAACCAATCTCCTTACAATGGCCTATATATAGCAAGACAGCCAACTCGTCATCATCCTCCTTCAAACCTACTACCTCACGCCATTCTAGCCAGCTCCGCCATTCCTGATTGTATGCCGACCATGTATTCGGGGCCAAGGATTCCCTGATGAGCTGATCGACTACCCGTCCAGCAGAGCCCAGAGCCGACTCGGGAACCCGGTCCCCTCCCTGTCCGCCTCTGGTGCCAACTCCCGGAAACGTTCCCACTGTGAACGAGATAAAGAATCCGCAATGCCGTTAGAGACACCGGGGACGTGCCTAGCCACAACCCACAAATTCAAAGCCAGGCATTCCAATACCAACTGCTGCAAAATGATGACCACTGGCGGTGAAGATGCCGACAATTGGTTAATAGCCATGACAACCCCCAGATTATCGCAGTGAAAACAAATCTTCCTGTCGCGGAATATCTCACCCCAAACAACTTCTGCAACCAAAATAGGAAATAACTCCAACAATGCTAAGTTTTTTACCAAGCCTCTCTGCACCCAAGACTCCGGCCACCTGCCCACACACCAATGTCCCTGGCAATAAGCCCCAAAACCGCCACTCCCAGCCGCGTCTGTGAAAAGGTCTAGCTCTGTAGCCACGCACGTGTCTGACATCCACAACGCCCTGCCGTTGAAAGTTTCCAGAAAAGTTGCCCACACCCGCAAGTCCCCTTTCAACTCACTACCTAATCTGACAAAATGATGAGGAAGAACCACCCCTGCTGTCGCTGCTGCCAGTCTCCTGCTGAAAATGCGGCCCATTGGCATAATGCGACACGCAAAATTCAACTTACCCAGCAAAGACTGTAATTCCCGCAATCTAATTTTCTTCAACTGCAACGCCCTCCCCACCTCGGCCTTCAAACCCAGCAATTTTTCTTCAGGCAAACGGCACTCCATATTCACAGTATCAATGACAATACCCAAAAAACTGATCACAGTCGCAGGGCCCTCCGTCTTACCTGGAGCAAGCGGGACTCCAAAATCTGCCGACACCCTTTCAACAGTCCTCAACAATAAGTCACATACACCGGTCCCCCCAGGACCAATACACAAGAAGTCATCCAGGTAATGAATAACTGAATTGCACCCAGAGACATCCTTAACCACCCACTCCAAAAAGGAACTAAAGGCCTCAAAATAAGCACACGACAAGGAGCAACCCATCGGTAAACATCGATCAACAAAAAACTCCCCATCCCAACAACAACCCAACAAACGCAAACTGGTTGGGTGAACTGGCAGCAATCGAAATGCAGATTCAATATCAGTCTTTGCCAACATGGCCCCATTCCCAAACCGCTTTACCCACTGAACAGCCGCGTCGAACGAAGTATAAACCACCGAGCAGATGTCGGGGTCAATGCCATCATTGACCGACGCCCCTTTTGGAAAGGACAAATGGTGTATAAGCCGAAACTTGTTCGCCTCCTTTTTTGGCACCACCCCCAAAGGAGAGACTATCAAATCTGGCCATGGTGCCGCCCTAAAAGGTCCAGCCATACGACCCAGTTGCACCTCCTTAACCAGTTTTTCCTGCACCACATCTGGATGCTCTCTAGCAGACTTCAAATTCCTCCTAAAACTCCCTGACACCTGCACGTCAGAAGGTATCTTAAAACCTTCCTTAAACCCCTCCTCCAACAAGGCGGCTGTCTGCTGATCAGGATACCTACGCAGATAGCCCAGCATCCTTTCCAGCCGAACTGGTGTCACCCCCTTTTGAACTACCGTCTCGTGACTTCCCTCTGAAGCATTTATTTGCACCGTGGTTCCCTCCACATGAGGAACATTCATGCTTGAATTTGCATTTTGCCCCAAACCGGCATGACCCGTCATTAAAGGCAAAGCAGAGTCCCTTCTGCATGGCCGTCCCGCTTGTGGCCTCCCTCGGCCCCCCCCCCCGTCCCCACGAAAGGGCTGCCCACTTTTTATGGGGGCCGTCACCTTCAACCATAAAGCAATATCTTTATGGTCCCAACGAATGTTGGGGCGCACCGCCTTCCTCTGTCTAAATTGCTCGTCGTACCGGAGCCAAGCCAAACCCCCATACACCCGGTACGCCTCTCCTATCGCATCCATGTAACAAAATAAGCCTGAACAATTGTCAGGTGCCTTCTCCCCAATCACACTAGCTAAAATAGCAAATGCTTGCAACCAGTTCGTGAATGACCGCGGTATCAGCCGATACCGCCGCCGTTCCTCCTCCTCCTTCTTCTCCTCCTTACGGGGCCTATCCAGATTAAAACGCTCCAAAGGGAGCAATGAAAATATATCCACGTATTCCCCTTTCCAAATCCTCTCCCTCACCTCCTGCTTCAGGTGGGCCCCCAATGGCCCCTCAAAACATACGTACACCTCCCCTTTTGCGGTGTCACTAAGCCTCCCACTCTCCTCCTGCGTCCCCACACTGCCCCCATCAGCCCCCGCACTACTGTTACTTTGCTCACCGCCGGATACCGGCACCCCGCTGCTCCCCGGCACCCCAATGCTAACCGGCACCCCACTGCTAACCGGCACCCCGCTGCTAACCGGCACCCCACCGCTAACCGGCACACTATTACTGACTGGCACACTAATGGTAGCTGGTGTGCCCGAATTCTGCAGGGCCCATGCTGCCGCCGGGGACGGCCTCGCCCCCTGCCGCAAACCCACCAACCAATCTGCAAAACCACTCAATAATTCAGTAAAGCCCCTACTCATTTCCCCTTGGAGGGCTAACCCTCCCCCCCCCTGACTCTGTGCTAAAGCATTAACAGACATAGAGACAGACTCACCAGGCTGCCTGGGGGCTGTGAACCCAGCAGCCGCAGGTCCAGTGTCCTGACGAGACCCAGCCAATGAAGAGGGACCAGGTATTTCTCCATCGTCTGCTGACGCTGCCATCTCTCTTCTCCTGTCATCCCGACCCTCAGGTATAGCACCAGCCGGCGTGACCTCGTTGGAGGCGGAGCCAGCTGTGCGTCTCTCGCTCCGTGTACCAGGCCTGCGGTCCTCAGCCTGTACTTTTGCCCCCCTGGCACGACTCACCCCGCGCTGGGCAGCAGCATGCCCCGCATGCCCCGCCGCTCCAGGTCCAGTACCACGCACCGCCGGATCTTCTTGCACGTGGGGGGGGTCCCCCCCGCGTGGAGGGTTCCGCCTGCTGGTTGGATTCCTCCCAGACCTGGTCCTGCGGGCGGAAGGTGCCCGGCCCACAGCCTGGCCTGGAGGGTCCCTGACGGGGCTCCTTGAACGGCGCTGAACCCTGGGGGACACAGATGGGCTGAAGCGCTCCGGAGGCCTGGACCTCCGAGGCCGTGCGCCCGCTGGAGCAGCCTCCTGCGTTGCTGCTCCCAGTCCCCCCAGCAGACCTGACATCTGCTGCTGCAGCCACTCAGCCCCTCTGGTGCCTGCTGCCTCTCTGAGGGCAGCCAGCGCTGCAGATACTTCAGCATCAGCGTTTGGGGAAGCCATGGGAGATGCAGTGCTGCTTAGCTGTTAAGAAAAATCTCCCAGTGACCCCTATTTCCTGTCTGCACCCTGCTTATATACCCTTACAACACCCCGTTAAGCCCCTCCCCCTTATGACCCTCTCCTTAGACACCCCTTCTATGACTGTCCAGCTAGTCAGCTCCCTACAAACCCTGTCAGGGGAGCCTACCCCCAGGCTTTGCCTCCAGTCCAGCTCCTACATACCAGTACTCTTTGAAATTTGCTCCACATTATTTGTTGTAAGGGTGAGCAAACCAGTGTCCTATAAGTTAGCTGTCATTGGGAATCCTCAGTTCCTTTGACATCTCTCTTCTAAAACCTCTGAAGGTCATTTTTTTTATCATATTTTTTATTGAAGCATTAGCATCATTACATAGTTAAAATTTGTTCAATACAAAATGAAAGAGCACCGGCCTTTTATATTTCAAAATGTATACAACCAAGTATTTACGGGATTGATACGAAATCCCGGCGGTCTGAATCCCGGCTCTCAAAATCCTGACAAGGGGGGGGGACATGGATCGCCCCCCCCCCCTTGCGGTCTCGCTGCCCTCGCCATGCAGTGGGCCCGGTACCACGCTACACTTGGCACACTAATTTATTCTCCCTCTATGGGTGACGTGGACACCCACAGAGGGAGAAAGTTATGGGATTTCGGCGGTCGGGATTCCGACGGCAGGATTTTGAACACCGGGATTCCGACCGCCAGGATTATAACTGCATCCCGTATTTACAGTATACATACATCCAAATTATAGTTAAGGGTTATCTTCTGAAGAAACCGCCAAATTCTATGACGGAGAAACGCGTCAAGAGACCCCCTGTTTGACTGACAGACTGCCGATGGGTATGGATTTTTAAAAAACAACAAACAATTGAAAGCTGATTACATCGCCCCTTATTGCTCCCGCTGTCCAGCGAGCCGGTAACAACTGGGAACTCCAAGCCGCACATTTACAGAGCAGAGGGTGACCAACTTCAGCAGCGGCATTGAGACTGCAAACGGGTGTCCGCCCCCAGCCGAGTGTGTGTGGATTACCCGCAGACGCAGCTAAGTGAGCAGGTCTCACGCTGCGGTCTGCCTTCTAAACAGCAGCCGCTGCACCCTCAAGCCTATCGAGGCAACTACCGTACAAGCTGGTATGTAATTCTTCAACATCACTATATATTCTACGGGCTGTATCACCTAAGTAAAAGCGCTACAATTTGTTACCAACAATAACAGTTTCACTTAAATATCTACCAAGTTACCTATTGTGGTATTACATACTGGAGCACCTCTTGGGCATTACAGCTAATTGAGTATTGTCTGGAAATTATTGCTGGACTTATAAACGGACTGAAACAGTTCACCATTTAATCCTCCCCACGGCTAATTCTGTCTAGTCATTTTATGCTATTTTATTATTGATTGTGTATATTAATAAATGAACAAACCTGTTTAAAATTTATTAGTGTCATGTGTGCTCTCTTAAACAAGATATTGTTTAAATCTGTATAAAATTTAGTCTATGTTGAGAGACACAGAGGTCCTCAATTGGGAGCTGCAATTGATACTATAAATAATCGACACCTGTTCTTATTGTTATTTGTGCGCCCGATCTAGTGACTCCTTCTCTGTTTCCCTTTGTGGGTCGGGAGACTGTGTGTTTAAATACATCACACATATCTCGTGAGACACATTGGTGGACTGATTAGGAACATTATTGTGTTTTGTTATAGTTAAGGGAGTTATGACTTATGTACCAAATAACATGCTATGTATTTTGCAGAAGTGCTTATCTTGTAAAAGAAGGTAAGAAAAAGTAGTGGTAAAATACCTGTGTATGTGGAAAGGACGGGAGCTGTAGTCACAGCCCGCATCCTGAGATTGAACTATAAGTATTCAAACCACAAACTCCCCTCTAATCCCCTCAACAGTGGCGTAACTATAGCACCGCAGCCCCTATAGTAATCCCCCCGCCCCCCCATCCCCCGCATGCTTACCTGTCCGCGCGTTCCGGCTCCCCTCCTGGCTTCAATCAATGCCATGGAGACGGACCACGATAAAATGGCCGCCCCATAAAGCAGACTGTTCTCTGAAACTGTCTGCGGTATGGGGGCGGCCATTTTATCGTGGTCCGTCTTCATAGAATTTATTGAAGCCAGGAGGGGAGCCGGGACGCACGGACAGGTAAGCATGTCGGCAATGGGGGGAGGGGGCACGGGGGCCGGCCGGCCGGATGGGCAGGGAGGGGGGGTGCCCCCCCATTAACGGCGGGGGGGGGGGGGGGGCCCAAACAAAGCTACGCCACTGCCCCTCAAGATATATGCTTCATCATAGTGATATTAAATATCAAAAAGTATGATTCTTAGTAGGATGATCTATCCAGTGAGAAATCTGAAGGTAATTTAATTCCAAAGTAGACTACACAAATCCCCTAAAGTACATACAGAAAGAGTAGTTCAGTTTGAGGTAAGAAGAATCCTTAATTCACATTTTCGTGGTTCTCACCTTCAATATCAAATCAAGTGGAGAGTTTATGGACCAGAAAAGAGTTCTTGGGTTGATGCAGCAGATGTGCATGCACCCAAATCGATTCCCTAATTTCATCTTAAAAACCCTTGGAAGGCCAAGAAGTGTCCAGGGGCCACCCAAAAGGAGGGAGTACTGTCACGCTCACTGCCCCAGCACATGGTGGGTCCATTACTCACCTATTTGTGTGCTGTGGCAGATCTTTATACTGGCAGCTGGACGGCTATGACGAGTGGCACGGATTAAGTGATTTGCAAGCCACGTTCAACCTACTTGTTTTGATAAACCAATCATGGCAGCTCTCATGGTTTATAGAGGGACTGCTTTGGGATTATGGTTGTTGTCAGTACAAAAAGTCTTCTCTGATGACCAGTGTGTGCATTGCAGGTTCTTGGCATTATGGGCTAGTTCTGCAAGATTCTTCACCGTTCCAGCATCTCTGCAGTTGCCAAACAGCTCTGACCATTTCTGCCCTTACAGACCAAACCTTCTTGGCGATGTGATTCCGCACTTGACCTCTCTTGGTCGGTTCCACTGGTGCTACCGAGTCGGGATTGATCTGCACCATCCCCTCTTCGCTCCTGCTCCTCAAATCCAGCATCCCATTCTTTCAATTCTATGAAAATAGGTATTCTCCTCAACATTTCAAACTTTTACATGCTTGCATGCTTGTTGTCAGGGCAGTTACATGCTCGTTGCGAGGGGGATTTACAAATGTACTTGTATATATATGTGTACACACACACATTTTTATATATATATATATATATATATATATATATATAGGTGCGGGGTACTGGGTGGCACTCTCGGACCTTCATCAGCTAGAGGACTAAGAAATCA
Source organism: Crinia signifera (assembly GCF_055691185.1). Lineage (NCBI taxonomy): Eukaryota > Metazoa > Chordata > Amphibia > Anura > Myobatrachidae > Crinia > Crinia signifera. Next base: position 74,748,228 of record NC_139227.1, read on the forward strand.
GGTGTGATTTCTTAGTCCTCTAGCTGATGAAGGTCCGAGAGTGCCACCCAGTACCCTGCACCTATCTACACCCAGATTTGGAGAAGGCACCCGGCAAGTTGTCCAATTTACTCAGTGTTACCAGAGTGCCGAGCACCCGAACTGTATATATATATATATATCTATATATATATATATATATATATAGATATATATATCTATATATATAGAAGGAAGCGGTATGCCGGCACTCAACTCCAGTAAATTAACTTAGGGCCCCGTGCCCTCGGTAGTGACCCGCCATGCTGGGTCATGTAATATGCGCTGGATGACCTCGGCACTGGGGACTTGTAGTAAGAATCAGAACAGACAGACGATTATCTGTTAACGTTTCAGCCTTTTATTGCAGGCTTTTATCAAAACAGCTTTACAAGCCTGCAATAAAAGGCTATAATGTTAACAGATAATCGTCTGTCTGTTCTGATTCTTACTACAAGTCCCCAGTGCCGCGGTCATCCAGAGCATATATATATATATATATATGTGTGTGTGTATATATATATATATATATATATATATATATAAATAAAACAAAAGACAAGGAAATGCACTCTATACAATATTCACCACATTATAATACAATAATGGATAAAAATATGAACACATAAAACAAAAATGATTTATTCAATTTTACAGCAGATTAAAATATTCACTTTTCACAGAATTTAGATCTAACACCTGTATGGCTTCATTTCATGAGAGAAATCCTACGCATTTTGTCCAAACATAGACTTCATCAGCATAGGCAAATCTAGAATTATGGTAATGGGTGGTCCCAGATCTAGACACAACAGTAGGGGGAGCTTTGCGCGGCGTAGCCGCGCGGCAAAAGGGGGTGTGGCCTAGTGGGAAGGAGGCGTGGCATCACAAAAAGGGGTGTGGTATTACACTTTAGACCATACACAGTAATGCCCATTACACATTTTAGCAAACTCCGTAATACCCATTACACATAAAGCCACACGCCGTAATGCCAATTACACATAAGGCCACTCACCATAATGCCCATTACACATTGTGCCACACATCATGATGCCCATTACATACTATATAACAAACCGTAATGCCCATTACATATTTGCCACATAAGTGCTGCTTACCTACGTGCTCATTGCTAGGGGGTTCTTGCTTGATGGCACCATAGTACCCATTACACATGATGCCGCACACCATAGTACCCATTACACATGATGCCGCGCACCATAGTACCTATTACACATGATGCTGCACACATAATGTCCCTTACACATGATGCTGCACGCATAATGCCCCTTACACATGATGCTGCACACATAATGTCCCTTACACATGATGCTGCACACCGTAATGCCCCTTACACATTAAGCCACACATTATGCGTAATGCCCCCACATACCACCACTTGTAGCATCGCTTAAGCAATGCCCCCAAAAGTGCCACTTACTGTAAATTTTTATATGAGCCTTCTCTGCTGCTGCAGGGAGAGATGGAGAGCGGTGCAGCTGCTTCTATGGGGAGAGGTGCAGAGCGCAGCGCAGAGCACACTCCCACTCCCCTCCTGGTGTCCCCTCTAGCCGAGTGGACATTTTAAATATTGTGTGCGCTGTTGTTGTGCGTGACGTCGGGGGAGCACACTGGGCGCCGGCACCACATGATTAAAGGGGGGGTGGGCTGAGGTGAAAACGGGGAGAAGAATTGGAGCGGAAGCTGCAGGGGTGACAGTTATTGACAGCTGGGCAGAGAGCAAGGGGCTGCCCGGCTGTATTCAGAACACTGCAGGTCATGGCTGTTTGAAATAATACCCCTTTCACAACAGAAAATGCAGGGATTTACCCGGGAATATGGTCCTAGGATCATGGTGTGAGGGGGAGATACAACCACTCCCCTCTCCCTACCCCCGTTTAACCAACCAGCTATATCTTCGGAACCAACTGACCCATTTACATGAGACCTGTATCATGTGAAGAACTTTTGAGTTGGCTACGAATGATTTTGGTCCCATGAAACTGGACTGTTTGGTTTCAGAGAAATCTGCCCTCTAAGAACATAAACAGTCATGAAATTACATTTAAGAAATGAAAAAAATGGTTTATCCCTGGAACCAATTAACCCATATGGATCCAGCCTGGTATCAGATTGAAGGCCCAGCGATTTGGGTTCAACTGAGATCAACCTCGATGCTTCAGTGATGCAGAAGGGGGAACTGGCAGCCGTTGAACTGGGTGGGGGTTGGAATTAGCTGGTCCCATGTTATCCTATAGGGAAAACGTTCCAGCTTTGCCTGGCAGTATCTCCGGTTCCCAGGGGGCTAGAGACACGGGGATGGGCTAGTTGGAAAGCCCCATTTCTCAGCTACAAAATGGGCACCCCCGGACCACCCCCGGACCACCCCCTAGATTCGCCTATGTTCATCAGGGGTAGTAGGAATCTATATGTATAATAATAAAGGAGACAATATTTCCTCTCAATCACAGCTGGGTGTGGTATATGTAACCACAGAGGTGGAAGGATTAGCCCCTATATGGGTCTTAATGAAGGAGACAATATTTTCTCGCAATCAGCAAGTGGTGTTCTTAATAGTAGGGTGTGGTCTATGTTACCACAATAGAAATAATAGCTCCTAGAGGGTTAGAGTAATCTGTTTCCTGTCTGGGAGCAATATACATATATAGAGGTGCTGACATGTACTAAGTGACTAGTATGCAGTGGCATTCACTCCTGATAAGGGAGCTCCTGCATCTTCTAAACACAGAGCCGCCGGCTGGGGCCGAGCTCCCCATAGAAGGATGGTATCTTCAACCCAGAGATCATGGTAAGGTAAAGCTGCCCCGGATACACCCTCTCAGGCTCAAGAGTGAGCCCAACCCAGAGGATCACGGATGCTACACTACATCATAGAAACATAGAATTTGACAGCAGATAAGAACCATTTGGCCCATCTAGTCTGCCCCTTTTTTTACCCTTCAGGTAATCTCAACCCTTTTTAATCCTTATTTCTTTGTAAGGATATTCATATGCCTATCCCAAGCATGTTTAAATTGTTCTACTGTCTTAGCCTCTACCACCTCTGATGGGAGGCTATTCCACTTATCCACTACCCTTTCTGTGAAGTAATTTTTTCTAACATTTCCCCTGAACCTACCTCCCTCCAGATTCAGTGCATGTCCTCGTGTTCTATTACTTCTTTTCCTTTGAAGAAAATTTCCCTCCTGTACTATGTTAAAACCCTTGATATATTTGAAGATTTCTATCATGTCCCCCCTTTCCCTTCTCTGCTCCAAACTATACATGTTAAGATCTTTTAGTCTATCCAGGTAAGTTTTGTGATGTAGGCCATGCACCATTTTAGTTGCCCTTCTTTGTACACTCTCCAATGTATTTATATCCTTCAGAAGATATGGTCGCCAGAACTGGACACAGTATTCCAGAAGAGGCCATACCAATGACCTTTAACGTGGCATTATTACATCTTTTTTTCTGCTACTGATTCCTCTCCCTATGCAACCAAGCATCTGACTAGCCTTCCTCATTGCTTTGCTACATTGCTTTCCTGCCTTTAAGTCACTTGAAATAGTGACTCGTAGATTTCTTTCCTCCTCAGTAGTTTCCATTATAGTACCCTTGATACTATATTGAGCCTTTGGGTTTTTGAGTCCCAAGTGCATAATTTTGCATTTTTTAGCATTAAACTGTAGTTGCCATGCTCTTGACCAATTCTCAAGTTTACTTAGATCATCAGTCATTTGATTTACCCCTCCTGATACTGTCTACTTTGTTTCATATCATATTCACCTGCAAAAAGGCATACTTTCCCTTCAATACCATTTGCAATGTCACTAACAAAGATATTAAAGAGCACTGTTCCAAGTACAGATCCCTAGGGTACTCCACTGGTAACATGTCCCTCCATAGAATGCAGTCCATTTACTACAACTGTCTGTTTCCTATCCTGCAACCAGGTTCTTATCCATTTAATTGTTTTATAATCCATTCCCACACTTTCAAGTTTATTTAGCAGCCTGTAATGTGGGACAGTGTCAAATGCCTTACTAAAATCTAGATATGCCACATCTACAGCCCCCCCCCCCCCCCCCCCCCCCTTCATCTAGGATTTTGGTCACAGAGTCAAAAAAGTCAATGAGACTTGTTTGGCATGATCTCCCTGCAGTAAAACCATGCTGTTTTGGATCCTGTAAATTGTTTAATTTAAGATATTCCACTATTCTTTATTTTAATATTGTTTCCATTAATTTCCCTACTGCTGATGTACGGCTCACTGGTCTGTAGTTACTTGCTTCTTCTTTGCTTCTCCAGTCCTCTGGAACTGCACCTGTATCTAGTGACTGGTTGAATAAATCTGTTAATGGCGCTACCAACACATCTTTTAGTTCTTTTAGTATCCTTGGATGCACTCCGTCTGGCCCCTTTGATTTATCCACTTTCAGTCTTGAAAGTTCTGTTAGGACTTTCTCCCTAGTAAATGTAATTCCATCTACCTTATTTTTATGAATGTCCTTGCAACTTAACTGTGGTCCCTTCCCTTCTCCTTCTATAGTGAATATGGAGCAAAAGTAATTATTTAGATGATCTGCAATTGCCTTGTCTCCCTCCACCAAATTCTCAGTGTCTGTCCGCAGTCTTATTATTCCTCCATTTGATTTTCTCCTTTCACTTATATACTTAAAAAAAGTTTTGCTTCCTTTATCTACTGACTGAGCCATTTTGTCCTCAGCTTGTGCCTTGGCACGCCTGATCACTTTCTTAGCCTCCTTGCATCTGGCAAGATAAACTTCTTTGTCGTTATTATTTTGAGTCTGCTTGTATATCCTAAAGGCCATCTTGTTTGCTTTTACACTAGTTGATACCTCTTTAGTAAACCACACTGGCTTCCTTTTCCTGGTACATTTCTTAACCCTTTTGATACAAAGGTCAGTTGCCTTTAGTATTGCACTCCAATTTTTTCCACCTCTCCTGCACTCCTTTCAAGTTCCTCCAATCCGCTAATGAATCGCTTAAACATCTCCCTATTTTTGCAAAGTCAGCCTTCCTAAAATCCAACACCTTAGTTTTTGTGTGACTGGAGTTGGACCCTGCCTTGATTCTAAACCGTACTGCATGATGATTACTGGATCCCAGGTTCTCACCCACATATATGTCCGATATCCTGTCACCATTTGTGAGTATTAAATCTAATATTGAGTCTTTGTGAGTAGGCTCCCTTACAAATTGCTTGAGAGATGCTCCCTGTAGGGAATTTAGACTCCTCCCAATTCACATCAGGTAGATTAAAGTCTCCCATGATTATGACCTCTCCCTTTAAAGCCATTTAAGTGACATCAAGCGATAGGCTCCTGTCCAAATCCTGCCCCTGGCCTGGTGGCCTATAGATGACCCCAGTATGAATAATGTCCTTCTGCCCCATTTCTATGGTCACCCAAAGGGCCTCAGTTTTCTTCTTCAATGTTTTGTATTAAAGTAGCATTTATGCTTTTCTTTACATACATTGCTACCCCTCCTTCGATTATTCCCATTCTAGCCTTCCTAAATAAATTGTATCCTGGTATAGCTATGTCCCAGTCATGGTTCTCATTACACCATGTCTCTGTGATAGCCACAATGTCTAGGTCATCCCTTGTCATTATTGCAATTAGATCAGGAATTTTTGTCTCCTAGGCTTCTAGCATTCGCACACATAGTTTTAAAAATTTTGTCTGTGCATCTGTTATTCCTAGGTTCAGACAGTCCAAAATTCAAGTCTAAAGTTGAAATTACCTGTTTGATGATGTTGTTCAATGTCTGTTACATGTTGCACTATACAACTACACTAAATGCTACACTACATTCTCCTAAATGCTACACTACATCCCCTACATGCTGCACTATACCACTACACTACACACTATACCCCCTTTACTACTACAGGCTACATTTTCAGCAGTGATATTTGAACTTTTAACTGCTATCTCATGGGCTTCCCCCCTTTCTCAGCCCCCCCACTTGCTCCAGCTGGGGGACAGCCGTTTGGAACCACTGGAGTAACTGCAGCTGGTCTGACCTTTTAGTAAACCACTGCAGTGGTCCTGCGTGGTATGACAGTCTCTGTCACGTGCTGGGGGAGCCCTGGCTTTGTGCATGCAACCACAGCAGACAGGAGAGCAGGAAATGGAGGCGGACCCGGGCAGGGGTGCTGGCGTTCTACCCCTCGGCCTGGGAAGAAGGTAGGACCAGACCAGGAAGCGCGGTCAGGCAGGGCAGGGCTACACGCCGTTCTCCATAGAATGGAGGCGGACAGGGGTGCCACAGTCCAGTACCAGAAGCCGGCCCCTCACATAGATGCATGCTAGCGCCTAGCAGCAACATGTCACTGTGTGCAGAAGGTGTACCCCAGGGGAGGAGCAGCAGCACTATCCTCTGCACAAATCCGGCACCTATGCCCGTTATGCATTCAGGAAGGAGAAGGGAGGGAAGAGGGCCCACGACTAGAGTCCAGTCTCTGCTGCTTAAGCAGCAGCATCCTAGACCCTCCATGCAGACCCCACCAGCACTGGCTTCCCCAAGCTGCTGCGGGGTCTGCCTCATGATTGCTACACCACTGATCATTAGTTTGCCCTGTACCACTTGTCTACATGTCTGTGATTAAGTGGACAGTGGGTACAACTGTATATTTCAGGACACTGAGGATACTTTTTCTCTGTACATCCTGGTTATCGCCTGCCTAGTGGAGTGGAATCTACAAGGAATTTGTTTCCCGGGGACACACTACCTCCATTAATTGTATAAATACCATTGCATTATGCCGGAAACCAGACGTACATCTAACACCAACATAGCTGTCAAGACCTGAGTTATCCGCACTGCAATAGAATGACTGCTCTCGTACTTCGTCTTCCTGCCAAATCACTGTTGGACTGTCAATTGATTAGTGAAAGTAGTGGTGTTGCTACTTCCTCTCCAGAATGATGAACGACTCCCAGCAGCATCAGCAGCAGCAGGTGTAGCATTGTAGGATCCCAGATGGGAGAGGAGTCAGTCATGACTGTGATATGGCCTGAAGCAGTACTACCCATATCCTCCAACATCTGAAGGGCAGAAACGGGGTATGGTCTCATGGAAAGGGGGTGTGGCATCACAAAACAGGGGCGTGGTATTACACATTATACCACACATTGTAATGCCCATTACACATTTTAGTAAATGCTGTAATGTAATTACACATAAGGCCACACGCCATAATGCCCATTACACATTGTTCCACACATCATGATGCCCATTACATACTATATAACAAACCATAATGCCCATTACATATTTGACACATAAATGCTGCTTACCTACTTGCTCATTGCTAGGGGGTTCTTTCTTGATGTCAGGGGCTTCATCATGCTCGATGCCAGGGGCTTCATTTTTGATGCTAAGGGGGCTTCATGCCCGTTGCCAAGGGGGAGAGGGAATTAATTGCCGATTTTAAAGGGGGGGGGGGATTGCTTGTTGCCAAGGAAGGGGGGGGGGGAGAAATTGCTCGTTGTCAAGGGGGAGGGAATTGCTCGTTGCCAAGGGGGAGAGAATTGCTCGTTGCCAAGGGGGAGCCGCCGGATGCACACAATTGAAAGAAATGACAGCCGGGCAGAGAGAGCTGTCAGTGCGCTGCCCAGCTGTACAGTCAAAGCAGCGACAGCAGCCTGGTCCATCACTATTTTCAGTTCTCCCACTGGACGGCCACGAGCCAATAGGAGCTTTCGGTCCGGCCGACAATCATGAGCGTCAAGGCCGTCCAGACTAGGGAGAACTGATAATAATGACAGACTAGGCTACTGCCGCTGCTTTAACTATACTGCAGAAACTAGATCCAGCGGGAAGCGCACAGACAGCTCTCTCTGCCCGGCTTTCAATTTTTTTAAAAAGCGTACATTCGGTACAGGTTTAACTTGCCGGTACAGACCATTAAAAACCGGTATTGTACCGGCAAATTCGGTACTGTTGGATTGTATGGTACTACCCATCCTGACTGAGGAGGTAATTGATGAGGAGGGAGTTGGTGTATGGATTGCAGGCAGTTGGATACAACAGGAGGACAAATGGATTTAGCTGTCACTGGACTGCTTATGCTCTTATCCAAAGTGTCGGAACTTAATAGTGACTTATGATAAACGCTTTGTAGGTGATGTAATAGGGAGGATGTTCCCAGTTGGTTAACATCCTTGCCCCTACTAATTCTACCATCACATAGGGTACAAATGGTGACACAGTTGTTGTCTGGATTGGGGTAGAAATAATTCAAGACACATAACGTGGATCTTTTAGTCCTCTGCCCAGGTATGTTGATGTCCTTTTTTCCACCCCTCAGATAACAACTGGCTCACCAGGTGCCTGATTTAAACAAACCACATCATCATCATCATCCTCCTCATCAGATTTCCTCCTCAGCGCCAGCTACATCAAATATTTTCATTTATCATTTTCATTTTGAGAGCGGGAGGAGGGCTTCCATCATCATGTAAAGCTGAACCACTAGTCATGAACATAGGCTGATAAAGCAGCACTGCACCACTGGACTGGACCAGATACAGCAGAGCAGGTCACCCCCAGACTGATACAGCAGCACTGCACCACTGGACTGGATACAGCAGAGCAGGTCACCCCCAGACTGATACAGCAGCACTGCACCACTGGACTGGTTACAGCAGAGCAGGTCACCCCCAGATTGATAAAGCAGCACTGCACCACTGGACTGGATACAGCAGAGCAGGTCACCCCCAGACTGATACAGCAGCACTGCACCACTGGACTGGTTACAGCAGAGCAAGTCACCCCCAGACTGATAAAGCAGCACTGCACCACTGGACTGGACCAGATACAGCAGAGCAGGTCACCCCCAGACTGATAAAGCAGCACTGCACCACTGGACTGGATACAGCAGAGCAGGTCACCCCCAGACTGATACAGCAGCACTGCACCACTGGACTGGTTACAGCAGAGCAGGTCACCCCCAGACTGATACAGGCAGCACAGCACCACTGGACTGGACTGGACTGGATACAGCAGAACAGGTCACCCCAGACTGATAATATCTAATAATAATAACACAGCACAGAGCAGGTTGCCACGCCACTTTAATACACTGCACAGCACAGAGACATGGCCTCTCACTACCGTCTAGAACTGGAGTGAAGATGGTGCCGATCCACATGAACTTATATAGGATCCAGATCTCTCAAGAGTCTGACATCGGGATGATGACGTTTTGCCACGTTCTGGGTTCTGAGTTTGGGCGGGAAGACCCGAACATACTTGGATCTGTGCTCGGATTGCAGAGTCTGGTAGCATTTGGATTTAAAATATCTGAAAATGTTCATCCCTGTATAATACGTATATAGTAGTTGTGATGTATACTGAGAACAGTAAAACCCCAAACAGTAAAGCTCTACTGAAAGTAATGGCCAAAATAAATGCTAAATATATAAAATATATAGAGAGCGCACGTGACACTGAATTTTTAGTATACTTAAAAAAAATATATTATTAATATAATCCACACACAGAAATCACAAATAAAAAGTTATATACATATATTTTGCATGTATTAGAGTGGTACGATTACAGAGGTCATCATTTGAGAGCAGCAAGTGACACTCTATGAATAGCTAACAATTTAACTAGTTATAGTACTGTGCGCCCGATTTTGTCTCTTTCTTCCCCTTTTCTGTGTACCCCGGGGTTGTGTGTCTAAATATATCACACGACATCCCGGAAGTGAGAGTAAGAAGCTAAATTTGTTCTTCCGGCCAAAATAGAAAAAAGAATTGGACATATATGTGAAAATCATTTCGCCTTTTCACTATTTTTGCAATGAACCTGCAAGGTGTCAAACAGTGATTTATTAACCACTTTAAAATTTATGACTAGAGAGTATGACGAAATAGAGTGATTATGTTGGGGGTGGTCTACTTGGCTCTCACACAGTAGCAATCTACCTCTGCTCACTTATTAACTAGTTCATTTACACCCTGCTAAAGTGATTTCCAAATCACATTTCCACTGTTCATACAGGACAAGGTGGAGCTAGTAGGGTGCAGCATACCGGCATTCAGCCTCCAAGTCCCCAAATTACTTTTCTCTTCTTTGTGAAGACATCATTCAGTGGGGGACCAGCAATGGGTTTTAATGACCTTCTACAAACTGTTGGGGGAATTGGATGGTTTCAGGTGCTGAACACTGCCATGCTCTTGTTCCCTATGTTATTTATATCCACTCATAACTTCCTTCAAAATTTTACAGCTGCAGTACCTACCCACCGCTGTCGCCTACCAGCCTTGGACAACGCTACTATCATTTACAACCAAAGTAAGTTGGCAGCATTCATACCACTGGATGGAAATCAGAACAGCAAAAGTTGCCTGCAGTACCGGAATTCAGACCATGCTATATGGACTAATGGCACCTCCAACAACAGCACGGAACCTTGTAAATATGGCTGGGTCTATGACAAGAGTGTCTTCTCCTCCACCATTGTCACTGAGGTAATGTGCAGGACATAGGCAACTGTTAATAGGTTTTGTCATATAAGATCAGCATTACAATATAATGAATAAGTTTCAATGAGTACAACTTAATAACCATATGATGTCCTCCTCATAGTGACATATTGCAATATCTATTTGCTTAATGTATTTTTTTGTGTGATAGTAGGTTATAAAGGGTGCACACCAGTAGCACAAGCAGAGTGCAGCATTTAACTATCTCACTGGTTTAAGAGGTCAAGATATACTGCAGGTTAGTGGCGGAACTTGTGGCTGGTGAACCCAAGTGCAAAAATATCATTTGGGCCCCCTTCCTCCACCCTAACCCAAGTTCAAAATCTGCTCTTAGACCTCTACTACCACTACCACTACTGCTGCACCAATGGTAGTTCTGCCCCTGCTGCAGGTCTAGGCTGTCCAGCACACAGTTGTCGCTGATGCATTGTGGAAAGTATGCCAGGTTGTGTGGCGTACCTTGTGCAAATTCTCAGCATTTTCGCAAACTCCCCCTGCTTGCCTCCTGTATGCCAACCCTGCTGCGAGTGTCTCGGAGACTATAGAAGTCTCCCAGGGCACCCACAGGGAAGACCTTAACACGCGCATATATGCCTATACTCATATATTCTACATCGGTCTCAGTTGTGAATTCGGGGTGAACCGATTAGAATCAGGGCCCTATTCTGCTAATGCAGAATTGCATCTCGCAGCTTAACCTTAAGTCTCCCCTTGTGCGTAATCTTTTCCCCCTTTTTACCGTAACCCAGGGTTGCCGGGAAATAGGTGAGATCACTGTTTCCATGGAGGGGGCGGGGCTAAAATGACACGAGTGTGTCATTTTAGCTCCGCCCCCTCCTCTGAGACCCGCGGATTGTGGCATTTAAATGCAGCGATCGGGGGGCTCAGTGGGGGTCCCCCTGATTCCGGGAGGGTTGCCTACCCTTCCGGGGGCCGGGAGGGGGACCCGATTTTCGGGAGACTCCCGGTAATTCCGGGAGGGTCGGCAACCCTGCCGTAACCTTTTTATCCCCCACAGCCTAAATCCCCTTCTATTGACTAAAACTAACCCTGCCCCCCAGCCAAACGCTGACCTGGCTGAATCCAGTTCACGCACGGCACTGCAGCATTAAAGGATTATATTAAAATTAATTAATCAAACAGCCAATGAAAATGCTGTTGAAATAAAGGTGGCATTGAAACATTGCACTTTACCCTGCCGATTCTGCCGCATGTGTGAGAAAGAGATGCAGTTTCACTCTTGGCCAGCAGATGACAGAGTTTTGGAGACTCACAGACACTAGACATATACTGTATATAGATCATTTGTATTATAATTTTTATTTTAGACCTCAGGGCCTCCTGTCTTAAGTAACCCGGCCCTCCAAAGCCTTAATCCAGCTCTGGAGAGGATGCTGGATGCAGGGTGCAGACACCTGAATTTTCCCGGCTGCAGTGTCCAGGGTGGGGAGGAGAAGGGAATGGAGCAGAGTTCATCTGCAGAGTGGCGTACTATGGAGAGAAGACAGCCTTCCTCTCAGACTGCCTTCTCCTTAACCACTGACAGAAAGTGGCTCCGCCCTGTTCCGGCCATTTTACACCCTGGGGGGACTCCATGCACTGCCATTCCAATTTTTCCACTGCCAATTTAGGATAAGGATCCTAGTGCCGGTTAGCATTTGGGGAGGAACCCATATTGTTTTGTCAGTGGGTTAGGTTTAGAAGTTAGACATTTGGTGGTTGCGAACATCAATCCTTTGCAATGCCCATAGAACTTGAAATGTAAATGTTGCCTTTCGCAAGAGCAGGCAGGAGTCCCGTCTCACCCCACCAATTTAGCTATACTTTAGCACCTGCCAGGCAGACCATGCACTGACCACCTTGCTGGTTTTATGGTTCCAGGCTAATCTCCTCCAATTCGGACTCTGATACACTCCTGTGGCTGTCCTTTGGTGCACTGCCTCACATAATGGCCTTATGATATAAAGGATCTAAAAACAATGTAGTTATTATTATTATCCGTGTCCCTTTCTGCTGGATAATCTAACTCTTTATTATAGGGAAGGTGTTGCAGTGGGTATCCAGGTGGCTGGCAGACAAAGACTCAGGGATCGATTCTCATAGGCGCGGATGATTCACACTCATGAATCATCACAGCACTGGGAGCACTTTGCGGTGGACTGAATTTACTCAAAAGTTCTTGCACCTTCATAGAGTCCGAATTCGGCCCAGTGAAGGGTGCGAGATCGGATTAATTTGGGTGCCATTTTCAGCATTTAAAACGGCACCCGAACGGCAACTCACACCCTTCAGCACTAATAGGATTAAGCTCTATGCAGGGTAAATACTGGCTTCTTTATTTTTACACTGCAATATAGATCTCACTTTAAAGTAAAACCCCACCCAAATCTAATTCTCTCTGCACAAGTAACATCTGCCCCCCTGCAGTGCACATGGTTTGTCCATCTAAGAAGGATTTTGTCAGAAAGACTGAACTAGAATAAGGCCCTATATGCCGGTGGCTAAACAGGGAGGCAGGACATCAGGCAGTTGTCAGATGGGCCACCACTTCTAGGCTTCCTGGCTGTAACACTAGTGTACCCAGAGCCTTTATTTCTGCCTGCTGTCCTGATGAAATTTTGTTGTTGCCCATAGCGACCAAAACAGAGGCTGTTGCCCATTGTTACAATCAGATTCCAGCTGTCATTTCTAAACCTGCTTGGGCAACACCTCTACCTTTGCAGATGTTTTAGTCACCCCTATAACTTAATTGCATTGTTCTGTATTTTGTCTTAGATCCCGTATCTGCTTAGCTTAGGGTTTGCTTATTTGGGGCCTGTGCATTGTAACATTCAGATCCTGTCAGTCACAATGTTTTATTTCAGTATTTTTACAATTAAGCTAGACAATTGCCATAACTATCACAAAAAGTAAACATATCTGGTGATGCATGCCTGCCCCCTGGCAACGCAAGGCCCACCCCATACATTTTACTTTTCTCTCTGAAATATTTGTCAAAAGTAGGCAACCCTGGTTTTCTGGCCATTAAGACTACTTTCTGGCCATTATGCGGGTTTGGAAAAATCTGCAAGAGCAACCAGGAGAGCTGCTCGGCCTGCAACAGCACCGACTTACTCAGGGGGCTGATGGTCTAGGGATGTAGGTCCGATGTTTCCGCTGTGCACACAAGTGTCAGATGTGAGAAGCAGACAGAAGGAGTCTGTAAGCTCAAGGCGGCTTCTGAGTAACTCATTTTGCAAATAAACTGCAATTCCCTCTCAGCGAGTGCAGATTGCGGCTTTGGCACATAAACAGTGGCACATATTTTATACAACAGCAGCACAGAATATAAATAACTAGTAATAAATAAATATATAAATAAATAACCCCAAAACTGCATATTTTATATGTAATTGTCTACACATTTTCATATATATTTCATATCAGAAACTAAGTTTAATTCCTTTTTATTTACTCTGGGGACTGAAAAATAGGGAATAAGAATTAATGATGTGACTCTATTGCAGTGGGATTTGGTCTGTAACCAGCGCAAAATGAAGCAGGTAGCTCAGTCAATCTACATGGCAGGGGTTCTGGTTGGTGCGTTCCTGCTTGGGAGTTTGTCTGACAGGTAATATTCCAATTAAAGAGGAGAATAATGCACATTTCCTGCACTTGTAAATTTATTTTTTTATTTACAGTTTCTTATATAGCGCAGCAGATTCCGTTGCGTTGTATATAAATACTGCTAATAATATATACACATTGGCCCTTAATCACATTGGCGCGTTCGCATGCGAATTTGCATGTTTCAACTTGCTGCTCCCATTGCGCATGTGCAGCTAACGCAATGCGCATGTGCAAGTTGAGAAAACACTATTCGCAAGCAATCTTCCGAGTAGTTTTAGCCGTCCGAACGAGTGCTTAGGAAGTAGGCGTGCTGTGGGCGTTAGCATGTGTTAGCACTGTGAGTGGTGGGTTTGCTTTCGCATGAGTGCAAGAATGATTGTTCCCCACAAACTCAAAAGCTTTCGCAAGCTCAAAGCAGGTTTTCAGTTTGGCACACCATACTTTTTGTGAACTGCTCATTCGTACGGACCAAACACACGCACGGAATGCCTAAATCAATGGCTAAATCAATGGCACCTGCACACCATTGACACCAATACATTGTTGATTTTGGGAGACAAATAACTCAACACAACTTCAGATTGCATACCAACAGCAATCAAGTGTTAGCAGACACAAACTTCTTATGTGGGTAAGGTGAATTTTAAGAAACCAATGCGATAAAACCAAACAAATGACACCATTATAAATTGGCCTTATGTAACATACCACCACTATTTTCATTTCTACTCTGCTATGTTTAGCATGTTGGACCTCTCAACATTAGTCGACATGTGTCAACTCACATATTCGGGAGCAGAGCATGTTCGTTTGCACACGTGGTGCGTGTGCGTAAGAAAATGTGTGGGAGGGAGCGAACCGTTTTACGTACGCGCAATGTAAGTCCACTCCCCTTTTGTTATGGTTGCGTGCAAAGGATTTCGCAAGCACTATAGGCGTGGCTCCGCCGGATGCGTGCGTGTGTTTGTTTCTTGTATGAGTGCTTGCGAATGTGCATGCGAGCGCATGAATCTGAATAAGGCCCATTGCCTGCAGACAGGGGAGTCATCCAATCATGTCACCTGATCGCATTTTCATGAGAATTCAGCCAATTACATGGATGATTTATATCATGTCACTAGTTCCTACTAAACCCAATAATGTATAAATACTGGCTCAGTCCACGCAGTGGCTGCCTACTGTTTGTGTAGGCAATGAGCACACTGAGGTGTAACCCACACACATACAGTAACAGCATTATGTTTGTTTCTAGCACTCAGAAGTTGTATTGAAGCTTTATCTCTGTGGAACATCATTGACAAAGGCGGGTGTCCAAAGCTGTTATATGCTCTACTTGGTCCATAGAATGGTGACACTTCAGCTTCAAAATCTTACTGTACAGGGCCATGTGGTTATTTTTAATCATATGTATGACTAAAATAATAAATAACATAGATCATAACGACGCAAAGCATTAACCACCAGTATTGATGGAAAATACAATACATTTTACAATGTGTAGATTAAAGGGATTCCCAACCTTTAGTTTACGTTGATTCTTTTGGGTAATACTTGTGGACTATGAAGTCTTTACTTTATTTGGGAGTTTATTCTTTATTTCCTCTTTGCCTTGTAGAAAAGTATTTTTGTTACCCATGTATACTACTAAATTGCTTTACATATATATTGAGTTTATGGGCCTTATTCTGCTTGGTGCGGTGGGACCGTATACGGGTGGATCGTTTTTTTTTTCATCTGTGCATGCGTAGCTTTCGCTATGCGCATGTGCGGCGACCTTACACCGCTCACAGACGGGTCTCTCCGTGCGAAAAAACCTGTCCGCAAGAGTACGGTCATTGTGGGCGGCATGGGTGCATTTTTATGGGAGCGGCCCGAATAATGAGGAAAACTGGGCGTAAACATGGGAATACACGGGGGTGTGCACCAAAAATGTACGGTGCTACAACCGCTCGATCGGCGAATGCGCCGTGCATTTCGGCCAGAAAACAGGCGGATGCCAACGATACCTCCAGACCACCCCTAGAGATACCGTATGAGAGCGGACGCCTGGGTCTGCTAATTAACGCTGATTACTACACCTGAATGTAATAAGCAATGCTGCACTCTATTAAGTGAAAACCATGATTTCACTACCTGCGAGCCACACACAGCCCTCAAACACATTGGAACCTTATCTTTCTACACTTCTCTACATGTAAAGGTTGTATTCATTTTAGGTAAGATTCATTCTAAGACCTGCTGATATATGTCAAGGTAGTTATTTTATAACCATCTACACCCATTCAGTAAGTGTTTTTGTATACTTTAAAAAGCAGCACATTCAATTCACAGAAGTCTACATGTGTCAACTTTTTCACTGTAACACCAACATAACTTTATTTAAAAGTAAAACCAATGTGGGGACACATAGATAGTGATTAAAATGCAACATTAGAACATAATAAATATACATGTAATGAGGGTTAAAATGTTGTTTTCTTAGGGTGTTTATTAAGGTAGACAATTGAGTTAATAGTTATTATTGAATAACAATTAGAATAATTAATTAAATGTCTTAATTATAGTTGCAAGGCAAGATTTGCAGTGCCATATATTTGAAGGGTATGCCACCTTGCACGGACGTACGCTCACTCTCACGATCGGTGACACACACTGAGTTTTCCATTGAAAAAAGATGAGACCCGTCCATGCACTGTGGCATACGCTCCAATATATGGAAGATGTCGGTGTGAAAACGGACGAGACCCGTCCGTATACGGTGGCGTACGCTCTGTTGTACGCCAGTTAATGGTGTCTAAGTGGAGACCCGTCCGTATACGGTGGCGTACGCTCTGTTGTACGCCAGTTAATGGTGTCTAAGCGGAGACCCGTCTGTATACGGTGGCCTACGCTCTGTTGTACGCCAGTTAACGGTGTCTAAGAGGAGACCCGTCCGTATACGGTGGCGTACGCTCAAGTGTACGCCACTCCCCATTATCGTGTTTGTATGCAGATGTTTTGTGGGCGGACTTAAGCTCACCGTCCGCGTACGGGAAACGTACGGGAAACGTACGGTGAAACGGACCGTACGTACGTTGCACCTACCGAACCAGAATAAGGACCTATATGTATTATATGTATCATATTTATATGCAAAAAAAAAATCAACCCTAACTTGATATAAAGACACTACTTAAAAGCAATACATTAAGGGTCCAATTCAGACCTATTTGCCTGTGGATTATTGGACGGCCATACATGCCCGGGGTCCTCTGAGAACAAATGCCATCGCTGGGCATTCTCAAGTGGATTGAGAGGTGGCCGGCGTTTGTGGGCAGCACCCCAGTGTTTTCTGGGAGTGCCCCAGAAAATGAAGGTGGTGCCCAGCTCTTGGGATGAAGGTCAGCAGCCTCGATCTCTTCACAGGCCAGACTTACGCTGCAGCTGCGCCTGGTGGGGAAATCCATTTGATAGCTGTGAATGCATTCTGAGCTGCACACAGGTGCGGGGAGGAGCCATTATGGTAGGGCAGTGTTTACCTGATTGCTGGGCTGTGAAGATTTTCAGCCCAGTGATCAGGTCTGAATCGGGCTGTAGAAACTTTTCTTAGTGGTACCGATAGTGCACGCTGCATGCTAAAAATGGGCATGGTCAAATGTCATGAGGAGGTGGGTGTGGTCATATGAATATAGAGGAGTGGCTACATGACATAGAGGCGTGGCCACATTATGCCACACACTGTAATACCCCTCACACATTATGGCCACACCATAATGCCCATTACCAGGGCCGGCGCCACCACTAGGCAGCTCTAGGCATTTGCCTAGGGCGCCGGCACCTGGAGGGCGGCAGTTCCCCCTCACCCCCAGCACTTTGGTACCTGTGAAGAATCTTGCGTCCCCGGCGTCCCTGCTGAGTGCTGGTGCGTGCAGGGGTGTCTGTGCCGCCGGGGGAACCTGCGGCGCTGTTATTGTGT
Source organism: Crinia signifera (assembly GCF_055691185.1). NCBI lineage: Eukaryota > Metazoa > Chordata > Amphibia > Anura > Myobatrachidae > Crinia > Crinia signifera. The sequence goes on from NC_139227.1 coordinate 74,766,342, forward strand.
ATATAAGCTTGTCGCGGCCGGCGGGGTCCCTACAGTGAATAGGAAATAACTAGCGTTATGTGCGCGGCGGCGCGGGAAGCGCTAGTTATTTCCTATTCACTGTAGGGACCCCGCCGGCCGCGACAAGCTTATATACACAATAACAGCGCCGCAGGTTCCCCCGGCGGCACGGACACCCCTGCACGCACCAGCACTCAGCAGGGACGCCGGGGACGCAAGATTCTTCACAGGTACCATCCACCCCCACCGGCACCGGGGCGCCCCCACCCCGACTCGCCTGGGGCGCTCCGGTGCCTTGCACCCGCCCTGCCCATTACACATTATGACACTCGCCATAATGCCCATTACATATTTTGCCACACACAGTAATGCCCTTTAAACAATATGCCACACACTATAATGCCCAGTATACATTATTTCACATACTGTCATGCCCATTACACATTATGCCACACCATGATGCCTATTATATATTATGCCACACACCAGTGCCCTTAACAATTAATGCACACCTCCAGCTACTATTGTTTAGCTACAATGCCTCTGGTGGGGCTCAACCCTTGAAATTGTGGTGCTGGCTCGTAAGCCAATCAGAGCTTGCAGCCATGCTGATTGGATGCCCGGCCACAAGCTCTGAATGGCTCATGAGCCGGTGGCGCATTCCAAATGGCAAGGGGCCGCTGGAGGCTCTATAGATAAAGTGCAGTAGCTGCAGGGGGTCCCGGCATGGTGTTACCCCTGTTAAGGGTGACACACAGGTGCGGGCTGCACCACCCACACCCCACTATTCAGCACCTCATGGGCAGCAGTATCAGTTTAATAAAAAAAAAAATCTGAAATTATAACAGGGTAGTACCTGCAATATATTTTTTTTTTTTTTTTTTTTAATACCTTGGGCCTTATTTTGGTTCACTCTTTCTGACAAAATCCTTCTTAGATGGACAAAACCATGTGCACTGCAGGGGGGCAGATGTAAAATGTGCAGAGAGAATTAGATTTGGGTGAGTTATTTTGTTTCTGTGAAGGGAAAATACTGGCTGCTTTATTTTTACACTGCAATATAGATCTCACTTTGAAGTAAGACCCCACCCAAATCTAATTATATCTGCACAAGTTACATCTGCCCTACCTGCAGTGCACATGGTTTTGCCCATCTAAGAAGGATTTTGTCAGAAAGAGTGAACTAAAATAAGGCCCTTTATTCGGGAAAAACAGAACAAAGAACCAAAACAAAAGGGTACAAAGCAAGTCATGTCAATTAGAAACCACATACTTCAATAAAGTGGGAAGAGAAAAATGGGGGGGGGGGGGCAGGGCCGCCGAGAGGCAGGGGGGGCGGGTACATTTTACCTGGGCCCGGGCCTGTCAGGGGGGCCCGGGCCAGGGGACACACAGACACACTTAAAAAAAAAAATTGTGGCAGCGGTGTAACAGCAGCGTGGGCGGGGGCAGGGGAGGAAGGGGGGTGGCGGCTGGCCGGTGAGAGCGGGTCAGCAGCGGCAGCCAGCCTGTGTCACTTACTTACTTTCACTCACTCACTCTGTGGAGTGCTGTAGTCTGCAGACAGTGACAGAGGTCCGATCCACTGCTGCGGAGCGTCTGCAGAGAAACTCTGTGTGACTGTCTGCTCTGCAGCTGCTTGCACAACAATTGATGTGAAAGGGGAAGGTCGGAAGGTCAGGTGCACGAAGCGCGGCATGTGAGAGGGGAGGTTGGAGCCGGAGGAGCTCCTGAATCTGTTTTACACTCCGAGTCCTGCCTGTAAGTAAAACATTTTCTGCCCTGTCTGTCTTTGGATCATCAATATATATATATATATATATATATATATATATATATATATATATATATATATATATATATATATATATAAATATATCCATATCTATATATATATATATATATATATATAGATATATATATCTATATCTATATATAGATATAGATATAGATATAGATATAGATATATATATCTATATTTAGATATATATCTATATATATCTATATCTATAGATATATCTATATATAGATATCTATATATCTATATATATATATATATTGATAATAATTGATAATCAAATGAAGAAAGCACACTAGCAATTATGCAGAAATTACTGTATTAGCATCTAGCACTTGCAGGGTCTCCCCCATCCTCAGGACAATACAGCATAAATATACACTCAAAAAGACATTCACTTTCCCATATAAATACCCCCCACTGTAGTCCCCGCTGGGCGCCCGGGTCCATCCTACTAATGCCCCTTTCAGACCGCACTAAAAAAACGGTATATTGCCGATTTTTAACCGTTTTGAAACAGTATTCTGTGCGGTCTGAAAGGTGCAAAGTGATTTTACCGTTTCCAAAAAAACGGTTATTGGAAACGGTAAAAAAGCAGGGTCCTACCCGTTTCAGACCCGTTTTTTTAGGTGTCAAAACGGATCTGAAGCAGTATTCTACCCCCCATACCACCCCCCCCCCAGCGCAGGGAAGGGAATGGTCGCGCTGGGGGCAGGGGGTCCCTGCAAGTGTCCGCCGGAGCACAGTGTGTCCTGCCCCGGCGAGAGCTGCTGCTACTGCTGACGGCGCAGTCCTGCGCCGAGGAGGTGAGCGGGGACGGGCAGCTCAGGCTGGGGTGCAGGCGGCTGTCTGCCTGGACTCACCGGTTCCGGAGCAGCAGCGGTTCAGCAGCGGAGTGCGGGCAGCGGGAGCATGACGTGGATGTCCCGCTGCCTCCTCGCCCTCTGTGGGGGTGGGAGAGACGGCGTTGGGCACAGGCAGCAGCAGCGCAGCAACAGTGTGAAAAGCGGTAAAGCCCCCCCCCCTTCCAATGCTCGTAGAGACAGTTGGACACAGGCAGCAGCAGCGCAGGGTGTGCTGATGATGAGAGGGACGGAGAGCAGCCAGCGGTCCAGCTGATGGAGAGCGGGCAGGGGGGCGAATGGTGAGGTGATGCCCCCAATCACCTCACCATGCGCCCCCCTGCCCGCTCTCCATCAGCTGGACCGCTGCAGTCTCTCTCAACATCAGCACACCCTGCGCTGCTGCCTGTGTCGGACTGTCTCTACGAGCATTGGAAGGGGGGCTTTACCGCTTTTCACACTGTTGCTTTCACACCGTAAACCTGCTTTAGACCAGGTATTTACATGCGGTGTGAAAGGGGTTAAACTTGTTCTGACCCGTTTCTAAAACCGTTTTAAATACCTGGTCTGAGCAGGTTTTGCGGTGTGAAAGCAGCATAAAGGTGCTCGGTCGGCACCCTACACTCGCATTCATTCCACTGCTCATGACAGCCGGATCCACGGCACCCAGCTGTAACAGAAGAGGCGATTTGAGACCTAAGTGAATGAGTGCTGTGGATCTGCCTTTATGATGTAGCTTGGTACTGCCGGCCGGTGGAACGCGGAGGGGGATCAGTGTAACGCACGTAAGTGTGCCCTTACTTCCTACCGGAAGCACGGTGCAAAACACTTCCGGTAGGTCAGACCCGGGCGCCCGGCGGGGATGGAGAGATGGGACTACAGTATATATATATATATATATATATATAATATATATATATATACTTCCAAAATGGCAATAAGGCGTCACTCAGGGTTTTCTTCAGTTGCAAAAAACTGATTTATTCCTTTTTTGCAACTGAAGAAAACCCTGAGTGACGCCTTATTGCCATTTTGGAAGTCTATGCAGACCTGAAAAGGTCTTGGGAAGGCACCGGGGTAAGGAAATCGCTTGAGAGCACAAAAGCCAGAGTGCTGGAGTCCTGCTTTGTATATATATATATATATATATATATATATATATATATATATATATATATATATATATATTTATGACCCAGCTGCTGGGAGGCATGCCATGCTTCCCAGCCATGGTCACGCCCCCCCCCCCCCCCCCCTACCATGTGGGCCTCTGGAAGTTGATGTACCGGGGCCCAGGATTTCTCTTGGCAGCCCTGGGGGGGGGGGGGGGGGGGGGGGGGAGGGTCGCACGCCGCACTCCCTAACCACAAAACACTGCATACGCCTCTGGGAATACTAATATTGATGCTAAATGAAAGATCAGAAAGGGGGGCAATTTGAAGACAACACTTACAAATTAGGCCTCGCACTGCCTTCCGAAGGTTATCTTTGTGAGCAGGGGGAAGACTCTTTATATAAGGTAAAAACTAGAAAAATGGGAAATCTGTGTGGTGCGCAAATCAACAGCGGCTGGCACAGGGCGGTCAAGCTCTAAAAAGTACAATAGTAAAGACAAAAGAGTAGTGCCTGCGCTGGCTGTACCAAATAATTGTACCAGACGTTTCTCAAAAAATATATACAGCAATTTATTACACATAAAAAACAGATATAATGTTTAAAAATCACACTATGTGTACAGGTACCTAGACATATAGTCCAAGGAATGGGTTTTAAATCCCAGTGATTTAAAACCCCATTCCTTGGATTATATGTCTAGGTACCTGTACGCATAGTGTGATTTTTAAACATTATATCTGTTTTTTATGTGTATTAAATTGCTGTATATATTTTTTGAGAAACGTCTGGTACAATTATTTGGTACAGCCAGCGCAGGCACTACTCTTTTGTCTTTAATAAGGTGGAAAAGTTTTTTACAACATGGTTACCTTATATAATTTCCAACCAATCCATATTAAATAGGTAAACAACAGAGGGCATCAGTAAAGTGATAGAGAGTTGCAACATATTTCTTAAAGGTACGCCTTACTACTTCATACCCCCTTACTTGCACCACTGGATAAAACTAAATATTCAGTTATAATAATTATAATGATGATAATGATAATAATAATATAATATCATACATAAGATAAGGTTGGTTACACAATAGACTGGTAGAGATTTAGCAGATACTTTTTTTCTTTGCTATTTTAATTTGATGCAATAACAGATGCATATGTTTGTCTTTGTTAGGTTTGGTAGAAAGGCCATCCTGATTGGCTCGTATCTCCTGATGGCAGTTTCTGGAACATGTGTTGCTTTCCTACCAAGCTTTGTGGCTTACTGTACCTTACGGTGTCTCTGCGGGATGGCATTCTCCGGGATTACTCTGAACACCATCTCACTGAGTATTAAACAACATTATCTGCATGAGACTACTGCTAATGAGAGGCTGGCATACGTCCCACAGGCTTTAATATGCCTTTGGATTTGTACACTGTTGTTGAGTCTCACATGGCATGGGTGGTACACTATGTACTGCAAATCTAAAATAATTTAAATATAACATCCTTAATGTGCCAGATACATTATTATTATTATTTTGTTTTTATGCCGATGATAATAAGCAGGGTCAGATCAGAGAGTAAATATAGATCACTATGTTCAGATCTATGTATTTGTCTCAGAATGCTTACATTAATGCAGGGCTATTTTTCAGTAGGCTCCAGCAGGAACTGAGGCCCTTATTCTAGTTCACTCTTTCTGACAAAATCTTTCTTAGATGGACAAAATCATGTGCACTGCAGGGGGGGCAGATTTAAAATGTGCAGAGAAAATTAGATTTGGGTGAGTCATTTTGTTTCTGTGCAGGGTAAATACGGACTGCTTTATTTTTACACTGCAATATAGATCTCACTTTGAAGTAAAACCCCACCCAAATCTAATTATCTCTGCACAAGTAACACATGCCTCACCTGCAGTGCACCTGGTTTTGTCCATCTGAGAAAGATTTTGTCAGAAAGAGTGAACTAGAATAAGGGCCTCAGTTCCTGCTGGAGCCTGCTGAAAAATAGCCCTGCATTAATGTGTACAGTATAGTGACCTGCGCTCTTTAGCTTTAATCAGAAATGTTTGAGTTTTTTTATACTGTAATTACCACATTTCTTTTGTTTCTCTTGTAGCGCTAGAATGGATGCCACCCAATGGGCGCACCGTGGTTGGCACATTTTTTTCCTATGGTTTTACCTTTGGACAGCTTCTGCTAGCAGGATTTGCATATGGGATTAGAGACTGGCGATGGCTGCAGTTCTCTGTGTCTGCACCGTACTACATCTTCTTCCTGGCCTCATGGTAATGTGGGAGAGTCTATAAATGGCAGCCTGTGATGTTTACATGAATCAGAATCAGCTTTATTGACCAGGTATACTTGTGTATACTAGGAATTAGATTGGATTGCTGTGCAACAGCCGGTTAGGTAACAATTCAGCAGTGACAGTACAGATATACATAGCACATACAGGAATATGCTAGATGTACCCTGGGGATTATAGACGCAGGGAACATATATTTGTTGGGCAGCCCAGCGCATAGGCAGCCATCAGCAGTGCCTCTGGTCAATGGCGTAGCTAGGCGCCACGGTGACCGGAGCAATGTTTTGCGCGCCCCCCTCACATCCCAGTATATACCCCCGCATGCACATCCCAGGTCACATACCCCAGTATATACCCCCGCACACAAATCCCGGGTCATGCACCCTAGTATATACCCCCACACGCACATCCCGGTTCACCCCAATATATACATTATTCCACATGGAATGAGCCAAAATTCACATTATTCGGTACTTATATGTTAGCCATGCACCCGGCTACGCTGCCAGCGTAGCTTTGGCTACGTTGGCAACGCAGCCATTGCCGGGCGCCCGGCTAGTAGGTGCAGGGGGGGCATAGGGTAGGTGCGGTCGGGCTAGGGTAGGTGTGGCCGGGCGGTCGTCGTGTGTGCTGATGTGAGGTCCTGCACGGCGGGGGCTGGCGTCGTAATGGCGGCGGAGGGAGGAGATCCCGGCAGCTGGGGGAGCATCACATGGTTTCCCGGCTCCCTCAGCGGCACTACGCTAATAGCGTCGGAAACTGCAACTGTCATGGCGGCCGCGATGCGGGGATCGAGTCCCAGAGGCGGCGGGGGCCAGCTGGCTGGTAAGTATAAACACACACACTACATACACACAGTACACACACAACACCCACTATGCCCACTATCCATGTCATACCCCCAGTGTCCACGTGGTAGTGGAATTAATTTTAGAAAGTGTGGCGAGCGCAGCGAGCCACCGAGCCCGAAGTGTGGCGAGGGGCTGCATATCTGTGTCCCCTTGCGGGGCGCACTGCGCACGCCACGATTCGGGCTCGGTGGCTCGCCACACTTTCTAAAATTATGTTCACGCCCACGTGGACACTGGGGGTATGACGTGGACCATGTGGACACTGGGGGTATGACGTGGATAGTGGGCATATGATCCTTTATGTGTTAGAAGGGCTCCAGTTACGTAATTTGCGTAAATTACGTAGCCAGCATTGTGGTGTATTGGTATTCTCAATACACCACTATGCAAACTACGTAACGGGCGCCCAACTAACATATAAGTACCCATTATTCTACACAGAATAAGACAAAGTTTACATTATGCCTACCCAGATTGAGCCAAAATGTAGGTTATGCCACACTGATTGAGCCAAAATTCACATTATGCCACACGGAATAAGGCATTTACATTATGCCACCTGGAGTAAGACATTTACATTATGCCACCCAGACTGAGCCAATATTTACATTATGCCTCACAGATTAAGCAAAAATTCATGTTATGCCCCATAGATTGAGCCATAAATCACGTTGTGTCACACAGATTGAGCTAAAATTCACATTATGCCTATCCGGATTGAGACAAAGTTTATGTTATGGCACACAGATTGAGCCAAAATTTACATTATACCACCCTGAATAAAACATTTACATTATGCCACCTGGAATAACACAAAATTTACATTATGCCACCCAGATTTAGCAAATATTTATGTTATGCCACATGGATTGAGCCAAAATTCAAGTCATGCCACACTGATTGAGCCAAAATGTAAGTGTAGCAAACCGTGAATTTAGACGGCAGTGACAGAGACGGTGGGGTGACGCAGGGAGAGAGATGTCGGGGTGACGCAGGGACAGAGATGTCGGGGTGACGCAGGGGCAGAGACATCGGGGAGACGCAGGGTCAGAGACGGAGGGGAGACGCAGGGACAGAGGTGGCGGGCAATGCAGGGACAAGGGCGGGGGGAGACACAGGGACAGAGATGGCAGGGAGACACAGGGACAGAGGCGACGGGGTGACGCAGGGACAGAGGCAACGGCGCAATGCAGGGACAGAGGTGGCGGGGTATGCAGGGACAGAGGTAGTAGGGACAGAGGTAGCAGGGACATGCAGAGACAGAGGCGGCAAGGCAACGCAGGGACAAGTGCAGGGGGAGATGCAGGGGCAGAGATGGCAGGGAGATGCAGGGACAGAGGGGGAGGGGTGACACAGGGACAGAGGTGCATTATAGCATATGTACTGTGCAAACCTACCTGGTGTGCAGGGGGTCCAGTGGTTCTCCAGCGGTGGTAGGGCTCTGGCAGCAGCCGGGATAGGAGCCACCCGGTAGGTGTCCGGCGGCAGTGGGAAGAGAGCTGCTCAGCAGGAGTCTGGTGGCAGAGATAGGAGCCAGACAAGGGGGAAACTCCATCGGCGGCAGTGACTGGAGCAAGGCGCACTTTACCTTGCTGCCTGGCGGAGGGGGTGTCTCCAGCAGCGGCAGTGACCACTAATCACCTCGGTGCCCGACGAGGGAGGGGGGTCTCCAGCGGCGGCAACTCTATAGTGTCTGCAGTTCTGACCCAGAGCCGCCAGAGGGGAAGAATCTAGCAGGGGGGATTGAGCGGGGGAGCGGGCGAGCAGGGTGGGGGAGCCGGCGGTGCACGGCTCTGGCGCCCTGTAACCCTTTAGCGCATGGGGCTTGTGCTCCACTGGCTCCACCCTCCCTACACCTCTGCCTCTGGTCATTGCAACAGCCAGGTAGGTAACAATACAAGCCGAGACAGTACAGTTATCATACAGGGAACACATACCCGCTGAGCTGTACAGCGCCTAGGCAGCCATCAGCGACGCCACTGGTCACTGTAACAACCAGGCAGGCAACCAGGTAGGCAACAGTTCAAGCAGAGTCAGTACAGTTATCACACAGGGAACACATACCCGCCGAGCTGCACAGTGCCTAGGCAGCCATCAAAGGCGCCACTGGTTGTTGCAACAGTACAAGCAGAGTCAGTACAGTTATCACACAAGGAACACATACCTGCCGAGCTGCACAGTGCCTTGGCAGCCATCAAAGGCGCCACTGGTTGTTGCAACAGTACAAGCAGAGACAGTACAATTATCACACAGGAAACATATACCAGCCGAGCTGCACAAAGAGGCGATTCAGACCAAATCACTCAGGTCCGAATTTGCTACATAGGCCGAATGTGCTACCAAATATATGCTGCCTAGTGAGCAGGTCTGACTCAGGCCCTCTATTAGCTAGCATCTGAAGAATATCTGAGTGATTGATGTGCCTACAGGTGGGTGCCGGAATCTGCCCGTTGGCTTATAGTAAAGGGTCGATCCCATCAAGCGCTGAGAGATCTAAGAAGAGTAGCGAGGGTGAATGGAAGGACAGAGGAAGGAGAAAAGCTTTCAGAGAAGGTAAAACATCATTGATTCCAGTTGATAGGTCGACAGTGTCTAGGGCAGGGGTGGCCAAACCGGTCCTCGAGATCTACCAACGGTCCACGTTTTCCAGGTTACCTAGCTGGTGCACAGCTGTAGTCATTACTAACTGTCACATTTTAAAACATGCTGCATTCATTCCTACTATAGATCCACAGGTTGCCTGGAAAACATGCACCGTTGGTAGATCTTGAGGACAGGTTTGGCCACCCCTGGTCTAGGGGGACAGTCAAGAAGACGACCGCTATTGCTTCACAGGCAAAAGGTCAACATGGTCAAAAATTAGACATGCAAGTCAACACTGACAAAAGCTCGACACAAACAAAGGGTCTTCATGGCAACGGTGAACACATGACAAGTTTGACATGAGTTCTTCACTATTTGTTTTCTTAGGACTTCTTCGTACTTTACCATCCACATGGACTACAATTGGGAATGCTAAAGCGTGCACATGCATTACATTCATTGGGAGTCCATGTTGACAGATGTTGACATAGACAACAAAAACGTGAAAACTCATGTCGACCTTTTGCTTATGTTGACCTTTGTTTCATGTCGGCCCACTGCATGTGACCTTTTTACTGTCGACCATTCATTCATGGACGACCTAGAAGTGTTGACCTTGTCATCCTTGCCTAAATTTCCTAACTAAAATGTTTTCCTCTGATACATGTATTTCAAATGGGCGTAACTACAATAGGGGCAAGGGATGCAGCTGCTATGGGGCCCAGGGCTGAAGGGGGCCCATCTTTGCTGTCTAAGTAATATGTTTTACATACATTTATCACCATCAGTTGCTATTTAGGGGGCCCTTAAAAACTTTTTCTATGGGGCCTACAAATATCTACGTATGCCTCTCAAAGGACAGATATACAAAATTATTTCTTTTAATGGGACATTATCAATATTTTTTACCAAATGATCCACAAAACTGACTTACATTCAACTCCTCATCAGATCCGTAATGTGAATGAATAGTTGTGTGTTAATATTGGGTCTAATTCAGATGTGGGGACATATGTAAAAGGGTCCTAGTTTACCACGGTGCCGGATGCCGGACAAATTCAGGTCTTTTTTTAAAGAGGCTTTCTTGGAAGGAGAGGGTATATGACCCCTGGGGTGCACACTGCATAGGCTGTACAACTAATCTCTTCCCCCTGTTATTGAAGTATATATCTGTATTTGGCTGCATTTACACTTTATCATGCGAGTATTTGGATGTGGTCCTAGGTAGTGCTCTCTTACCAGTGTTTTACTGTTAATATATTATTTATTGATAAAGCTTAGAGAAAAGTATTATGCATTTGCCTGTATAGAGATACTAAAGTTGTCTTCTTTGTTTTATTAATGCACATACTTCATTCCAAAATAATGCCTATTTTGTAAAGCATAAAGTATTATGCAACTTTTACTTCTAGGAAATAATGTAATTTAACTATGTTTCTAAAACATCCAGCAGGGTCCAGGGGCAAATGTGTTAAATAATGGAGGCTAATCAGCCATGCAGGAGGCTTGATACTAAATAAGGGCCATGTGCGGATTTCAGAGGGGAATTTCAAAGACATCTAGGGTGGTCTAAGGCCATTTAAGTGGCACGTAAGATGGTCTTGTGGCATGTGGGGAGATCTGAAGGTTATTTAATTAGCACACTGAAAGCTAAAAACAATTGGAAAGATCTTATGGTAATATAAAAGGCATGAATAGGGAGATCTGGTTACATGTAAGGAGATCTGGGGAGGTTGAAGAAAAGAGAAGGCAGCCTCCTCCGTCCGGGCCCCCTCCTCTCTGCCAGCGTTAGTGGCCCTTATGCCAGTGAATTCTGCTGACCATCGAATGATTTTTTTTCTCCGTTCGTGGACAAAAGTAACTATATACTTACTTTTATCCAAGACGGAGATTGCCGAAAAGGGGGCGGGTGCTGACATCATGTGATGTCACCCTCTTGTCCCACACAGGCATCAACACTCCTGCATTCCCATGGGAATGCCCAGAGTTGTTATGGGGATGACCATAAAAGTCTGGTCGTTCCCCTGCCCGCCCCGGGACCTCCATGTCCGGAGCGAACGGCTCAGAGAGTTTGAAACTGGACAAAGCCATTCGCTGTCGGGTTTGCGCATATTGGTGCATGCACATGCGCAGACCCCAAACATCAGGGAAGGGGCCGAATTCAGACCCAAACGAATGGGTCTAAATCTAACCCTTTGTTTGCCATCAACAGTTTAATGTATTCTTGACACAATGTTAATATCCGACTAATGTACAATGCTTTTTCATGCAATGCATATACTTCTATGCTTCGATAAAAATTGTTTAAAAAATATGAATACTCTTTTTCTCTAGATACTTATCTCTCACATGCAGTCGGAGCTGAACAGCATAAAGCATTCCCAGTCTTCCCCGCTGGACCTGTTCCGCACTCCAGAAATGCGCAGGATTACAGTTTGTCTTATGCTGGTCTGGTAGGTACATTTTGGCCTGATTCAGCCCTGTTTGCTAGGCTGCGTATATCCGCTTCCCCGCTGAACACCTGCCCCCCTCCCCCATGTGCTGCCCAAATCCCCTCACTAGCATGCGAGGGGATGTGTACGCTAACACATCCCCTCGCATGCCAGCCATCAGGGAAGGGGCAATTTGTCATTCGTAGTGTTTGTTACTATATATTCACCAGTAAAAGTAACATAGTAACATAGCTAATAAGGTTGAGAAAAGATGTTAGTCCATCATGATCAACCTATATTATACAATATAATTAATGGTTTTAACCCTTTCTTAAATATTACAATTGAGCCTGCCATCACAACCTTTTCTGGCAGAGCATTCCATATTTTAACTGCCCTCACTGTAAAGAATCCCTTCCCGTGCAGAGTATGGAACTTCCTCACCTCTAACCTAAATATGTTGTCTAGAAAAGATGCTGTAGTAAAGTTTAAATTTAACTAAGTTGTAGAGAGCAAGTTCTCCCAGTATATTAGGCAGAGTACTAACTTGTTTGCATGTAGTAATAATTTATCAGCACTTGTATTCAGGGCCGGTGCCAGATACCGGAGCGGCCCAGGCGGGTTAGGGGAGCCATGGTCATCCAGCGCTCACCTGCTCCCCAGGGGGGGGGGGGGGTGTGCCAGGTATTCGGCAGCTCCACACATGGTGGGGTCCAGGTATTGCTGCGGGGCAGACCTGCCGCTCCACAGGGGGGGTGCCGGTGCTAACCTGCACCCCCCGGGGGGGGGGTGGGGTGCCGGGTATTCGGCCACTCCACACAGGGGGGGTCCTGGTGTTGCGGCGACAGGCCGCCGCATCGTTCCACAGGGAGGGGGGGTTGCCAGGAGTGGGGGGTGACGGGGGATGCGGCCAGTGCCGCTAGGTAACTCCAGGGGTGGGGAGGGGAACGGATGATGTGGCACCGGGCGCCTAGTCATTCAGGAGGGGGGGGGGGGGTTGCGGACGCTGCCGACACTCACCTCCATCCGGGGGGGGGGAGGCTGCTCCAAATTGCCGGCGCCCTAGGCAAATCCCTAGAGCTGCCTAGTGGTGGTGCCGGCCCTGCTTGTATTACATTAGTTTTCTGTCTGCTGATTGTATTGTTTCTCCTTAAGGTTCTCCACCAGTTTTGCATTTTATGGCCTTGTAATGGACCTGCAGAAGTTTGAAGTCAGTATTTTCCTGCTGCAGTTTGTCTTTGGAGCCATAGATATACCTGCTAAGCTGGCAAGTGCCATTCTAATGAGCTATATTGGGCGCCGATTGACGCAGTCTGCCTCTCTGATGCTGTCCGGAGTAGCATTGCTATGTAATGCTTTTATACCTCAAGGTAGGTTCACCATAGTTCAACTGATATCATCTATGTGTTCCTAAATTTCTGACATATTTTTTACTCAAACATCATTGGATTTTAATATGGTTGTATATAATAACATTTAGCTCATGCAAAAGCTGGTTTACAGGTTCTCTGGATAAAATGCATCACAATGGTCACTCATCCATTCCAATAAGCCAGTTATAGTTTTCAGGTTACAGTCTCTAGGGAGATCCTTGTAGAGAGACAAACTACATGCCAGAGCTGTAACTAGACACTTTGGTGTACTGTGCCAGCAAGGGCATTGGCACTTCCTGCCCAATATTTGTAATAGGGACAGCGCCCGCCCCCAAGAGGGTCTTGCTGGGAAGGGCATTAGTAGCACTAATTCAAATTATGCCACTCAGCACATAACTTTATTAACATCACCTCACAAAGTAGTGTCCCTTATTCACGTTATGCCACAAAGTAGTACCCCTTACCGTATACACATTTCATCTCATAGCAGTGCCACTTATTCATATTTCTCACATAGTAGTGTCTGTTATTCTTTTTACACCACCATATTGTCTCTGTAGTGGAGGATATATATATATATATATATACATATATATATAGTGAGAGATAGATAGTTATACAGTATATATCAATACATCAGTATGCTTACTGCACTGCTAGTTGGTTAAATATACCCTGGGTACCATCTTTTTCTTTGGGCATGTTTTATCTAGCTGGTGTGGTTATACAAATAAAGCATATGACTGACTGGTTGGTTGGTATGTTTTTAGTGAAGCTAAGATTTACTTGTAGTAGCTCAGTGGTTCCCAACCTCGGTCCTCAAGTACCTCTAACAGTTCATGTTTTGCAAGTCACCCAGCCGGTCAACTGGGTTTTAAGGGCCCCATACATAAGCAATTAATTGTGACAATTTTCAGATATGGAGATGATTGCAACAATTAATTTTAGATGTGTGGGCTCCCCCTTTTGGCAATCCCAATCAAAATCGCCAATCGATTGCTTAATCAGGTTTTTAAACATGTTTAATAATCTGGTATTATCTGCAGATCTTTTTTATATGTGTGGGCATTCCCAATTCGTCTTCTCCATCTATTTACATTATGAACAGCTGAAATGACAATCGATTGGGCAATTTCCAGATATGAAGATGCAATCTTAAAAACGAGATGATCTTTGATAAACTGTCTCCTTGATCCCTTTCAGAGCTGAAGATGGTGCGAATAGTGATGGCTGTGCTTGGGAAGGGCTGTCTGTCATCATCGTTTTGCTGTGCTTACCTGTATTCTAGTGAGCTTTTTCCCACAGTTATAAGGTAATTTGATAACCAACACAATGGCTGACTTTATCAGATATCTGGCAGTCTTTGATAATGAAAGTTATGTACTATTTATTAATCACTAATGAGATGTCTCTCGTATGTCATACAGACAGAGTGGAATGGGAGTCGTTGTAATGAAAGCTCGGATGGGTTCCATGGTTGCCCCATTGGTACTGATGTTGTCAGACATATCTCCTATCATTGCCCCTGCGATATATGGAGTTGCAGCCATAATATCTGGGACAGCAGCACTATTTCTAAGTGAAACCTCTAACCGACAATTGGCAGATACTGTAGAAGAAGTGGAGGCCAGGTAACACCATTACTTCAGGGGCTAGTCTGTAAATATTAATTGCATCCAGATTAGTGTAAGAGCGCATTAGAAGGCTCCAGATACATCTAGCCAGTGTTACGTGACCAAATGAGTATACGTTTGGCTAATGATAGCAGACTTGATATTGATAATAGTAAAGAGTCACTATAATACATAATAACCTACTTTATTAACCCAGAAATGAGATGCAGCAGGAAATGTTGTGGGTGGGGCCAGATTATCTTGTCATTAGGCCCCACCCCCAACACGAGGAAATGCCCGTGGTCTACAAGTATGGGTAGAACAAAATTGTGCCCCACCCCTTCACATTATTGTTGCATTTGGGGTGCATTTATCTTCATCCTACCACTTCACTAGGAAGCGGCAGGATGCGGGAGAACCACCTATCTTTCTGGGATAGGCAAGTATGCAATAATACAATTAGCTGTCATACTAATGGAGAATTTGTTACAAAAAGAGCCAATCAGAAGCATCCAAGCAGTGCTCTATGCTGCCATGCCGTACCTGCAGGAGATATGTGTCTTTATAGATACAACATTGTATTTATGTATGATCCCTATGCAGTGGGCATGCTACTCATGTACTGTAAGAACATGCCTGTAATGTTCCTAACTAATTACTTCCCAGGCACAGAGGGCCACAAGTTTCATATAGAATAAATCTAGTGTGTATGGGAAGTATAGATACTAGATTTAAGTAGACTGTTTTCAAGGTTGTGGTACTTTTATTTGTGACCTGAAACAACAGTACAGCATCAAAACTAGGAGGTAGTGTGTACTTCGCCTCACCCAACCCTAACCCTGTATTGTCATGATGTCATGCCTAGAGGAAGGGCCACAGGCCATGGGGAGAAGAACTCTGCTTGGAGCCTCTTAAAGATGCTCCAGGCAGCCGCACAGGCTACAAGGACACACTGAGCAGCTTTGCAGTAGCATTGTGTGCTTGCAAGATGCTCTCCTAAATGAACAGCAAGAAACTAAGTAATGGCTCCTGATATATTACTCTGTGTTGCCTATTCCTTCTGCTTGCACTTTATTGAACATAGGCCTCTGCATCATACTTGCCTACTGCCCCGGAATGGCTGGGAGGGTCCCGCAAATCGGGTCCCCCGGGAAGGTGGGCAAGCCTCCTGCATCACTGCCGCAGCCCCAGGCTCCCGCCTTCCCTGCAGTATTAAATTCTGAATTTCGCGGGTCCACGGGGAGGGGATAAAATGATGCAAAACTTGTAAATTTGCACCATATTAGCCCCTCCCCCAATTCACATTGATCGCATCAGGCCCTTTCTCTCACAGAGTGCAACTAAGCTGATCATCCACTCATTAGTCATCTCACGGCTTGACTACTGTAATGCTCTTCTCACCGGCCTCGCTCAATCCCAACTAGCTCCTCTCCAATCTGTCCTCAATGCTGCAGCCAGGCTTATCTTCCTCTCCCGCCACTCTAACTCTGCTACTCCCCTTCAACAAAATCTGCACTGGCTTCCATTCCCCTACAGAATCCTCTTCAAACACCTCACACTCACATACAGGGCCATCTCTAATTCCATTGCTCCATATATCTCTAACCTCATCTCCATTCATACACCCTCCCGCCCTCTACGGTCAGCTGATGACTGTCGTCTCTCCTCCACCCTGATCACTGCTTCCCATGCTAGAGTACAGGACTTTGCCCGTGCTGCACCCCTTCAGTGGAACGCACTCCCTCGCTCCATTAGACTCTCCCCGACCTTGCAAAGCTTCAAACGGGCACTGAAAACTCACCTATTCATCAAAGCGTACCCTTCCACTGCATAAACCAGCTAGTTCTCCGACCCCTTGCCTGTTTACATCCTGCTATCTAATCACCACCCCCTCGCTTGCACCTCTTGTAATCTGTCTGTCTCCCCTTCCTACTAGATTGTAAGCTCCTCCGAGTAGGGCCCTCTTCCCTCCTGTTGTCAAAGCCCACTTCTCTTCACATTTCACTCACAGCTCTCCTTTACTCCAACACTCAGTGACCATCTTCATACTCATCTCCATCATTGGCCTCAAGCCTCTAGTTGTATGTTGATTGGGTCCTCACTACTTACATTTAAGCTGTAATGTGTTTTGAACTGTGGTGCTCTTTATTTGTACTGTATTTTTGTTATTTATTCAATGTTATGCTAAGTTTTGTCTCCCTGTATTGTACCTTTGTACGGTGCTGCAAAACACTTGTGGCGCCTTATAAATAAAATTATAATAATAATAATAATCCACGGACCCGCGAATTAACACAACTGGCTGTTTTGGTGACATCAGCCTCATCCCTCCCTCGAAAATTTCGCCTCGTCCCACCACCTCTATTTAGCGACGCAGAGGGTGAAAATGGGGTGTGGCCTGGCGGGGGAACATAATTTGCATATGATACACAATTTGAATAGGTCTCGCCCCCTCTTCACCGCGCGAGGGTCCCGTTTGTACAGTCAAGAATTTGGGAGGCATGGGCATGTATGCTCTGCATTAATCATTGGCCTGTACATTAATCATTGGCCTGTGCATTAATTTGTTATTAATTAAAAGTAACACAACATGCTGGCTAGGCCCACTATAATTCACTATAGGATCGGTGGGCTTTGTTGCATAGACATTCTCTGGGTGCTTTAGCTTAATGCTTTACCTCTGCCTCGCACATGATGTTACCCTACAGTGTAAAGAGGCGCTTGGTGGTGCATCCTTAGGACACAATTGGGGTCCAGCTACCTTCCTGATCCCAACTCTTTATGATGTCATTATGTCACATGTTCTGGGGCTGGGACTGGCACAGTGTGTAGAAGTGCCTGGCTACTGGCTGTCCCTGTCTCTGTTACTACCCTGCTCTATACAATCCTGATGTATGTATCCAGTGCTTAAAGTGGTCCCAGAGAGGTGGTGGAACTCATTTCCCGGAACCCCCCCCATTAGGTGGAGCCCTGAGTACTGCCAGGGTTTTTGGCACCCAATGCAAACTACTGTATGAAATTTGTGCCATACCTCTGATACTTTATAAAAAAAAAAGTGATCTCAAAATAGTACTCCCAATTCAAATTATGCAACACAGTAGCACAGTCATATTCGCATTACACCACATGTAGTGACCCTGATTTATGTTACAGCACAATGTAGTGCTCCTTATTCATGTTATAACACATACAGTAAGTGTCTCTTTACATGTATGCACACAGTAGTATACCTTGCACAGAATGCCTACAGTAGTATTGATTATACACATAATGCCCACAGCAGTCATACCCCTAGCAAAAAATGTCCACGGTAAGTGCCTATTTCCTACATCTGACAAATTACACATATCTGTCCCTTTCTGTCCAGCAACTACCTCTCCTCACATATTCACCTGAGCAGTGGTAACAGCATGACATCACATACACCGTGCCAGAAAAAGAAGCCGTTGGGACCGGCTTTTCTGTTGGAATCACTGTCCAGGGCTGTGGTTTAGCTGGAACTCAGTTCCTCCTACCACCACAGGTGGCGGAACTCAGTTCCACTGAGTTCCCCCTCACTTTAACCCCTATATGTATCTCTGTACAGTAGCTGTCTTCCTTATATATATTATTCCTATTTTCAGGGCCAAAGGTAAAGATGTACAAAGAATTATTCCAAAAGAGGAAGTGCCGCTTACACAGAACCAGCCTCAAGCTCAATCTCCAATAAGACTCTTGGTAGATACCGTCTAATAATCCTCTGCCTGGGAAATGAACCAAGAGATTGAAATTTAACCAATTTACGACAACACAGACCTCAAATCAATATGGTGAATCAGTCACCGATAGCAGTAATATCATTTATAGACATAATTCTCTCTCTTTTTTTTTTTTTTTTGCGGTGCCAGAATAAAAAATGTGCCTCGTTATTTTATTCACTGTAGCTTTATTTGCCCAAGTGACCTGCAGTGACTAAGGCGCCTAGAGAATTATGCTGTTTTATCTTATATCTATTACTTAACACTTAAGCCTAGAAATAACTCACACTGACACCTTAACTAATAAATAAGACACGGACACCAACTGCGTAAGTTTAAAGGTCATCTAGGATATTTATTTAAAGATGGTATGACCCTAATTGTTTAGGGATGGCAAGAAGAAGCACTTGAGACCAGCACCCTCAAAACGCGGATGCCCCTCATGGCGGCGACCAGGTCGCCCCACTCGCTGGCATCACTCAAATAACTTGTGCGTACAGCCCGCTCCGCAGCGGCATGCCACGCCCCTCCTTGGGCCAGACGCGGGCACTTCCAGGAAGTGTCCAGCGCCCCACCGCGTTGAGTCGGGACTCGCCTACCTTCTTGGCAGAGGGGCGGGCCATACCCTACGGAGACCACCTGACACCACACTTGAGTGCTGGTCGAGAGCGCTCAACCGCCGATTGTAAATCAAACTAAATTCAAATTTGGTGAAGGCTCAAAAAGCCCATGTAGCACTTTAAAAGGGGAGGGAGGGTGGGAATCCAGACTCAAAGAGGAAGTCCTTCCTGCCTGCTTGCCTATAAGTACCCCTCTCTAAGCTGACGCCCCCCAGCTACCCCATAGGGCAGATCTACCTGCCACTCATTATTTGCCTCCGGCCTTATCTTGACATTCACAACTTTATTTAACTACTGCAAATTCACAGGCTCTTAATTACACTCGAGCCTATGCAGCCCTCGTTACATCTAAGGCGCCTAGAGAATTATGCTGTTTTATCTTATATCTATTACTTAACACTTAAGCCTAGAAATAACTCACACTGACACCTTAACTAATAAATAAGACACGGACACCAACTGCGTAAGTTTAAAGGTCATCTAGGATATTTATTTAAAGATGGTATGACCCTAATTGTTTAGGGATGGCAAGAAGAAGCACTTGAGACCAGCACCCTCAAAACGCGGATGCCCCTCATGGCGGCGACCAGGTCGCCCCACTCGCTGGCATCACTCAAATAACTTGTGCGTACAGCCCGCTCCGCAGCGGCATGCCACGCCCCTCCTTGGGCCAGACGCGGGCACTTCCAGGAAGTGTCCAGCGCCCCACCGCGTTGAGTCGGGACTCGCCTACCTTCTTGGCAGAGGGGCGGGCCATACCCTACGGAGACCACCTGACACCACACTTGAGTGCTGGTCGAGAGCGCTCAACCGCCGATTGTAAATCAAACTAAATTCAAATTTGGTGAAGGCTCAAAAAGCCCATGTAGCACTTTAAAAGGGGAGGGAGGGTGGGAATCCAGACTCAAAGAGGAAGTCCTTCCTGCCTGCTTGCCTATAAGTACCCCTCTCTAAGCTGACGCCCCCCAGCTACCCCATAGGGCAGATCTACCTGCCACTCATTATTTGCCTCCGGCCTTATCTTGACATTCACAACTTTATTTAACTACTGCAAATTCACAGGCTCTTAATTACACTCGAGCCTATGCAGCCCTCGTTACATCTAAGGCGCCTAGAGAATTATGCTGTTTTATCTTATATCTATTACTTAACACTTAAGCCTAGAAATAACTCACACTGACACCTTAACTAATAAATAAGACACGGACACCAACTGCGTAAGTTTAAAGGTCATCTAGGATATTTATTTAAAGATGGTATGACCCTAATTGTTTAGGGATGGCAAGAAGAAGCACTTGAGACCAGCACCCTCAAAACGCGGATGCCCCTCATGGCGGCGACCAGGTCGCCCCACTCGCTGGCATCACTCAAATAACTTGTGCGTACAGCCCGCTCCGCAGCGGCATGCCACGCCCCTCCTAGGGCCAGACTCGGGCACTTCCAGGAAGTGTCCAGCGCCCCACCGCGTTGAGTCGGGACTCGCCTACCTTCTTGGCAGAGGGGCGGGCCATACCCTACGGAGACCACCTGACACCACACTTGAGTGCTGGTCGAGAGCGCTCAACCGCCACTGCCTTGGCACTCCTACCCCGCCGGGTTAAACTGTGCCACAAGGCCCGCCACCCTAAAACAACAACCTACGCCCTAACTACACTAAACTAGTGAGAATGTCCTGCAGAAAAATTGCCATACCGGGGTCCGATAGGTGAACCCCGTCTGGCCTATATAACTTGGGGTTAGTTTTCACAATGGTGGGATGCCTGACTGCTTTACCACCCTTCGCCACTATGTATCTGGACACTGCGTGGTTCACTTTCTTTCTGGCCTTCTCAACAGCCTCTATGCTCCGACACCCCCGCCATTTGAAACGGGGCACTATGTCAGACCATACCAGTAATACACCTGGCCAACGCTCCTGTATCCTCGCCATGTCTTTCTCAATTTGTATGGTTAATGCAATGCCTGTCCGCTTGACCAGGTCATTGCCTCCCAGGTGTATTACTAAAACATCAGGTACGCCTAATCTCCTAGCTTTGGAGACTAGCAGGTCCCACAGGCCATCCCACTGAAAACCCCTAATGCCCAGCCAGTGCACCTCCCGTGCCTGAGACAGCACCGGGGCCGCGGCTGCCAATGGGTGCCTAGCAGCCCAATATATGTATGAGTGCCCCACTAACCAAACCCTGCCCAGAGTCCGTGAGGAAGGGGGAGGGGCTGAAAAAGAGAAAACCTAAGGTTAGCATGTAACATTATACTGTAAGACACAACTGGAATGCATTGACTATAGACCCGAGTGAAGGGGAAAAATCTTAAAAAACCTCTGGTGGACTGTTGGGGGAAGCCAATTGTAATTAAGTCCCCTGCAGAGGAAAAAGTAAAAAAAATTCCCTTCACACCGTCGATTCCAGGACGCTAAAGTCCCAAAACCGATTGTAAACAATATGTTTTCGGGTCAGCGCAACAGGCGCTATCTACAACTTATCTAACCTTATATATTTCTTATAAGCGGCTGACTACCACCTCCCCACCGCTTGAACTGAGGATGGTGGAAGCCCCGCTGCGGCTGCGCAAGTTGCCGCCCCGATTCTGAACGAATGCGTTCCATACTCTTTCTCGGGGAGACCCAATGCCGCGACACACCTCCGAAACTGGAATCGGGTAAGTGGCCCCACCTCTTTGTGTGCCAGGAACTGTGCCGCGGTGCCTGGTCCGCCCGAGACATACTCCTCAGCCAGGGATACAGGACATATCGCCTTATTGCAGTGCGCTCTCAATGTAATCCAGGCGCCCTTACCCGCTTGGTCTGTCTTAGACCTCCCTATCTTGCAGAGTATCTTCCCCTCACGGAAAACTACATTTTCTTTGAGGAGCCCAGAAAGCGCGCGCTTGTTAGCTGCCACTAACTCGCTTACTCGAAAGGCCCCAAAAATTGCAAAGGAAAAAGCCACCTTGAAGAGCGCCGCCTCATAACTATTCTCTGCCACTCCATTCAGACACTGCATAAGGTCCCCCAGCATGCCCTCATCTACCGGGCGACGTGAGTCTGGAACCCCTGGCTGTGCCCTAGCCCACCCCTTTAGAGCCTTGGATAGTACAAAAGACCTGGTAGGGTCTGGCTTGCCTAGCAACTTGGAATGGAACGCTATCCCAGCCAAAGCCGCCGCCATAGCCGACTTTGACCTGCCGTTTTTATAATGTTCCCAGACGAAGGCTAGTAACCGGTCCTCGACCGACTTACCCTCTGCCTCCGGTGAAACCCGAAAGGCTGACCAATCCCTCCAAGCCGCCCCATAAGCTCTACGTGTGGACGGGGCCAAAGATAGCAGGGCCAGTGACTTCATGCCGACTCTATGACCTGCCATACAAGAGGGGGACATCTGAGCCCTGTGACAGCAGCCTCTGGTGCCAGCTCGCGAAATCTCTCGAACTGGAACCTCGAGAGTGCGTCTGCTATACTGTTGTCGACACCCGGACGTGTCGGGCCCTAAAGTGTATATTGTGCTGCAGACAATGCAAAACTAGGTGTCTTAGCAGGCGCAATGCTTCTGGCGATGTGGCCCTCTGGTTGTTAATCGCATGGACAACTCCCATGTTGTCGCACCAGAACACTATGTTCCTGTCCGCCAACTGGCTGGCCCACAGCTCGACCGCCACAATTATGGGAAAGAGCTCCAGCAGTAACAGATTGACCGTGAAACCGCGGTCTATCCATGATTGTGGCCATGGCGCGCAGCACCATTCTCCCTGCAAGTAGGCCCCAAATCCCGTAGAGCCCGCAGCATCCGTGTATAGCTGTAGCTCCACACTGGAGGCTGGGTCCGCCGGCCACAGCAGCTCCCTGTTAAACTGCTCCAGGAAACTGGACCAGACTGCTAGGTCACCCTTTATCTCCTGCCCTAGCCTGACTGTATGGTGTGGGTCTCTTACCCCCGCTGTGGCCCTCTCCAGCTTCCTGCAGAACACCCTCCCCATAGGAATGATGCGGCAAGCGAAATTGAAAGATCCCAGCAGCGACTGAATCAGCCGCAACTGGACCCTCCCCTTCCGCCGGCACTCCTCGATCAGCGCCTGCAGCTTTGCCACTTTATCTTCTGGAAGCCTGCAACATCCACCCTCAGAGTCTATTTCGATACCCAAATATGAAATCACCCTGGTGGGACCCTCTGTCTTGTCAGCTGCTATGGGAACCCCCATGGCTGTCAATATGTCTTTGGCCCTTTCCAGAATGCGCTCACATGTGTCGTCATCTCCTGGTCCCACAAAAAGGAAATCATCCAAATCATGAGCCACCCCTTTGCAGCTCGCACTTTCCTGGATGCACCAATGCAGGAAAGTGCTGAATCTCTCAAAGTAGGAACAGGAGACCGAACATCCCATGGGCAGGCATTTGTCAATATATATGCCCCCTTCTAACCTGAAACCCATAAAGCGGAATGAAGTGGGGTGTAAGGGGAGCAGCCGGAAAGCGGACTCAATGTCCAGTTTCGCCATTAGTGCCCCTTGACCAAAACCCTTCACTATCTCCAGAACTTCATCGAAGAGCTGGTAATGCACACTACACTGTGATTCCGGTATGGCGTCGTTGATCGACCTTCCGGGGGGGTAAGACAAGTGTTGTATCAACCTGTACTTCCCCGGCGTCTTCTTAGGGACTACGCCTAAAGGGGAGAAGCACATGTTGGGTAAGGGTTCGGCCGCAAAGGGGCCCGCCATCCTTCCCAGTTCTATCTCTGCATACACTTTTTGCCTCACAACCCCTGGGAAATCCCTGGCCGAATTCAGGTTTTTATGGGATCTCACTAAAACTGACTCGGGTATGGGTAACCGAAAACCAAACTTAAAACCTTTAAATAAGAACTGTGCCGCCTCCCTATCGGGGTAAAAGGCTAGGCGGCGAGCCAACTCGTCCAGGACTATGGGGGAGTGTGCCTTACTTGTTGCTAGGCCCTGCCTCACCCTGTTCCTGGGCCCTTCCAGACTTGCAGGCTTTTCCTGAGTGTCCTGCCCCACACCAACGGCACTCGTGCCTGTAGCGGCATTTTGCCCCTCTCTCACATTTGCCGTCGTTAAAGGCAAAACACCTGCCTTTGCCCGGGGTCTTCGCCCCGGGTTTCCCCCCGAGAAAGGGCTTCCTGCCTGCCTGCTCGGTGGATGGCTGACCTTTCCCAATGACCTCCAGCCATATCTCTACATGCTTGCACCCCATGGGTATGTTTGTGGACCCCTCGTGAGCCCGACGAAACTTCTCGTCATAGTCCCGCCATGCCCCATTCCTGTAGCTGATGAATGTCTCGTTTACCAAAAATAGGTAGCGGAGAACATTCAAGTGCTCATCTGGCCTGGTGCTCAGGTAGCACGAGGAAAAGATGAGGAAACCCCTGAGCCAATTGTGGAAGCTCTTAAATGCGAGCTCCCCATTGGCTGAGGATTTCTTGTCCTTGTCAAATTCCTTTTTCATATCAGCCGTCAAAGTGAAGAAATCCACAAACTTCCCCCTCTTAATCCTCTCTTTAACTCCCCTACGGAGCCCCCTGGCTATGGCTGTATTAGAGCAGTGGACCTTATCCCCAGCCGTCTCTGTAACGGGGGGGGGGGGTGGCGCGTCCCTTTGTTTGCGCTTTGTGCCCTTGACCCTCTTGGCCACGGCTCGCGCAACCAACTTTGCAAGCTTGCGCGGGCGCCCAGACTGACCCTCATCCCCGCTACTAGCTGTGGAGTGGTAAGATGAGGATTCACATAACGAATTGTCAGTGTTCTCACCATCCGTGGATTCGGCCCCGTCCTCAGGTTCAGGTCCTGCTTCTTGCACCGGCTTTTCTGAAGGCCTGGGCCTTGCCGATCCGCCAGACTGCCCTTCATCACCGGAGGCGCCCCCGGTGACCCTGTCGCTTGCGACCGCCATGGCGGCCGGGGTAGATGACCTCTGACCCGACCCGGACACTTGCAAGATTCCTTGCGCGGCCCGGTCCGAACCTGTAGACATGTCGGGAGACAAATGCAAGGTATTACCCCCAGAGCCTGACGTCGCAGAAAAAACAGCCTCTCCCCCGGGTGCCCTTCCCCTTTCTGCACTCCCCGCGGGTGTATAGTGAGGGCGCGTAGGGGTGAAGTTTGGCTGCTGCCCATATGGGTGTGGCTGGACCCCACTCTGATAGGGATGCTGCAACCCTGACGCCCAGCTAGGAGTGGGCTGCTGCTGGAATAATGGCCAAGCCGACCCGTAAGGCCCCTGCGCCGCCCCACCGTGCTGGTGGAAATATGGGAAAGATGGCTGCTGTCCCCAGGTAGGCTGGTGTGACATTGGTTGCTGCGCTGGTGTGTACCCTGTGTGGCCGGTGGATACCGCCGTCGGGAAAGGCCAGACCCCCTGCTGGTGTGTGGTGCCCGTGGGCTGCTGAAACTGCTGGAAACCTGGGTAGAATGCTGGTTGACCTAAACCCTGGTGCCCTTGCTGTAAGGGAGCTGAGTGAGGAAACATCCCCTGTGGCGCCTGGTTCTGCCCAGGGCCCTGGTGCCACGCTGCCTGCTGCCCCGGGTAAAACTGAGCTGTGGTAAGCCCCGTTGCATCCCCGCTGCCGCGGGTTAAGGCCGGTGGCCCCCCAGAAAAAGCCCCCGTCTGCGGGGCAAAACTGCCAGGCAGTATAGGCTCCCCAGTGTGTGCCAGGGAGGCCTGCAGCGTGACCAGTGGCGGCCCCCTTAGTAACGCAGGGAGCCTTGCTGGGCCCCCCGTAATCACCTGCATGGGGCTGGAGCTAGTTGTGTGCGGGGTAGATGGCCCCCCTCTGTCCCCATAAGGCAGCGCGTACATGGGGGCCCCAGGAGCTGGAGGAGGTGTACTCATCCCCCCTTGTTCCTCCTCGCGGTGGACCTGCACTCTGTGTACTCCTGCCCTAGTGCCTGGTGACATAGTGTGGGCAGCCAGCGCCTCGGCCGAGGTGCCTGGCATGCCCCTGCGTGTTGGTGTGCTACCCGCCTCGCTAGACGCGGTCTGGCGCTGTGATCTGGCAGCCGCCGGGGACCGCGTGATCCCCGCGATGTGAGCTCCGCTGCTGCTGGGACTGACTGCTGACAGGGGAACAATTCCGCGCTGCAGCGCCGGGGAGAGAGGGCGCACAGCCTCGCGCTGGCGCTTTGTGGCCTCTGTGTACTGGGCCATGGCTGGCGTTTTACCACCCCCACGCCCTGCTACAGTGATCAGGGGGCGGGCGGCGTCTGCCAGCCAACGGGGGGGGGGGGGGAGCGCTGCGCTTGGGACGCCCTGACATCTTTAAGTAAAGTAACTAGCTGCAGAACAGAGAAAGTAGAAATACTTAGCTTCGTTTGTCCTTGCGCTTGGTTACACAGGATAGTCTCAGCAGAAATCCAGACTCAAAGAGGAAGTCCTTCCTGCCTGCTTGCCTATAAGTACCCCTCTCTAAGCTGACGCCCCCCAGCTACCCCATAGGGCAGATCTACCTGCCACTCATTATTTGCCTCCGGCCTTATCTTGACATTCACAACTTTATTTAACTACTGCAAATTCACAGGCTCTTAATTACACTCGAGCCTATGCAGCCCTCGTTACATCTTCTTAACATGTTTGTATAGAATGTGAAGTTCTAACGATCCAACGGCAATAATATATAGACCCTGTAATTATAGATACATTACCAGAAGAACATAAACAAGTCTATGAGTACTAGGGAGCTATTTATTATGTTTACTAAAATAATGTGAATAGGGGTGTTTGTGAAGAGACCTACAAGGTTTTTAGTTAGATTAGAGGCACCGGTAGCGGAAGATATTAATTGTACAGTAGTCCATTAGTTATGCCTATGTGCATAGATAAGTGTCACAAATCATGCTATTCTATGCATTTGGCAATTCAATTACATTACATACTTCCCCAATCTATGCTCTGGCACCCTGGCAGAACTCCTATTTCTCAGCTTGGCTTTCCTACCATATTGATGGCTCTCTCCCCCCGGAATTATTATTGTTATTATTAATATTAACATTCATTTATATGGCACCACAAGGGTTCCACAGCGCCTGACGATAAATGAGCGAAGAACAAGAAAAGAATGAATTACAGTAAAATGCAATTTAGGACAAGTACATGGCAAATACAGACAGTTCCATCAGGGGACAGGACACTGATTCAATTATCAGGGTGGCAGAGATATATAGTTAAGAAAAGCCCTGCTTGTGAGAGCTTACATTCTAAAGGGAAGGGGCAGACAGACTGGGGTGACACACACAGGGTTGGAAGTGAGAATAAAAAGAAGGTTCCCAACATACCTGCTGGCTTCCCCAAGCATTGCCCCACCATCATCAGCATCTGTTCCCAGCCATGTTGGTACATATCAGGTGGCTGCCCAACCACCACCTTGTGGTCGGCATGTTTTTTTTTAGCTAAAGGTTATGTGCATGGGAGAGGGGTAGTGATGCAGCCTCATCTATCTGCCAATGTGACAATGATTAATGTTGCTGTGCATCAGGAGCTGAGGTACAGGGGTGCTGAGGGGGGGGGGGGGGCAGGTACAGTTTACTCGGGCCCAAGCCTGTCAGGGGGGCTGGGTCTGGAAACACAGTTTTTTTTTTTATTTGGTGGCGAGTGCGCTGGGTCTGAGTGCGCCGTAGTCAACTTTTCAGCGGCAGCATTGGGAGTGCGGATGTGGGTGGACGCGGGCCAGCATGGGGGCAGCAGCATCATAGAGGTCCTTCTGCTCTCCATCTCCAGGGCCTGCTGAGATCCCGCCATGTGATTTGGGAGTTTACTCCTGGCAGAGCATGTAACCCCTGGCAGAGCAGCTTATGTTAACCCCTGGCAGAGCATGTAACTCCGGGCAGAGCATGTAACCCCGGGCAGAGCATGTAACCCTGGGCAGAGCAGGTTAATCCCATGGCAAAGAGTATGTTAACCCCTGGCCATTGGCGATGTCATCAAGCCGGCAGTAAGTAGAGTCAGGCTGCCAGTCTGAAAGGGGTCTCAGCCAGGTGGCACCCAGGATGTACCCATGCACAAAATCCCAAGAATGACCCAGCTTTGCAATGCCAAAGGGGTATAAAGCAAATGAGAAAGGTAAGGAGTTCCCATTAAAATTCTACTTATTATTTATACTTCATAAAGGTTCATTACCTGGTAACACACACCACAGAATAATGTAGCTGCAATTAACAAAATGCAGAACTGTGACAAAAGAATATATATGCTAAGTCACAAGGTGGACACAGAGCTAGATGTGAAATGTGCACCAATTTAAATGTATTGTATACTAGAGTACGTGTACACTAGCAATGGGAATTATATTAATTGGGGAACGGCTATTAAAAAAGCAAAGTTATCCAAGCTTCACTATGTAATCTGTACATACCAAAAAAAGGCATTTGGATAAAATCTAGTGGAAAATAGTCCAGAGAAAGCATACATAGATGAGATAATGAAAACACAAGAATCAGCCTCTTTATCTCGCGGCACATTCTGGGGAGGGAGTTTAAGTGCAATATGTTTAGACACACTGCCCCGAGCACAACTGAAAGAGGGAAAGAAAGAGTACCAAAAATCGGGCGCACAATAACTGATATAATTATATGTTATTATTATTATTATTATTATTAAAGCGTCACCTGCAGCTCTCAAATGAGGACCTCTGTGTTCCTCAATGATACTCAAATGCAATAAATAAATATATATTTAATATTTAGAATGTGACACCTTGCAGCCTAGCGGGCAATCAGGAGCCGCTAGGCCGCAAGGCGGCCAATAGCGGCATTCGGGAGGCGGAGCCGCACGATGTACACAAACACCGTGCGGCTCCCTGCTGTCCGGCTGGTTTCGCGTTCTCGGTTTGTTTTTTTTGCAAAGACCCTTACCTGGACTACGTCGCCCTGGGACAGGTGAGTATGGTTTCCTTCCACAGCTTCCTCCATGGATTTCGTCGGACTCCGGACCGCCGACAGCGAGGACGACATGGACAGCGACGTCGACATGGATCCAGAAGACGACACAGGACCAGAAGACGACACAGGACCAGAAGACGACACAGGACCAGGGCTACCTACGGGAAGAAGATAGGTAAGTATCAGTATGTAAGGGCTTTGTATGTATTAAAGTTTTATTTTAAGTGTGTGTCAGTGTGTTTTATTGTACTATTTTTAATACTGTGGCACTTCAAGACCCAGCGGGCCCTTTAATGCCCCGCAGGCTGGGACTTGTGGTTCTCCAAGTCCCAGCTTGCGGGGGAGGCTTGCTGGGACTCATAGTGCCCCAGTATTAGACAATAGATTATTCTATTTTTTACACTTACTCACTCGATGCCCACAGCCCAGGGGCATCGAGGACACCTGACCAGGCTGAAGCCTGGTCAGGTAAGTCCTGGAGGGGGGGGGGCTTTATTGGGGGTTCCCCACTCCCCCAGGGCCCCTGGCCAGGCTGACTGGTCAGGGGGTTAATGCTTTGGCCGGGGGGACTTGTATAAAAAGTCTCCCCCCGGCTGTGGCATTACCCTGCTGGCTGGTTTGGCCTGGGGCTGGTTCTTAAAATACGGGGGACCCCTAGTCATTTTGTCCCCCGTATTTTGGGAACCAGCCCCGGACCTGGAGCCTGGGGCTGGTTGTTAAAAATCGGGGAACCCCTATTTGTCGGTTTCCCTGATTTTTAATTACCGGCTCCTTCAGCCTGATGCTGGTTACAGCTGTGGGGGGGACCCCACGCTGTTTTTTTTAAATTTATTTATTTAATTTTTCTATTTTTTTTACACCTTGCAGCCTGCACGGATCTGACTGATCCGTGCAGACTGCCTGTACGAATTCGTATTTGCGGCCATATATATGTGCCGCTAATACGAATCATTACACCATCGGAGGGTTACAAAGCAGTCATATCTGACTGCTTTGTAATTTCCCCTCCGGAACACGACTTTGCATACGACTGAAACAGTCGTATGCAGTCGGAGGGGAAATACCAATACGAAAAACTAGGTTTTTCATATTGGTAAATTTCCCCCAAAGTTACAAAAGAAGGAAGAATTTTGCACAGAAGAAATATAGATACATACAAAGTAAAAACAGTTACTACACAAATGTATATAAAAGGAACATTAGAAACATGTTTGCATTGCTCATAGTTTACAGATTAACAATGCAAGTATTGCGGCTTCTAGCGTACATTTCAATATAACTCATGTGGTGCACCACACAGAGCAGCAATAACACAAGTCTGGGATGCCGAGTTCGACTCCAGTCAGAGACACTTATTGTTTTTTGTTATTTTTTATTCATGATTAATTATTTTTTAATGTTTTTTTTTTATTATTTTTATTATTCTGGATCTATATTTTTGCTAAATTATTAGATTTATTTACCTCATCTAATATTGATAGATATTATTTAAATAGCCAGATATATCACCTAAATTGCGATATAATAAATTCAAAATGGGAATTTTTTCTGCTCCAACGTATGTCACATTCAATAAAGAACCAGAGAGATCCAAATTCACAAACTGACTATGCAGAAAACATCTGCTCCAACTAACTATATATATTTTCTCAAAATGTTACTAAAAAAAGATAAATAGGTACATAGAGGATGAAAGGAAAACAAAGATATTATTTCCACTCTTTCCTCCATAAACACATATAAAGAATTATTTGACCTATTCCTTAATGCGAATACAGATATACTGTAAGTAACACACAATGGGGGGTATTCAATGTTCTGGTCACGGCAGACGAGCTTGCTGGCCTGCCGTGACCCAGTCCCGTTCTCGGTCAGCTCGACCGAGAACATGCAGGCGGGATTCAATGTCCCGCCTGCAGCGGGACGAGAAAGGGGGCGTGGCCGCGAGTTGCGGCCGGGAAGTGACGAGCTGCAGCCGGCAGCTCGTCACTTCCCGGCTGTTCTCGGCAGAACGAGCCCGACAGCTAGAGATGTCGGGCTCGTTCGGTCAGGAAACCCTGTTCAATGCTGTCGGGGAAGACAGCATTGAATAGGGCCCGTCGAGCATCTCCCCCACGGGAGATGCTCGACGGCGATTGAATATCCCCCTTTGTTTCCCCCCCACCCTACATGTGTGGCCTGTATGGCACATCACACAAGGCTTTGGGAGAAAATATCTGCAGATGGGTAGGGAATTTGCTGTGTAATAGAGAACAAGGGGCCTTATTTTGGTTCATTCTTTCTGACAAAATCCTTCTTAGATGGACAAAACCATGTGCACTGCAGATGTAACATGTGCAGAGAGAATTAGATTTGGGTGAGTTATTTTGTTTCTGTGCAGGGAAAATACTGACTGCTTTATTTTTACACTGCAATATAGATCTCACTTTGAAGTAAAACCCCACCCAAATCTAATTCTCTCTGCACATGTTACATCTGCCCCACCTGCAGTGCACATGGGCCCTTATTCTAATCTGTGCGGTACGGCCCGCGTGCGGCCGTACCGCCGATGTTTTCACTCTGCACATGCGCAGAGGTCACTCTGCGCATGTGCAGGCGAAATCGCCGCACACAAAAATTATACGCCGCAAAGGGGGCGTATAGGGGCGTGAGGGGCTTGATAGCCTCATTTACCTATGTATACGCCCAGCGTTTCATGGGCGTTCCCATGCAAACGCGGGGCGTATGCATGGTAATGAGGCTATGATGCCAGTGATGGGGGCGGAAAGCTGACATCGCCGGATGTCAGCTCTCCGCCCCCAAACAAGCTTTCACACGGACAAGTGTCCGTGTGGTCTCAGCTTGCGTGAGCTGGTGGAGCGTGCGGCCCTGCCTTCGATGGTCGCCGACCATCGAATGCAGGGGGCAGCTCCCACCATGGTGGAGGCGTACGCCCCACCATTTTTCATGCGGATCGCCAGCCGTCTGCGTACGGACGGCCGTGGCGATCCGTATTGTAGGCGGGGATTGATTTGTGCGGCCGGAGCAACGTATGCGGCTCCGGCCGCACAGATCTGAATAAGGGCCATGGTTTTGCCCATCTAAGAAGGATTTTGTCAGAAAGAATGAACCAAAATAAGGCCCAAAGAGTGGTTGTAAACAGTGCAGTATCAGATACGGAGTGGAGTGCCACAGGGCTTGGTTTTAGGGCCCATTTTATTTAAAATTTTTATTAACGATATTGGGATGGGGTTACTCAGCAATGTATCCATCTTTGCGAATGATACAAAACTAAGCAAAGTTATCAAATCATCAGAAGATGTCACCACGCTTCAAAAGGATCTTGCAAATCTAGAGGAGTGGGCTAAAAAGTGGAAGATGAGGTTCAATGTAGATAAATGTAAG
This sequence comes from Crinia signifera, assembly GCF_055691185.1. NCBI lineage: Eukaryota > Metazoa > Chordata > Amphibia > Anura > Myobatrachidae > Crinia > Crinia signifera. The sequence goes on from NC_139227.1 coordinate 74,798,867, forward strand.
GTTATGCACCTTGGGAGACACAACCAGTGTGCTAGTTATTTTAACCTTAGCAGGAGGGAACTGGGTAAGTCAGTACTCGAAAAGGATCTGGGAGTCCAAATAGACAGCAAACTCGGGTGTAGTGCCCAATGTAATGTAGCAACAAAAAAGGCCAACACAATTTTAGCATACATTAAAAGGGGCATGGAAACTAGGGACTCAAGGGTAATTATGCCACTGTATAAAGCATTGAATACGGAGTACCATTCTGGGCCCCTCACTATAAAAAGGAAATCATAGAATTAGAAAACAATCCAAAGAAGAGCAAAAAAGCTTATTAGGGGAATGGAGAACTTAAGCTACGAGGAGAGATTAAACAATTTTGGACTATTTACATTAGAGAAGAGACGTTTAAGGGGGGACATGCTCAACATGTACAAATATATCAGGGGCCAATATAAGGACCTGTCAAACACCCTTTTTTCTTCTAGAAAGGAATCTAGGACGCAAGGGCACGAGTATAAAAAGATTTTGTTCAGCTAGAAGAAAAAAATTCTTTATGGTCAGAGCAGTCAAACTCTGGAACTCTGTTCCTGGAGAAGTGGTGTCGGTTGATTCAATAAATATATTCAAAATAAGGTTGCACAAACATTTACTGGTTAAAAACATCCATGGGTACAAAAAAGAAACATAATCTGTCTTTAAACTATCAAAACATACTATAAAGCAATGGATAATCTATTATATTAACCTAGGTTGAACTAGATGGACGCAAGTCTTTTTCAGCCTTAACTACTATGTAACTTTGTAACTATGTAAGGCGAAAACACAACAACCCCAAAACAATGGGCTCATGTCCCACACAAACCACCCCAATCAACAGTTGATCCACTTTACATTCATTGTTTAATCAATTATTTTAATAATGCGTCTACAGTATTCTAGAAAAAAGTCGACCTATACATATATTTATTTATTTAGTTTTATTATGTTTGATTAGCAAAAAAGATATTAATTCCCAAGGTTATTCAGTTCAATTGACTCGTTGAGTCCAAGGGGAGAACCCAGGGAGAAAATCCAGAATGCCTCCCTTTTACATAAGATGGAAAAACGATCTCCTCCAGTAGCGTAACTATAGCACCGCAGCCCCCGCGGCCGCGCGGGGGGCGCTGTGCATGTGGGGGGGCTGCGGTGCTATAGTAATGCCCCATCCCCCGCAGGCTTACCTGTCTGCGCGTCCCGGCTCCCCTCCTGGCTTCAAACAATTCTATGGAGACGGACCACGATAAAATGGCTGCCCCATAAAGCAGACAGTTCTCTGAAACTGTCTGCGGTATGGCGGCGGCGACAATAGCAGAATTATTCAACAGTCACTAGCTACTGGAGTAATCCCAGAGGACTGGAAAACAGCGAATGTAGTCCCACTGCACAAAAGTGGAAGCAAAGAAGAGGTAAGCAACTATCGACCAGTGAGCCTTACATCAGTAGTAGGGAAATTGATGGAAACACTCTTAAAAGAAAAGAGCAATTTACAGGATCCAAAACAGCATGGGTTTACTGGGGGAAGATCATGTCAAACAAATCTTATTGACTTTTTTGACTGGGTGACTAAAGTAATAGATCAAGGTGGGGCTTTAGATGTAGCTTATCTAGACTTTAGTAAGGCTTTTGACACTGTCCCACATCGCAGACTGTTAAATAAACTTGAAAGCTTGCGATTGGATTCTAAGATAGTTGAATGGATAAGAGCGTGGTTGCAGGACAGAAAACAGAGAGTTGTAGTAAATGGAGTACAGTCAAAGGAGGGAAAGGTTACGAGTGGAGTACACCAGGGATCTGTACTTGGACCAGTGCTTTTTTTTTTTTTTTTCAAAACTTTTTTATTGAGTCAAAGCATCAAAACAATACAGAACGCAATTCTGTGTTCTCAGGCATGAGAGTCATATATCAAAGATTCAAGTGTACAAAGAGGGGTTACATAGTAACAATAGAATTTCCCAATTTTGTGGCATGAATTCAAGACCGTAGTCGTAACAAAAAGAGTTAATAAATTAATCCAGGACTAGCGGGGGGTTGTTGAGCAGCCTCTGTTCTTCATACCATCGGGTGTTTTGGAAGCATTGGTGGAGAGTTTGTTTAGTTGATGTGGGTAGGGTTTCCATATAACTGTTCCAAGTGGCAAAGAACTGTTTTGTGCGCGAGTCCTTTTGGAGGGAGGCTTCCAGCCAGTCCATGTGAAAAATAAAAAACAGTTTATCTCTGAACATTGCCAAGGCTGGGGGGGAATTTTGAATCCACACTTGTAGGATAGTTTTGCGGGCAGCGGATGAGATTGCTAGCATTAACTTTTTAATGGGTTTGGGGGCTCTAGTCTCCTCTGGAAGGATGCCAAATATGGCCCACTCCGGGGTGAGCGGGGTGAAGTTTACCAGGTGTTCATTGGAAAAGTCACGGACCTCTGTCCAAAATTTCTTAACCTGTGGGCAAGCCCAAAAACAATGGTATAGGTCTGCTTGGGGGTGATGACATTTGGGGCATGTTGGGGATTGTAGTATTTGCATTTGGAACCCTCGTGAGGGAGAGATGTATGCTCTATGGAAGATGTTTAGATACATTTCCGTGAATTTGGCCATTGGGAATATCGTGATAGAGGTCTCCAGGGTTTTTAGCAAGTTGTCCGATGTAAGGGAGGGAAAGTGTTCTAGCCATTGGTTAAGGCCTGTTTTTTGTGATGAGTAATCTATGGTCTTTCGGAGAAATTTGTAGTAAGTGGAGATCGCTTTTTTAGGTAATGGGGGGGCTAGGAGCACGTTGTCGAAATCATTGTTCCAGTCTCTTTCTGGGATGAGTTTAGAGATTTTGTCTGCGTACGATTGGGCCTGAATAAAATTTAAGTTAAGTGAGGTTATTATTGGGTAGTTCTTAGAGGCTTCTGCAAAGTTAAGTGGTTTGTGAGTGTGAGAGTCTATCAACTGTCCAACTCTTTGTAGTCCTGCAGTTCTCCAACTTGTGAAAAGGTGTGGGGCATTTCCGTCATGAAATTGGGGGTTTCGTACAAAGGGTAGGTGTATCGTATGGTGTGGGTTCAAGTGGAAAGAGTAGCGCAGGGTAAGCCATAACTTGCGGACAGACATTAGAAGAGGGTTCAGGTGTATTTCCGGGGGGATGTCTCTATCTTCTAAGTGCAGGAATGCAGTTAGTGAAGTGTGAGGTAGAAAGTGTTGTTCCAGGACTGTGTTAGCATAAGTTTGGTTGGTAAGTAGCCAGTCTTTGAGGTATCTGAGTATCGCCGCTTGATTATATATTGATATGTCTGGGAAATTAATCCCGCCATTCCATTTGGGTTGTGTCAGTTTGATCATTCCGATTCTTGCTCTCCCCTTGTTCCAGATGAAGGTTCGGAACAGTTTAGTTATAGTAAGTATATCGGATTTAGTGATTAAAAGTGGCAAAACCTGAATTTGGTATAAAAGCTTGGGAAAGTATACCATTCGCAGGAGGTTTGCCCTGCCTAGGTATGATAACTGAAGGTGGCCCATTCTATTTAGTTCCCTAGTGAGATTTTTAATAGTTTTGCTGATATTGTAGGCATATAAATTTTGCATATTTTTGGGTAGGGTTATGCCTAAATACGTCAGGCGGCCCTTTGCCCATTTCATGGGCAGTTGTGTGGCCCATTTGGGGCGTGTGAACCCCTGTTTTAGGTATAGGATTTCAGATTTTTCCAAATTGATTTGGAATCCTGACAGTCTGCCTGAGTTGCGTAGGAGATCTAGTAGAGGGCGTAGGGAAGTTTTGGGGTTTGCTACATAGATGAGGACGTCATCTGCAAACGCAGTTATTTTGATTTCCATGTTGCCTACGTGTATTCCTTGAAGGACAGGCCAGGATTCAATAAGTCTAAGTATGGGGTCTAAAGAAAGATTAAATAGGATCGGGGAAAGGGGGCATCCCTGTCTAGTCCCTCTAAACATCTGTATAGGTGGGCTTTTAGTTCCATTGATGAGTAGGGAGGTGCTTGGTGTATTATAAAAGAATTTTATCAAATTTATAAAATGGGGTCCAAAGGAGTATGCTGATAGTGTCTGGAATAAGAAAGGCCAAGAAACAGTATCAAATGCCTTATGTGCGTCTAGACTCAATAGCATATGTGGGGCATTGGGGTGGAGGTTAGAGGCAATTACCGAGGCTATTGCAGTGCGTATTCCCTTAACGGACTGTCGGCCCGCAACAAATCCCATTTGGTTGGGCGAGATGATCTCTGAAAAAAAGGATTGGATTCTAGTTGCCATAATTTTAGATAATAGCTTAAAGTCCACATTTAAGAGAGTAATGGGGCGGTATGAGTCTAGTTTTGTGGGTACACGTCCAGGTTTGGGAATTAAGGTTGTATACGCCTCATTGAATGAAGAATACAAAGGTTGGGTTTTGTGGATGGTTCGGTATAGTTCTAATAGTGTTGGGACAATATCTGGCTGTAATATTTTGTAATATTCCCCAGAAAATCCGTCTGGCCCGGGGACTTGTTTGTTTGAAGGGAAGATATCGCTTGGGACACCTCCTCAGCTGTTATATCTGCGTCTAATTTTTCTATTTGGGTTTGGGAGAGAGAGGGTAGTCTGGAGTCTTTGAGTAGTTGGTCTATTTGTGTGTGGTCTGGGGGGTCAGCCGAGTATAGTGTGGTGTAGAAGGTTTGAAATGCGTTAACTATGTCGTGAGTTTTAGTGAGGGGTAGGGGGTCATTAGTTTGATTTATAGCTGTGATGTGGCTTCTACGGTGGTAATTTTTTGTTAAGTTTGCCAATAAACGTCCGGTGCGATTTCCCCATCTATAATATCTGTTTTTTGTGAAGTCGAGGTGTCTTTGGGCTTGTGAGGTTAGAAAGTCCTCGAGGAGATGTTTTGCCTGTTGATAGGCCGTGTGGTTGTCAGCAGTGGGGTTGTTGATATAAGAGTTTAAGCAGGAGGTCATGTTGGCGTGGAGGGAGTTGTATTGTGTTTTAGAGGCTTTGTTGCGTTTGGCCATATATGCAATAATGTGTCCCCTCATTACAGACTTTGCAGTCTCCCAGAACAATACTGGCGTGTCCCAGTGTTCAATGTTGGTGTCCACATAATCCATCCAATGGTGTTTTAGATACTGGCGGAAGTTTTCTGAATGGAAAAGGTAGGAGGGAAATCTCCAGGATTTGTGGAGTGGGTTTGTATGCGATAGGTTAAGAGATAAAGTTATAGGGGCGTGATCTGAGATTAATATGTCTCCTATATTGGCTGAGGTGACAGAGGAAATCAGATGGTCTGCTACTAGGATATAGTCTATCCGTGAAAATGAATGGTGGACTCCCGAATGGAATGTGTAGGACTTATCAGTGGGGTGAAATAATCTCCATGCATCAGTCATGTGGGTTTGTGTCAGGAATGTGTTAAATGCTGTCCATATATTGGAAGATGTAGTCTTTGGGGGGGGGAGTCTGTCCAGTGTGGGATCTTTAACTACATTAAAATCTCCTCCTATGATTAAGGATGAGTGAGGTCGTTGTGCTAATAATTGGGAAATCTGACAGAGGAAATTCTGGGTCTGGGTGTTGGGGGCATATATATTTAGGATGGTATATGCAGCATCTCCTATCTTAATATCTAATAGCAAAAACCTGCCTTTGGGGACCAAGACTGAGTCTACAACAGAGTAGATCAGTTTTTTAGAAAAGAGTATGGCCACCCCTCGAGATTTAGTGGTATAGGGGGCAGATATGCACTCCGCTATCCATGGCGCTTTGAGTGTTGAGTTCTCATCCGCCTTCCAATGGGTCTCCTGCAATAGGATGATATCTGGGTCGTGGTGTTTTATTTGGGTTATTATTCTCCTCCTTTTAATAGGGGAATTTAGACCACATACATTCCAGGACAAGATGTTAATTGAGTGTGGTGGAGACAAGTATGGTAGGGTTGTTGGAATGGGTGGTGTCATCCTATTCCAGCCCTGGCAATGACATTGAAGCAAGGGTTGAGCATACAAGAAGGCCCTCCATCCCAGCGAGTAGAGGGCCGTGTCTTGACATGTAATAGACCCCATTTCTGGTAGTACAGACATGTCTGAAATAACAATGCGCTCTGAACAATAATAACAAATAAATCATATATTGTAAATAACAGGTGATGCTTTGACAACATTTTCCATTTTTTCCAAACCAAACTATCGCAGTGGGTTCTGATTGGGGTATCAGAACCGACCGGATATAAACTATACATTAGTAACATTATACCTAACAGTGGTAAAGTTAACATTAATCTAAGTCTAGCTTAAGGAGAAACAGTCATTTTTTGCGGTATTGTGAAGAAACTCAAGTGGTTACTGGCGAGCCAGGGGAGCTAATTGATGGCATGAAGTGCGCTCTTGCGGCCTCAGGGTCATCGAATAACAATGTACGGCCATTGTCTGTTACCCGGAGCTTGGCTGGGTACAATAGGGCGAATCTCCTATGGGAGTCCACCAAGAATTTACAGATTGGGGAGAATGCCTTACGTTTCTGGGCCACTGCCACAGAAAAATCTTGGAATATGAGTACACGAGTGCCATCAATTATGAGTTGGTCCATTTTTTTGTAGGCCCGTAGTACCTGCTCTTTGGTTCTAAAATCGAGGTATCGTGCTATCACAGGTCTAGGGCGTGAGTTGGGGTCTGATTTTTCTTGTCCAATTCTATGAACTCGTTCTATATGAGGGAAGTCAACTGTGTCAGACACGTCTAGGGCTAGTAGCAATTTGGAGGTAAGGTAGTCTGCTAACATAATTGGTTTAATGCTTTCAGGTATTCCTATGAATCGTAGGTTATTCCTCCTATTTCTATTTTCCAAGTCTTCAATCTTATCTTGGAGTTCCTGTATCATCATTATGGAGGAATCAGAGGAGGATTGTACATTATTGATAGTGTCCTCTGCATCGCTTATTCTTTGTTCAAGGTCGGCTATGCGGGAGGTGTTAGATGCAACTTCCCTCACCGTGGCTTGGAAAGAGGCTTTAAACTCATCTAATTTTTTGTCAATATGTGGCATTAAGACTGACAATATTTCCTGTGCCGTAGATGAGCCAGTCTGGCTATCTGAGGGGAGGTCATCGTCAGGTGGGGGGTTCACATCTGTGGCCGGCTGTGAGGCGTGAGGGGTTGAGGGATTTTGTTTTGCAGGTCTATTGCGACCCATTCTGTTCTCGTTAAGTGGTAAAGTGGGATGTGGGCGCGTTGGGGACAAGAACCTTTCCATTAACCAAATTTAGTTCCATGGAGGGGGAGCAGTGAAAGCATATAGGGAAGTGTCACCTTGGGTGTAGTATTGAGGCAGTGATAAGTATAAACAATTAATAACAGGTTATTTCGTTGGTAGTTTAGACGTCTCGGGTATCATACAATTTCCTTCCTCGTCTTACCCCCTCTGTTACCAGGGCAGCTTAGGTCAGACAACAGCGCTTTGGGACAAGATTAAGCCCGCCAGTAGGGTTAAATCGGAATGAAAAAAGGGTTTGTATCACATTAACATTTTATAACAAGTATGTGTTTCTCCCCTTTGAACAGCAAGATCTACATTATTACTATAGAGTTGAAATTAGTGTGTGGAGAATGTGTCACACACCAATCCCCACCATAAGATAAATGCAAGGTTGTTAGGGGGTGTTGTGCGGGCAACTATTATCCTCAGGGTTAGATGGTGTTATGAAATAGTAAGTAGAAGTATATCCCAAAGTTTACCACATGATGGCAGCATAAGGTTGAAAGATATAATATGATATGAGCACAATATTTGTGCTCGAGAGTAAAAAGTCAGCTATTTATCTATTGGTAATACAGTGTTACACAGTATTAGGATTCTTAGTTATGATAAGATACAAATGCTATTGAACACTCTCGTTTGTAATAGATGAACACAATTTTTCTAATAGATACCAGTGAGCTCAAATGTTCAAAAGGGTGAGAGGCAGGTCAGCATATGGGAGCATAGTATCTTTAAGTATTGTTGAGTGCCGCAGATCCAAGTCCCCTATGTCAGGGAGTATAATAGTGAACGGTAGATGTCCATTCGTTAGGAGTTAGGAGCCTCTTAATTTGGGCCAGAAGTAGTGTCAGTATCAGAGAGGGCACTTAATGTACTCACAAATGTGAGTACCAGGTTTGGTTAGCTGGGGGGCTCAGCTGGATGAGCAGCTCAGTGGGTGAATTTACTATGAGGACTTAGGGGGCAGGGTGAGTAATTTCGGGTGTCAGGAGCAGGGTGGTGGGAGCAGGGAACATCACCCACTCCACACCCTTATACTGTTAGTGTGGGGGACCGTTACCTCAATATTCCTCCACCGGAGTTGTGGTAGGAAGGCCGGGGAGGTTGTGGATCCCCGAGCAGCAGCACAGCCGTGTGGGGTCGGAGGTGCGGGGACACGCGGCTCCGGATGCGGCTGATGTGGAGGAGGGTGTCGGCGTGTCTGCCTCCCTCTCTCCCGCACAGGGAAGTCGCAGGCTCCCCGATGCGCCGGGGCAGCAGGTGTCAGTCCAGCTCCAGGGGCGTCACCAGCGTTCAGCGGTGTTCAGCAGTCTCCGTCTCCGGGTCTTCCCCGCTTGTCAGCAATCGCTACTGTGAAGCCGCAGGGAGTCGCGGTTACAGCGCTGGACAGCTCCGGCTGTCAGGATATTAGCGCGCCCGTCTTCTTCCTCCTCGCCGCCCACGCAGAGAGGCCGCAGGTCCTCAGATGGATCAGGACGGCAGGCGGCAGTGCAGCTCTAGGAGCGCTCACAGGATCCAGCGGCCGCCGCTCCCACGGGTCACCAGGGGCTGTCTCACCGCCGAAGGTATGGGGATCAGGTTGCGGTGGGGGGTCTGGGGGGACAGGCACCGCCACGGAGTGGTGTGCTGGTCAGGGGCAGTTGGTCACTCGGCGGCGTCCCACGTGAGGGCCCGATCACGGGTCAGACTCCGATGGTGGAAGGCTCCCTCCAGGTCTAAGTCCACAATATTGGTATCGGCTTGATCTCCAGGAGATAAGGAGACAGCTGGGTATGATTGGGATACCAATATGTGGTTTTTTGGGGCTGGATTGGGTTGGATGGAGCCTGGGTGAGCGGAGCTCAGTTAAGATGTGGCCATCTTGGATGCGCCACCCACCGGAAGTCCCGGACCAGTGCTTTTTAATATCTTTATTGGTGATATTGCAAATGGAATTGAGGGTAAAATGTGCCTTTTTGCAGATGACACAAAGGTATGCAACAGGGTAGACACACCAGGAGGGGTAAAACAAATGATTGATGATCTAGGTAGATTATAGGAATGGTCAAGAGCATGGCAACTACAGTTTAATGCCAAAAAATGCAAAATCATGCACTTGGGTTGCAAAAATCCAAAGACTAAATATAGTATAAATGGCACTATATTGGAAACCACTGAGGAAGAGAGGGATCTAGGTGTCACTATTTCATGGGACTTAAAGGCAGGTAGGCAATGCAACAAAGCAATGAAGAAGGCAAGTCAGATGCTTGGTTGCATAGGGAGAGGTATCAGCAGTAGAAAGAAAGAAGTAATAATGCCACTGTATAGGTCATTGGTACGACCTCATCTAGAGTATTGTGTTCAGTTCTGGAGGCCATATCTCCAGAAGGATATAAATACATTAGAGACTGTACAAAGAAGGGCAACTAAAATGGTGCATGGCCTACATCACAAAACGTACCAGGAAAGACTAAAAGATCTTAATATGTATACTTTAGAGCAGAGAAGGGAAAGGGGGGACATGATAGAAACTTTCATATATATCAAGGGTTTTAACAAGGTACAGGTGGGAGACATTCTTCACAGGAAGAGGAGCAGCAGAACACGAGGACATGCACTGAAACTAGAGGGAGGAAGATTCAGGGGAAATTTGAGGAAGAATTACTTCACAGAAAGAGTAGTAGATAAGTGGAATAGCCTCCCATCAGAGGTGGTAGAGGCAAATACAGTAGTACAATTTAAACATGCTTGGGATAAGCATATTGATATCCTTACAAAAAAATAAGGATCAAATATGGTTTGAGGTAACATGTTTAAAAAAGGGGCAGACTAGATGGGACAAGTGGTTCTTATCTGCCATCAAATTCTATGTTTCATTTTATCGTGGTCCGTCTGCATAGAATTAATTGAAGCCAGGAGGGCGGGGAGCCAGGACGCGCTGCAGCGCAGACAGGTAAGCCCGCGGCAATGGGGGGGCACGGGCGGCCAGGGGAGGGAGGCCGACGGGGAGGCGCCCCCCCATTAACGGCGGGGGGGGGGGGGGGGGCACCACAAAGCAAGCTACGCCACTGATCTCCTCCCCTTTTTGAAATGGGTATACCTTCAATTGCTTGTAACTTGAGAACTTCTACGTTACCTTGATGTCTCTCTTTAACATGTCTAGAAATACTGGGTGAGATTTAATAGGATGAGAGATTCAGAAAGTGAGAGATTTGGTAAGAAATCTCCAGTTTTTTTTAAAGCGGCAATCATTTACACTGCAAAATCAAACTGCTCACCTTTTGGGACTATCATAGTGTGGACAGTGCAGGTCACATTGAAACCCTCATTTGGACTCATCTCCCCACGTGAGATCTGGCTATATAGGTGTGATGTCAGTATTATGCTCTGCTGTATAATGTAGGTGTGATGTCAGTATTATGCTCTGCTGTGTCATGTAGGTGTGATGTCAGTATTATGCTCTGCTGTATAATGTAGGTGTGATGTCAGTATTATGCTCTGCTGTGTCATGTAGGTGTGATGTCAGTATTATGCTCTGCTGTGTCATGTAGATGTGATGTCAGTATCATGCTCTGCTGTGTCATGTAGGTGTGATGTCAGTATTATGCTCTGCTGTGTCATGTAGGTGTGATGTCAGTATTATGCTCTGCTGTATAATGTAGGTGTGATGTCAGTATTATGCTCTGCTGTGTAATGTAGATGTGATGTCAGTGTGTAGCTCTGCTATGTAATGTAGGTGTGATGTCAGTATTATGCTCTGCTGTGTAATGTAGGTGTGATGTCAGTGTGTAGCTCTGCTATGTAATGTAGGTGTGATGTCAGTATTATGCTCTGCTGTGTAATGTAGGTGTGATGTCAGTGTGTAGCTCTGCTATGTAATGTAGGTGTGATGTCAGTATTATGCTCTGCTGTGTAATGTAGGTGTGATGTCAGTATTATGCTCTGCTGTATAATGTAGGTGTGATGTCAGTATTATGCTCTGCTGTGTCATGTAGGTGTGATGTCAGTATTATGCTCCGATGTGTAATGTAGGTGTGATGTCAGTATCATGCTCTGCTGTGTCATGTAGGTGTGATGTCAGTATTATGCTCTGCTGTGTGTGTCATGTAGGTGTGATGTCAGTATTATGCTCCGATGTGTAATGTAGGTGTGATGTCAGTATTATGCTCTGCTGTGTCATGTAGATGTGATGTCAGTATCATGCTCTGCTTTGTCATGTAGGTGTGATGTCAGTATTATGCTCTGCTGTGTCATGTAGGTGTGATGTCAGTATTATGCTCTGCTGTGTAATGTAGGTGTGATGTCAGTAGTATGCTCTGCTGTGTCATGTAGATGTGATGTCAGTATCATGCTCTGCTTTGTCATGTAGGTGTGATGTCAGTATTATGCTCTGCTGTGTCATGTAGGTGTGATGTCAGTATTAAGCGTGGCGAGCGAAGCGAGCCCCGCGAGGGGACGGTATTCTGTGTCCCCTTGCGGGGCTCGCTACGCTCGCCACGCTTCGGGCTCGGTGGCTCGCTACGCTCGCCACAGGTTTATATCCAACTCCATGCCCACTTGGATAGTAGGGGTATGAAAAGGACCCCTTTTTCCCATTGAATTCCATGTTAAAATGGACTCAGTCCATTTTAACATTGATTCCTATGGAAAAATCGGGTCATCGCATCGCATCGCATCCGATGGTCGCATGCGATGCGATGTGCCCGATCCGACCCGATTTAGAAATCGGCAGCCCGGATAACTCACATGTACCCCCGGTCATTTTGGGGCCAAATCCCGGGATCCCACCGATCCGGATACCGGGATTGGCCACCCTACTTGGACTCCTTCTCTCAATATCACCACTGTGGCGAAAACTGCTGCTATGCATTCCGGAGTGGAATAAACCTCCAAGTGGCCTATTGTGGTAACTATACTCTTCGGCACATTGAGAGACTGCTACATAGGAGTGTCTTGTGGTACTCTATTTTGGTGGTACATCTAGGAACGGATCCCATGCCATTACTTCTCAGAGGTGTCTCTTAATCATAATTATGATTGTTTTTAATGTGTTAATTATTAAATACCCCATATTGTATGTAACTCAATGGTGTATCAGCACTACTTTCTCTTCTTGCTCTTCCCTTCCAGTAGCCACTTTGCGACACACCCCTTGCCAGCACCCGGTTGGTGGCCTAGGCAACACCCACCCACATTTTTAGTCTAGGTAAATGAAACCTTCCGTTAGGAGTTCTGCAAGCCTCTGACAACAGGTCTTCAAGTTCATCAAATTTAGGAAGAAAGGTAACAGCCCTCCTTTATCCGCTTAAAGTTAGGGCCCTTAGACTGGTTGTTCCTTGTCTTCCCTGGATAAGACCACTCTAACTGCATTAACCAACACCTCCACATCAGTACGGGAAGGGCCGATGCCTGCCGGGGGCGGGCGGCTGACGTCACAGGATGTTAGCCGGCCGCTCCATCTCTTTCATAACGCTTGCAAATATAAGTCAGTTTTCACTGACTTCTATTTGCGAAGGCAGGATAAATCATTTGATGGTCTAGAACCATCGAATGATTTCTCCTGCTAGCGGAGGCATGCAAGGGCATGTGTTCTCGTTACACACCCCCTTGCATGTCTCCAAGGGGAATCAGCATCGGCAGGGGTGCGGGTGTTCAGAAGGGATGCAGTCAAAATCCCGAAGTGGTCATAATAGCGACAAGGACAAAAGCCCGACAAGGACAACATCCTGACATTTAAAATCCCGACAGGGTCAAAATAACGACATATAGAATGTACAGGTGAAACAGTCAACATGACTTTCCGTCGACAGGTCGCAAGGTCGACATGTTTTTTTTTCACAGTTTTTTGACCCGACATGTGCCGACAGACGGTATTTCATGCCCTACCATCCACTAGGGAGTGGTGGGAGAATAAAATAGTGTGCCCGAAGCATTGCGAGCAATGGGAGGGGCTGCGGTTCACTTCCAACTGTGTCCATGTCGACTGTGTCGACATTCAGGTAAAAAAAAACAGTGAAAAAAACCATGTCGACCTCGCGGCCTGTCGACGTAAAGTCATGTTGACTGTTTCACCTGTACATTCTATTTGTCGGGATTTTAAATGTCAGGATTTTGTCCTTGTCGGGATTTTGTCCTTGTTGGTATTATGACCCATTAGGGATTTTGACCGTCGGGATTTCATACCGAATCCGTTCAGAAGGGCAGCGTCTCAGGCACTTGGTAAGCTGCGCAGTTCGCAGATTACAGAGCCAATCTGAATCAGGCCCAGTGTTTGTAAGGAGGGACAGTGACACTTCGATACATTCTCCGGTGGCCTTAGCGCTCATTGACGGGTGAACCCATAGCAGCTTTGCCGGACACTGTTCATCTGCAGGTGCATAATCTGATCAAGTCCCGGCAGTGACACTGTGCGGACGTGCTCAGAAGGAGATCACCCACAAAGACACTTTCGGTAGCTCCAAGTGAACATACTGCTTATTAACGGGAGCAAGAGCAACAAAGCGCCGGCAGTAATAATGCGCACGCATGGAGACAATAACTGAGAAACTCTCTGGCTGACTATATTATTATATAAAAGGAGGTGCATACCCAAGACTCAAGGTAGTTAGAATACATATGCGCATATATAGAGAATGCCGTAGCAGCCATAATATGGTTTTATAGGTGCACATACTGACTATCTAGTTGTCTAACATAAAACACGTTCACAGTAAGCTCGGGTAGCTATATATTTGCTCACCCACACAAGCAATTTCATTACTGTACGCGAGCATAGGCCCTCAATGGGGACCGATGTAGAATATCTGCCCATGCGCAGGTCTTCTCTGCGCGCATCCTCGGAGACTTGCATAGTCTCCAAGGTGTTGGTAGCGGGGTGGGCATACAGGAGGTGGGCAGGGGGCGTTAGCAGGGTTTCCTGGGCATACCGTACCCAGGAAATGCTGGGTATCAGCATGCGAATGGGGGTGGATACTTGCCTTCCGGGGGCAGGCAGCTGACGTCACCGAATGTCAGCTGCCTACAATGTTCACGGAGCAGGGTGCCACTAATTAGGGTCACCAGAGAGTGAGCGCTTCAGAAATCGACCATCGAATGATTTTGGGCACCCGCGCAAGGGTGCGAATGAATAAATATTGAAATCATCCTTTCGCAGCACTGCGGGGAAAATATGCCAATAGCGGGGTGTGGGCATTTGGGCGGTGCTACAAAGCTCACAAAGAAGCAAAATAACACTGCTTTGCGAGCCAACCAGAATAAGGGCCATACTGCTTATTAATGGGTGCAAGAATAGTGTAGCCCTGGCAGAAACAATGGTTAAGCATAGAGAACCCCAAGTAGGCATCGGCCTGGCTGCGTTCCCATGGTAATGCCCAGCATTTCATAGAGACGCCCATACCACTTTCATGGAGGAGAAACATCCTCCGGTGCGTGACAGCACTTGATGCTCTGATGAAGTGAGCTATTAGGGGGAGCAGGCAAGAAACCGAATGGACATTCCAAACTACATCATCTACATATGCGATGGTCAGTGGGATGTACCGCCAATGCTTTGTACATCCTGTCCAGAGAGAGAGAGTTGGGGCAGAGAGAGAGAGAGACTGGACACACTTGTTGGCATAAGCAGGCAGCAGACAGAACACATGAATTCCCCGCCTGACTCTGCAACGCCCCAATTGCTGGCTCAATAATCCTGGCTGGTACACACTTTTGCAGAAGAAAATCAACGAAATAAAAATGTATTGTTTGTGGGGAAACAATTGTTGTCACTGATTTTCATTATGTCTTTGACTGATCTTCCTTAACCATTGCATTGGCAGGTCTCAGTATCATATCCGCCACAGACGGCTCCTATTTATTTTTGATCTGTCCGACAGCCGGCGCTTACCTGTTTGCTAGGCTGAAAGTATATGCAGCTTAGCGAACAGGACTGAATCAGGCCCTTTATCGGTCTGTGCTCATGGTCGCCATCTCTCTCTCTACAGATCTCACACACTCTCCCTCTGCCCCAGGTTAATGGCTGTGAGGGGTAAGGAGACAGGAGGGAAGAAGGACACAGAAAACCTATATGTTACCTAACAACTCACCTCTGATATAATGCTAGAACAGGTCCAGGTGCAGCACATATTCGGTGTACACATAGGTGGCCGGCTGCTCACCCGTTGTACTCGAGTAGACCTGGGTAACATAGATAAAGGTTATTACTGCACTATTTACACAATACTGACTATAGTGCACAACCTAGGGGTCTAGTTACTAACATGCAGCAATAAGGTGGATTCTCTATTACCTATTATTGGGGCAACAGAAACTCACTTATTGCCACCATCAGAGAAAGGTGACTAATATCTGGGACTTAAAAATACTTTCTACCTCACTCTTCCCAACTGCTTTATATGTAATAATAAAATACATTTTTAACCAATTTATCATCTTTTTTTCATGGATATTTGTAAGAAACCCCCTTTCAGCATTTTATATGTGGAAATGGGAAACAGGGACAGAGGGGCGCACAATCCCTTTACTATAGTGTTCTCAGATCCAGTCCTCTGCATACACTGGCAGTGCATGTTTTCCATATGTCCTTGCTGGAGCACAGGCATATTCATTACTCACTGACACATTATAAAATATCTACAGATGATTCTTAGGATTTCACTTGTGTTTCTGTGAGGAGACCTGTAAATTGTGCGACGTTAGCTTGTCCCAAGCACTGGAAATGGGAAGCAATGCTCCTCTATAAGGAATGAATGTTACAGTAAGGGGGTCATATTGTTCATTTGCACCCCCACGTGGTCCAGCGATGGGTTTTTTCCGTGCATGCGCATAATGAATTATGCGCATGTGCAGGGTCCCTGGGTGACTGAACTCAGCGACTGATCAGTTCACACTGACCAATGTGGGCCAGGGGAGTGGGGCAGCAGAGTAGGGTGTCGACCATGGGAACGCTCAGCATTTCATGGCCGTCCCTATGGGATTGCGTGCAGGAGGTGGTGTGCCAGGGTTGGACGGCTGACGTCACATGATGTCGGGCAGGCGGATGACGTCAGCTTCCGTCCTGGTTTCGGCCGGCCACTGACTTATATTTGCGTGGCCTGGATAAGTCATTCGATGGTCGGTGATCATCAAATGATTTCTCCTGCTGCGGGCACATGAGAGGGTATGTGTATTCGTGACACTTCCCCTCGCATGGTTGCAAGGTGATACGGTGGCGATTTGGCAGCGGCAGGCCCTCTGGGACTCGGTACGCTACGAGTTTCACAACCAGAATCAGGGCCTAAGTGTAGAGATGGTGATGTGTTATATGTGTTATATAAAATATCTCTTAATAATCCATCTATGCCAAATCACTTCAGTCAGACACAAAGCCCTCTGACTGGCTCACTGGTCACCAAAGGCTATCCGCTTACGCAGCACTTTCCCAGTTACAGTAAGAACACTATACACTTGTACCCAGACCGTCCAATAGGACCCTTCCATCAGGTACAGAAAGCTCTGCTCCCGGACTTCCCAGGTGCAGTTACCTGCAGTGAAACAGCTTTCTCATCAATTATCTAGTTCAACACAGGTGACTACAATCATAAACAGGGGGAAGCCTAAGAGCAGATCCTCTTGTACCTGATGGAAAGGGTCATGCTGGGGGATCTTTTATTCCCCCACTCCCATCCCTAACTCCTATCTCACATGTCAATACAGACAAAAGTAAAACAGTAGGGATGGCCATTGACCATCGATGATTCCAAATCATCGATGGTTCATGGCCAATGTCGAATACTTTAGCCATCGATGGGGGAGAACCAGATGGTTTCCCTCCATCGATGGAACAGCAAAACGATGTTTGCCTTTTTTTTTTTTAAAGCGCTGGGACACAGAGAATAGCTCTGCCCCCCGACACCAGCGAAGCCATGTCCCCCGTGTTTTGATTGGCCCACATCCCAATCAATCAAACACAATGGATGACCATCGATATGTAAAAATATCGATGGACATCCATTGCATAGTTTAGCACTATCGATGGCCAGTTGCAGAATTGCCATCGATGGCAATGGCAACGATGGCCATCCCTATAAAACAGATATTTTAGTAGATGTATTTAAAAGTGAAATAACATAGGCACCTGATTGTCACTACCCCGGAGGGCTGTATTCTATTGTATTATTGTGGTAAAATAGTTACAGCCATACATTTATGTACATTTAATGTTCCTTCCTGCAGTTAGATTATAAATTAGGAACATGTACATAGGATCTCACTGAAATTAGGCACAAATAACATTAACAGGGTAAGTTATAGCAACTTAGAAATCCTAAAAATAAAATTAGACCCATTAGCATGGATACTATAGAGTGTATATGGGAGAGCAGCAAGCTGGTCACATGACCCAAGCTATACACTTTCATAGCTGAGAGTGGCAGTTATTTTCCAACTGGCATCTCTGCAGCAGACAGCATCAGAGGAGGAAGCAGGAGCCCAAGCAGAGGATTGAGAAGGGGAGAAAAAGCGATTTCAGGAGACAGAAAGCCAATTACTGGATCAGGTGTACCCGTCGTAAGACGCAGGAGCCAAATCAGGAGAGGTAAGTAAACTTATTGGATCAGGTGTACCCGTCGGAAGACGCAGGAGCCAGATCAGGAAAGGTAAATCGACTCATTGGATCAGGTGTACCCGTCGGAAGACGCAGGAGCCAGATCAGGAAAGGTAAATTGACCAATTGGATCAGGTGTACCCGTCGCAAGACGCAGGAGCCAGATCAGGAGAGGTAAATTGACCAATTGGATCAGGTGTACCCGTCGGAAGACGCAGGAGCCAGATCAGGAAAGGTAAATTGACCAATTGGATTAGGTGTACCCGTCGGAAGACGCAGGAGCCAGATCAGGAAAGGTAAATTGACCAATTGGATCAGGTGTACCCGTCGAAAGACGCAGGAGCCAGATCAGGAAAGGTAAATTGACCAATTGGATCAGGTGTACCCGTCGGAAGACGCAGGAGCCAGATCAGGAAAGGTAAATTGACCAATTGGATCAGGTGTACCCGTCGGAAGACGCAGGAGCCAGATCAGGAAAGGTAAATTGACCAATTGGATCAGGTGTACCCGTCGAAAGACGCAGGAGCCAGATCAGGAAAGGTAAATTGACCAATTGGATCAGGTGTACCCGTCAGAAGACGCAGGAGCCAGATCAGGAGAGGTAAGTCAACTTATTGGATCAGGTGTACCCGTCGGAAGACGCAGGAGCCAGATCAGGAAAGGTAAATTGACCAATTGGATCAGGTGTACCCGTCGAGAGACGCAGGAGCCAGATCAGGAAAGGTAAACCGACCAATTGGATCAGGTGTACCCGTCGGAAGACGCAGGAGCCAGATCAGCAGAGGTAAGTTGACATATTGGATCAGGTGTACCCGTCGGAAGATGCAGGAGCCGGATCAGAAGATGGAGGAGATGGTCGGGAAGAAGAGGAGAAGGAAGGAGACCTCAAGAAGGCCTGAAAAGGAAGCACCTGAGGAGGAACCCAGCAGCAAGATACAGAAGACAGACCATAACACAGAGGAGATGGCCGGAAAGAAGAGGTGCAGGAAGGAGACATCAAGAAAGCCTGAAAAGGAAGCACCTGAGGAGTCCAGCAGCAAGATGCAGGCGAAAGACCAGAAGACAGTGAAGAACACTTCATCAAGAAAATCCAGAGAGGAGGAATCGCTGGAAGAGAGAAAGAGAGCGGCAAGCGAGGCTAAAGACCCGGATGAAGATCAGCCAAGACCAGGTAAGCGGAAATGTAGTTGGATGTCCTTGCACTGTAGTTCATTTTCACACTGGCAAAGTTGAATATTGTTTATATAAAAAAAATATTAATAATGTTTTATATGTAATTTATATTCACTTCATTGGTTACTACAGTTATTCAGATAAAGACAGTCTAAAAAAAAAGGCTTAGTAAAACTACTGTAATATTTATGGAGAAAGGTGCACAACTAAAAAGGTGCTGTAACCTACAGTATAGCTCAGTTTGGTGACAGGCATATGCCGGCATTCGCAGTGTCATTTACACAATGAAAACACAGTATGAATGTTCTTCTACCTTTACCTAGCCTAATCCTAACATTACTATGATTATTACTTTATTAACCTCACACCCAAACATCAGCGTCTTTACAGAATAGCTCTAGGTTTACTGGCACTAAAGGTGGTAATACCCAGGATGGCGGTGCCTGCATTTATACGTGACAGCCCAACCCCCCTGGGGAAGACAGCCATGGTGATAGCTGAAGAATGTAGGGCTGATGTCACCCGGTGTAATGACTCATGGGGGAAATTTACTAAGATGTGTATGCTACTTCACATGTGATGTTGCTATAGGCAACCAGTCAGAATCTACTTCTTATTTATTTAGCATCCTCTAGAAGACAGGATCTGATTGGTTGCCCATAGCAACATCACATGTGAAGTAGAATACACATCTTAGTAAATCCCCCCCCCCCTCCCCCCATGGTGTCATGGCGGTTTTTTCCCTTCATTTAATTATGGACTTGGTACAATATTAGATATTTAATCTAAAGTAATGTATGTTAACATGAATTTCACATATAGGAATACAGATGCAAACCCTTTCAGGCTGTTAATAGGACAACAAAACGCATTATATCCAGTGTCAAACTTGGACATGAAGGGCCCATCAGGCGAATGTAATGGTTGGCATCTATTGTAGCTCAATGCCATTACAAATGTACTACAGGCGATGTGATTAGTGCCAGAACGGTATGGTCAGTAACTACAGGATTAGCTCAGAGGAATTGGCTTGGTCACTAGAACCCCAGGCAATCCTTTTGATCACTAGCAATCATTTACCTGCTTAAATTTGCATGAGGATGCATCACTACCAGTTCCTTACAACACATAAATGCACATGCTCCATTCCTACAATATCAAATAGGCACTATTCAGTTACGCAACAAAATTATTAAACTCAAAAGTGATCAAGGTGCAGGGCAATACTGTGTCTGAAGTCTGAGGGCACATAGAAAACATTGGTGGTAGGTGTAGAAGGACAGAAAGCCGACACAAGAAGAGGGAAGGGCTAAGGCCCTGCTGGGATAGAGGGAATGGGATCATTCGTCAGACTGCATTTAGGTCTACAAGCAATAGGTCTACACCATTAGGTCGACTTGCATTTAGGTCGACCTGACTGAAGATCGACATGGGTTAGGTCGACAGGGTCATTAGGTCAACAGGTAAAAGGTTGACAGGGTCATTAGGTCGACAGTGAAAAAATCGTCATGGTTTTTTTCTTCTCTTTTTTTTCAAGCGTCGACACAGTCAACATAGCACCGCGTCGCTTCGCATGGCTCGCTGCGCTCGCCATGCTTCGGGCACGGTGCCTCACTACGCTCGGCACACTATTTTATTCTCCCACCACTCCCTAGTGGATAGTAACACATGAAATACTGCCTGTCTGCACATGTCGACTCATAAAACAGTGAAATGACCCCACGTCGACCTTTTGCCTGTCGACCTTCCCCATGTCGACCTAATGACCCTGTCGACCTTATAAAATTCGACCTAATGACCCTGTCGACCTAAGTCATGTAGACCTTCAGTCATGTCGCGCTAAATGCATGTCTACCTAAATGCATGTCTACCTAAATGCAGGTCGACCTAGTGGTGTAGACCTACTGCTTGTAGACCTAAATGCTGCAGACAATGGCCCTTATTCTGATCGGTGCGGATTTTACCGCATGCGGTAGTACCGCCGATGGTTATCGTCTGCGCATGTGCAGAGGTCACTCTGCGCATGTGCAGGCGATTTCGCCGCACGTATTCTTCAGACGCCGCACAGGGGGCGGAGAGGGGCGTGAAGGGCTACTTAGCCTCATTACCCTATGCATACGCCCCGCGTTTCATGGGCGTTCCCATGCAAACGCGGGGCGTATGCATGGTAATGAAGCCGTGACGCATGTGTAGGGGGCGGGCATCTGACATCGCCGGATGTCAGCTGCCCGCCCCCATACATGATTTCATACGGACAAGTGTCCGTGTGGTCTTGGGTGGCGGGAGCTGGTGGAGCGTGCGGCCCTGCATTCGATGGTCGGCGACCATCGAATGCAGGGGCTGCTCCCAAGATGGAGGAGGCGTATCCCCGTCCACTTTCATGCGGACCGCCACATATCCGCGTACGGACGGAGGTGGCGATCCGTATGAAAGGCGGGGATTCGCCTGCACGGTCCTGGCCGCATATTCTGATCGGGCCGCACCGATCAGAATAAGGGCCAATATGACAGTATCCCGGGATGGAGTAGAGAGACTGAACCAGACAGGAGAAGGGCAGAGAGGCCGGACCAGACAGGGGAAGGGCAGAGAGGCCGGACCAGACAGGGGAAGGGCAGAGAGTCTGGACGAGACAGGGGAAGGGCAGAGAGTCTGGACCAGACAGGGGAAGGGCAGAGAGGCCGGACCAGGCAGGGGAAGGACAGAGAGGCAGGACCAGGCAGAGAGGCCGGACCAGACAGGGGAAGGGCAGAGAGGCCGGACCAGACAGGGGAAGGGCAGAGAGGCCGGACCAGACAGGGGAAGGGCAGAGAGACTGGACCAGACAGGGGAAGGGCAGAGAGGCCGGACCAGACAGGGGAAGGGCAGAGAGGCCGGACCAGACAGGGGAAGGGCAGAGAGGCCGGACCAGACAGGCGAAGGGCAGAGAGGCCTGACCAGACAGGGGAAGGGCAGAGAGGCTGGAGTGCCCCACATAGGAATACTTAATTAAAGGTGTATTCAGGAGCTTGGGCTTACTGTTCAATGAGGCCTTGTGGTTCCAATTAGCTAGAAGTAGCTTTGTAAAACCCTATAGTGTGCTACGCTGTAAGATTGAATCGTGCCCTTTCTCCTTATCTGTTAAATAATAAATTCCAAATCTATTATTTTACTCCACAAGGACCAAGCAGCATCTCACCGCCAGACTGCCCCGAGGACGAATCTCAATTCCTGGAGAGATATGACATCCGCCGGGAGTTAGGCCGAGGCACATACGGAGTGGTCCTGCTGGCGCACGACAACATCACCAAGACGGATGTCGCCATTAAACTCTTAAACAACAACGGACTGTCAGATAGAGAAGAACTGAAGGCGTGGATGGAGACCAGAGCCCTACAATCAACATCTGGGAGCCCCTTCTTAGCACATGGACTTCTGACCTTCCAGAATGAAGACGTCTTGGCATTCGTCATGGACTACGCCAGCGGTGGAGACCTATTTGACCTGCTGCAATCAAGAGGGCGTCTTGAGTCTACGGCTACAACGTACGATCTATGCATAATCTGGTGTATAACTCTGTGTGATATAGGATTCCGGTACTTATGTAATATCTGGACTCCCGTTTTTCATGAGACCGCGTCCGCTCGCCACGCTTCAGGCACGGTGGCTCGCTGCGCTCGCCACACTATAGAAAATCAACTCCATGCGTAGTTGGATAGTAGGGGTATGAAAAAATGGGGTGCATTTAACATGGGAGTCCAGATAATACATAAGTACCAGGATTCCTTGTTGGACATCCATCAATTTGTCTCTTCCTGCTAGGATTCTATTCTACCCATATTTGTCTTCCTTTCGTGTTCTACAGCTCTTACACTGTTCCCCATCCCGCACTGTATCTCTCTATCCTGCCCATACACAATGGCTGATTTGGGATATTACAATGTTGTTACATTTCTTCTATAACAGAGTCTTCGCTGCCGAGATCGTGTCCGGTCTCCAGTACTTCCACAGGATGGGCTTCATCCATCGGTAACTTTCTTTCTTTCCTCATTTAAATAAACATAGAAGAAAAGATCATTTGGGATTCCTATATATATAGACCCCTTTGTGTGCAGCTCTAGCCTGACCATTACATCCCTCCAAAGCCCCTCCTACCACCCTGTCACTACCACACCCACTTCTATCTGGGCCACAGGGAAATACATCCCAACTGCCAGACACCTGGGATAATGCAGTCCCAATCATGGCATCAGGGCAGAGCCAGCAAATGGAGACAGCTCAAGTCAATCTCAGACATTGGGAGCAATGCTAGCGGTGTATATGTGGATCTGATTATAAGATTATATACATGCAAGTGCAAATATACAGGAAGGACAGCAACTCTGCCAGCATCCAGCATCTGCCAGCAAATACTTCTTATTCGCAACACAATGCACCTAAGACGCACCAGGAGACTTTGCCTTAATATGTGTCTGAGGACGTATCTGCAGCCTTACTCACTTATGATGTATGCAAACAAGTACTTAATGACAAAATACTTATTGTTCCTTTTACAGAGACATCAAACCAGAGAACATCCTGCTTCATGACGGCCATATTAAAATCAC
This sequence comes from Crinia signifera, assembly GCF_055691185.1. Classification (NCBI taxonomy): domain Eukaryota; kingdom Metazoa; phylum Chordata; class Amphibia; order Anura; family Myobatrachidae; genus Crinia; species Crinia signifera. The sequence continues at coordinate 74,822,428 of NC_139227.1, forward strand.
TGACTTCGGGCTGGCGATCGAGAACAAACCCAGAGCCACTGGCTACGCTGGAACACGTGGCTACATGGCCCCAGAGGTGAGGCTATAATAAATATGAGGGGCTATGTGATAAGGTGGATATGGAGGAGACAATGTCACATTTCCATTCTTACTACCAAAGCCCCAGCATTAATCTGTACATAAATAAATTAAATTTCTATTCCCATTATGTACCCAGCGTGTCTGTCCCGGTAATGGTGTTCCCAGCTTGTCTGTCCCGGTAATGGTGTTCCCAGCGTGTCTGTCCCGGTAATGGTGTTCACAGCGTGTCTGTCCCAGTAATGGTGTTCCCAGCGTGTCTGTCCCGGTAATGGTGATCCCAGCGTGTCTGTCCCGGTAATGGTGATCCCAGCGTGTCTGTCCCGGTAATGGTGTTCCCAGCTTGTCTGTCCCGGTAATGGTGTTCCCAGCGTGTCTGTCCCGGTAATGGTGTCCCCAGCGTATCTGTGCCGGTAATGGTTTACACAGTGTGTCTGTCCCGGTAATGGTGTTCCCAGCGTGTCTGTCCCAGTAATGGTGTTCCCAGCGTGTCTGTCCCGGTAATGGTGCTCCCAGCGTGTCTGTCCCTGTAATGGTGTTCCCAGCGTGTCTGTCCCGGTAATGGTGTTCCCAGCGTGTCTGTCCCGGTAATGGTGTTCCCAGCGTGTCTGTCCCGGTAATGGTGTACCCAGCGTGTCTGTCCCGGTAATGGTGTTCCCAGCGTGTCTGTCCCGGTAATGGTGCTCCCAGTGTGTCTGTCCCGGTAATGGTGTTCCCAGCGTGTCTGTCCCGGTAATGGTGCTCCCAGCGTGTCTGTCCCGGTAATGGTGTTCCCAGCGTGTCTGTCCCGGTAATGGTGTTCCCAGCGTGTCTGTCCCGGTAATGGTGTTCCCAGCGTGTCTATCCCGGTAATGGTGTTCCCAGTGTGTCTGTCCCGGTAATGGTGCTCCCAGCGTGTCTGTCCCGGTAATGGTGTTCCCAGCGTGTCTGTCCAGGTAATGGTGCTCCCAGCGTGTCTATCCCGGTAATGGTGTTCCCAGCGTGTCTGTCCCGGTAATGGTGTTCCCAGCGTGTCTATCCCGGTAATGGTGTTCCCAGTGTGTCTGTCCCGGTAATGGTGCTCCCAGCGTGTCTGTCCCGGTAATGGTGTTCCCAGCGTGTCTGTCCAGGTAATGGTGCTCCCAGCGTGTCTATCCCGGTAATGGTGTTCCCAGCGTGTCTGTCCCGGTAATAGTGTTCCCAGCGTGTCTGACCTGGTAATGGTGTTCCCAGCGTGTCTGTCCCGGTAATGGTGCTCCCAGCGTGTCTGACCTGGTAATGGTGTTCCCAGCATGTCTGAGCTGGTAATGGTGTTCCCAGCATGTCTGACCTGGTAATGGTGTGCCCAGTGTCGGTCCTGGGAACTGTGTGCCCAGCATGTCGGTCCAGGGAACTGTGTGCCCAGCATGTCGGTCCTGGGAACTGTGTGCCCAGCATGACTATATATGATAAACATGATCTGATTTCTCATTCATCTCACATGTATGGAATTATTTGTCAGTGTAACATCTGATGGCAGGCGTATTGTGCCCAGATCTGCTGTGCTGTTTATGAAGTGTAATGTAGTGAACTTCTTACCTTTTAATGACAGATCATCATGGGAGACCGATATAATGCGGGAGTGGATTGGTACTCCTTCGGTGTGGTGCTATTCCAGATGTCAACAGGAAAATCCCCCGAGGAGTGCCGCATCTCGGCTTTGGCGGGCTGTCATCTGTGCCCGAATACAAGAAACATCATTGAAGAGGTGAGTGTGAGAACATACTTAGCATTCAGCACTAGGTAACAAAGAGGCCATAAACAATGTGTCAGCGTCTGTTATTTATACAGAACCCCCATTCTCTAGTATCAGCCATGTAGTTGTTCTACGAGCGGTCATGTAGCTGTACATGGGGAAGCTATATGTAGTTACATACGTCATATTACATTACTGGCTCCACCTCCCTGACACACACAAATAAGTAAAGGAAACTACAAGCCAGAGCAATGCCTGCTGCAGGAGTCACTGTACCACTGACATGCACCACTGGTCACGTTATACTGCACCGGCATTTTCCCTGTTTCTATTACAATGTAAGCAAATCAAGTCCAGTGAATGACCCCCAATGGTACCATGATATGCAGTAACCTGCTAGAGGTTAGGGGAAAGAATACTAAACTACATAGACACACATCCTCTGATTAGGGCAATACAGTATAATGCTTCTTTTCTTTGATGCTAAAATCATGTCTCCTAAATATGTGCTGTAAGAAATCAGACTGCAGATGAACAGAAACTTAGGGCCTTAGTCTAATCGGTGAAACGCGCGTACGGTCCGTCACACCGTACGTTTCCCGTACGCTCACAGAGGGTAAGTCCGCCCACAGAACAGCCACACACGGACGGTCACAAACGCCGACAATGGGGAGTGGCGTACACTTGAGCGTACGCCACCGTGCACGGACGGATCTCCCTCTTAGCCACCGACACCTGGCGGATCTCCCTCTTAGCCACCGACACCTGGCGTACATCAGAGCGTACGCCACCGTTTACGGACGGGTCTCGTCCGTTTTCACACCGTCACCTTCCGTATATCTGAACGTACGCCACAGTGCAAGTAGAAATTGAGTCCAAAAACATCATTGTTGCTCTTAGATGTGGTTTATGTGTCTTTTACCGAATAAAAAACTGGTATGTTTGTGTTACAGTAAAAAAGTTGACACACGTCGACTTCTGTGAATTGAGTGTCCTGCTTTTTAAAGTATACAAAAACACTTTCTGAATGGGTGAGATGGTTATTGCAGCATTGCTTATTGCATTCAGGTGTATGTAATTTACTTGTATTCGGCATTAATTAGCAGACCCAGGCGTCCGCTCTCATGCGGTGGCTCTAAGAGTAATCAGGAGCACTCTTTGGCGTCCGCCTGTTTTTGGCCCAAAATGCACGGTGCATTCGCCGATCGAGACGGTTGTGGCACCGTGCATTTTGTGTGCACACCCCCGTGTACGCCCATGTTTACGCCCAGTTTTCCTCATTACTCCGGCCGCTCCCATAAAAACGCCCACATGCCGCCCACAATGACCATACTCTTCCGGACAGGTTTTTTCGCACGGAGAGACCTGTTCGTGAGCGGTGTGAGGTCGCCGCACATGCGCATAGCGAAAGCTACGTATGCGCAGATGCAAAAAAAACCTGAACCGACCGTGTACGGTCCCACCGCACCAAGCAGAATAACCCCCTTCGTTACACTCCTGTTCCTCTTTCCAGCTCCTGTGTGGTGACCCTGAGATGCGTCTGGGTGAGAACGGCAACATCAGAGAACATCCATTCTTCACGGGAATCGATTGGGAGAAGTTAGAACATCTGCAGGACCCATTCACTCCCAGCTTCTCCCTGCAGCCGCCACAGTGAAGGTAACATCACTTCCCCAGGTGCAGGAGGTATAACATCATCTCACACAGGAGCAGCCGATACCTCCATCAGTAGCCACAGAACAACGTCCAGCGTCCAGAAGAACACCTGGCTCCTCCGTCAGCCCGAATTACACAAGGTGGCAGAACATCGCCCCTCAACTAACAACTACGGTATGTTCTCCAACGCCCATCAAGTACTGGAGACCGAGAGACCGGAACATCAACTCTCTTCCTGATTGGGTAAGTACGATCCAACCCACATTGGGGGTTATTCAGGTTGATTCGCAAGGCTGCGAATTTGCAGCCTTGCGAGTCCACCAAACCCCGCCCGGCGAACGCACGCCCCTCCACCGCCCCAGCAAAGTGCGGCTTCGCCCGCACAGCAGCGAATGGATGTTTTGCATAAACATCCATTCGCTTTGCTGGGGTGTCCGCCCACATCATTCGATGGTCGGTGACCATCGAATGATGTTTAGCGTGCACGCATATATAAGTGACTTTTCAGTTGCATATATATGCGGGCACGCTGGCGTAGATATGGGCGGGCAGCTGACATCCGGTGACGTCAGCTACTCGGCCCACACACCCGCGTCACCTCCTCATTACCATGAGAACGCCCAGCGTTCTCATGGAAACGCCCATGGAAACGCCCATGGAACGCTGGGCGTTCCCATATAATAATGGGGCAGCCCGGCGCTCCCCACCCATCTCTGCCCCCCTCGCTGCCATGGGTGCGTGCACCCGGCGACCCGAAAGGTCGCCGTGGGTGCACGCACCATGCGCCTGCACATGCGCAGAAACACGCCTGCACATGCGCAGACGCACAACATCGGTACTGCGTGCGAATGCGCGCAGTAGCGATGAAATCTGAATAAGGCCCATTATGCGCAATGTTTACATTCTGCACATGCGATCACATCGCAGAACAACAAACACCTTTGCCATATATACTGCAGGGGAGCTTGCGGTGTAGAGAAGCCAGCGATCACAAATGGAGGCAGGGGGTGGAATGCACCTTCTCCTGCATTTGCATTGCTTAAGGATTGCACATGATAAGCTCCTGCGAGAAGCTTATCATGTGCAATCCAAACTGAATCAGGCATCTACTGAAAATGTATATAAAATATAACATCAATGGCGAGGGTTTGGCTGGCAACTTGGGGAGGACGGAGGCCAGAACTGATGTTATATTTTATATACATTTAAGCTGCAAGGCAAAGTTTCTTTGGTCTCGCAAGCCAACCTGCATCTGCAAGCCTGATGAGACTGGTGTACACACTAGTCTAGATTGCTTAGAAACTAAGCACAAATCTCACTGTGTGTATGCTCCTGGCGATCCTGATGCGCGGTCCCGCACATCGGGATCGCCTGATTAGTAAGTCAGTGCATGCAGACGCAATCTAGTAAGATTGCTTAGAAAATCTGCATGTCTCACTGCGTGTGTACACAGGACGCGACTACTTCCGTGATCGCGTCCTGAATCCACTCCCCCCTCATCACTTGTCCCCTCCCATTGTTCTCCAGCGTTCAAGCCACCCATCTCCCTGGTCCCTCACCCAGGGTGTGTGGTAGGGCCACTCGGTGTTGTGCAGGTCGTCCCTCGCGGGCATGCTCCTGTGCGCCTCGCTTTGGACGTGTAGGGGAAGCCGGGAATCCCCCGCTCAGGGATGCACGGAGGACACAGCACACCCTAATGCCCAGTCACCCCTCTGTTCCCATTTATAGCACACCCTAATGCCCAGTCACCCCTATGTCCCCATGTTTAGCACACCCTAATGCACAGTCACCCCTCTGTCCCCATGTACAGCACACCCTAATGCCCAGTCACCCCTCTGTCCCCATGTACAGCAGACACTAATGCCCAGTCACCCCTCTGTCCCCATGTATAGCACACCCTAATGCCCAGTCACCCCTCTGTCCCCATGTATACCACACCCTAATGCCCAGTCACCCCTCTGTCCCCATGTATAGCACACCCTAATGCCCAGTCACCCCTCTGTCCCCATGTATAGCACACCTTAATGCCCAGTCACCCCTCTGTCCCCATGTATAGCACACCCTAATGCCCAGTCACCCCTCTGTCCCCATGTATAGCACACCCTAATGCCCAGTCACCCCTCTGTCCCCATGTATAGCACACCCTTATGCCAAGTCACCCCTCTGTCCCCATGTATAGCACACCCTAATGCCCAGTCACCCCCTGTTCCCATGTATAGCACACCCTAATGCCAAGTCACCCCTCTGTCCCCAAGTATAGCACACCCTAATGCCCATTCACCCCTCTGTCACCTTGTACAGCACACCCTAATGAGCAGTCACCCCTCTGTCCCCATGTATAGCGCATCCTAATGCCCAGTCACCCCTCTGTCCCCATGTATAGCAAACCCTAATGCCCAGTCACCCCTATGTCCCCATGTATAGCACACCCTAATGCCCAGTCACCCCTGTGTCCCCATGTATAGCACACCCTAATGCCCAGTCACCCCTCTGTCCCCATGTATAGCACACCCTAATGCCCAGTCACCCCTCTGTCCCCATGTATAGCACACCCTGATGCCCAGTCACCCCCCTGTCCCCATGTATAGCACACGCTAATGCCCAGTCACCCCTCTGTCCCCATGTATAGCACACCCTAATGTCCAGTCACTCCTCTGTCCCCACGTATAGCACACCCTAATGCCCAGTCACCCCTCTGTCCCCATGTATAGCACACCCTAATGCCCAGTCACCCCTCTGTCCCCATGTATAGCACACCCTAATGCCCAGTCACCCCTCTGTCCCCAAGTATAGCACACCCTAATGCCCATTCACCCCTCTGTCACCTTGTACAGCACACCCTAATGAGCAGTCACCCCTCTGTCCCCATGTATAGCGCATCCTAATGCCCAGTCACCCCTCTGTCCCCATGTATAGCAAACCCTAATGCCCAGTCACCCCTATGTCCCCATGTATAGCACACCCTAATGCCCAGTCACCCCTGTGTCCCCATGTATAGCACACCCTAATGCCCAGTCACCCCTCTGTCCCCATGTATAGCACACCCTAATGCCCAGTCACCCCTCTGTCCCCATGTATAGCACACCCTGATGCCCAGTCACCCCCCTGTCCCCATGTATAGCACACGCTAATGCCCAGTCACCCCTCTGTCCCCATGTATAGCACACTCTAATGCCCAGTCACTCCTCTGTCCCCATGTATAGCACACCCTAATGCCCAGTCACCCCTCTGTCCCCATGTATAGCACACCCTAATGCCCAGTCACCCCTCTGTCCCCATGTATAGCACACCCTAATGCCCAGTCACTCCTCTGTCCCCATGTATAGCACACCCTAATGCCCAGTCACCCCTCTGTCCCCATGTATCGCACACCCTAATGCCCAGTCACCCCTCTGTCCCCATGTATAGCACACCCTAATGCCCAGTCACCCCTCTGTCCCCATGTATAGCACACCCTAATGCCCAGTCACCCCCCCTGTCCCCATGTATAGCACACGCTAATGCCCAGTCACCCCTCTGTCCCCATGTATAGCACACCCTAATGCCCAGTCACCCCTCTGTCCCCATGTATAGCACACCCTAATGCCCAGTCACCCCTCTGTCCCCATGTATAGCACACCCTAATGCCCAGTCACCCCTCTGTCCCCATGTATAGCACACCCTAATGCCCAGTCACCCCTCTGTCCCCATGTATAGCACACCTCCGCTGCTACAGCACATGCTGCATAAGGTGTACATACACTGAATGAGACATCCTGCAGTACACGGGGAGCCTGCTATCTGCTGGGTCAGTGGCGTAACTACTGTGGGTGCAGCTGCTACAGGTCCCGAGCTGTCGGTAGGGCCCGCTGCTCCCCCTGCACCCTATAAAAAAAAAAGGCAGTGGCACCCACTGCAGCGACACCCTCTGCCCCCCCTCAGACGCCGGAGATCATTTTGGGTCCTGCCTCGCCCCTCAATAGCCAGCCGGAGATGTACCCTGGCCTGCACTGACCCCCCCCACCCCCATTTCAGGAGCCAGAAATGTGCGTGTGTCCTGCGCCGCCCCGCGCCCCACCAATAGCCGGTGATGCACCCTGCGACCTCCCGGGTCCCCCACCCTCTTCCTAGATGCTAGAGATGTGCGTCCCACCGCCGCACTGCCTACCCCCCAGACGCCGGAGATATTGCGTGACCCTGACCCCCGCCTAGCAGTCCCTGCACCCACCTCCTCTCCAGTAGCTGCATCATGATGGGAACACAGTGCTGGGCCTGCCTCCAGCATCCGCACAGGGATGACACTGCTGCTGTGTCCAGCATGAATTCCCCTGCCGCCGGTCTCCACTTGACCCTGTGCCTGGAGCTCACCCCCTGCTTGGTAAGTGCCCTTGGAGCACTGTACCTTCTTTTCTGTACCCAGTGTGCGTGTGTGTGTATGAAACCTTATGAGCCACCTACACCCTTCCTCTGTGTGTGACCCTTTTCACCCCCCATCACCCCTGGTGTATTTCCTTATATTCTCTTGTATGAAACCTTGACCCTCTTCCACCCTCATCCCTGGTCTTTAACCCTCCTGTACCACACATCCCCTGTATGTGTCACCTTCCCCACTCTCCACATCCTTCCTCTGTGTAAGACCCCCTGAACCCACTATGCCTGTGTGACACCTTCTTGCCCCTACCCCCACTGTGACCCCCTGTAGTACTGTACCACCTACCTCTGTGTTTGACCCTCCTGTCGGCCACTACCCCTGTGTGTCTTACCTCCTGCCTCTGTGTATGCATTTTGACACCCTGTACTTTCCAAACATCCCCCCTCCTGCATATCACATATATCACATTGTGTACCCTCCTACCCAGGGTGAATGTTTTTCTTTTTTTTTACACCTTTTATCCCCACACGTCCATGAGTCACCCTGTACAAAGGGGTGGGGGGGCCCTTTTTTATTTAACTATTGGTTCTGCTTTTGAACTATGAGCCCAGCAAGCTCTTAAATGGGCCACATGCTGGGAATTGTGGTTCTCCAAGTCCCAGTATGCGTTCCAGGCTTGCTGGAACTCATAGTTCCACAGCAAAACCCAATGGTTTATTCAAATTTTTACACTTGAATCAGCCCGGTACCCACTGGGGGTGCCAGACGCGTTCCCGACAGTAGGGATCCCGAAAGTCATTTACCAGACGTCGGGATCCCGACTGTCAAAACAACGACAGCCCAACGGCCGCTCGCTATAGGGGTTTTTATGCGCTCGCCATGCTGTCTGAGTCCGGCTGTCCGGATCCCGACTGTCGGAACCCCATACCACACCCCTCACAGGCCAGGGGTACTGGGACTGCCTGGCCAGGTAAGTTCTGGAAGGGGGGACCCCTTTATCGGTGGGGTCCCCACTTCCCCAGGACCCCTGACCAGGCTGACCGGTTGGAGGGATGAATGCTTTCGCCGGGGGGGACTTGTAGAAAAAGTCTCCCCTCGCCCCCCCGGCTGTGGCATTACCCTGCTGGCTGGTTGGGCCTGGGGCTGGTTCTTGAAATACGGGGGACCCCATTCGTTTTGTCCTCTTTGGGAACCAGGACCGGCCATTGGGCCTGGTGCTGGTTTAAAAAAATACGGGGAACCCTTACTTGTTTACTTGTTCGGGGTGGGGGGACGCCGTTTAAAAAAAATATATATATTATTTTTTACACTGACACCTGCACGGATCTGAATGATCCATGTAGGCTTCTGCTGATACGAATTAGTATTTAATGGCTGATAAATACAAATTCGTATTGAAAAAATACATATGCATATGACATCAGTAAAATATGAAAAAAAAACAAAAAAAAAAAACACCTATCATTGCTTGAGGATCCCACGTGATAAGCTGCTGTGAGCAGCTTATCATATGTGACCCAAGCTGAATTTATATAAAATATAAAATCAAAGGCGAGGAATTGGCTGGCAACTTGGGGCGGATGGAGGCCAGAACTGATTTTATATTTTATATAAATATACATTTACGCTGCAAGGTGAAGTTCCTTCGCCTTGCAAGCCAGCCTGCGACTGCAAGACTGAGTAAGGGGAGACTTACTTAAGCTGTAGCCATAGAGGGACACTGCAACCGATGGTCACAATGTCCCTCTAAACTGCCATTGCATCGCAGTTTGATTTGATCACAAATGCCGGCAAGGGGTGGTATGCACCTCCTCCTGCATTTGCATTGCTTGAGGATCCCACATGATAAGCTGCTTATCATTTGCGACCCAAGAATAGAATAGAATCAACTTTATTGTCCATGTGTGCTTGCGCACACTAGGAATTTTTGGGGGATTTACAGTGCAGCATAAATCATGGCTAAGAGGGGGAGGCATTACATACATTACATTGAGACATTACATGCGGGGACCACATTTTTAAAGGGCAAAATTCGCCTTGCCCCTCTATCAGTGCCCCACTTAAACAGCCTCACGGGGAAGCCCAGCGCCGCCGCAGACGGCGATACCCGGCGCTTACCCGGCAGCGAAGTGACTTCGGAGGGGCCAGGCCCGCCCCCTTTGATGACGGCGGCGGCTGGGCCCGCACCCTTTGATTACATTTTTTAAAAAATATTTATTTTTTACACTGACACTTGCACGGATCTGAATGATCCATGTAAGCTTCTGCTGATACGAATTAGTATTTAATGGCTGATAAATACAAATTCGTATTGAAAAAATACGTATGCATACGACATCAGTAAAATATGAGAAAAAAACAAAACAAAACCTCCCCTCTAGTAAAATCCACCCACTATTATTGCTTAGCACAAATCTCTGCGTGTATATGTGCTCCCCATGGGAGATGGACACCAGCAAATTTGCTTAGCAAAATTGCTTAGAAAAATTGCTTAGCACAGATCTCTACGTGTGTATGCCCCTTTACTCAGGCTGCAGTCGCAAAGGGTCACAGCCACCGATGGTACCGATGTTCTTCTAAACTGCAATCACAGTTGGATACGATGGCAAATGGAGGCAGGGGGTGGAATGCACCTCCTCCTGCATTTGCATTGCTTAAGGATTGCACATGATAAACTATTGCAAGCAGCTTATCATATGCAATCCAAACTGAGAGCCTGATTCAGACCTGTTCTCTATGCTGGGAAATAAATGGTGACTGCAGCGCTTAAGTGGGGAGGCGTCCTGTAAAAAGCAACCCTGAGTGCGGCGAAACGCATCCCAAGGATTGGTCTGTCCATCAAGTACTGGAGACCGAGAGACCGGAACATCACTTCTCTAAAGCCTCTTAAAATCTGAGCACTTTAGCCAGGTTGACAAAGCCAGCCTGAGCGCTCGAAACGCGTTTCCAAAGGATTCCCGCCTCATCTGTGACACCAACCTGCTGCACATCTGTGATACCAACTTGCTGCATGTCTGCACTTTAAATGTACTGACGGCCTGCCTAAATCATCGCTCCCCAGCAATGGCTATGACTGCCAGCTGCATGCGGCTGTCACCACGTGAGAGTGTACAGGACACTGACCTAGGAAGAACGGAGATCAGCTTGTGCGGACGGTACGGCCGTAGCAGTCCGGGACCATGGACCATCGGCTTCTCCACACAGTAAGGTACTCCTGGTACCTCAACACACAGGACACTTGTCACATGCTCTAACTTTCTATCTATAACGTGCAATACATCGCGTGCATCAAGTGCAGTCCAAAATTTAAGCCGGCCTGCGACTGCAAGCCTGAGTAAGAGGAGACTTACTTAGGCTGTAGTCGTAGAGGGTGAACGTGACCGATAATCGCAGTGTCCTTGTAAACTGCCATTGCATCGCAGTTTGATATGATCACAAATGCCGGCAGGGGGTGGTATGCACCTCCTCCTGCATTTGCATTGCTTGAGGATCCCACGTGATAAGCTGCTGTGAGCAGCTTATCATATGTGACCCAAGCTGAATTTATATAAAATATAAAATCAAAGGCGAGGAATTGGCTGGCAACTTGGGGCGGATGGAGGCCAGAACTGATTTTATATTTTATATAAATATACATTTACGCTGCAAGGTGAAGTTCCTTCGCCTTGCAAGCCAGCCTGCGACTGCAAGACTGAGTAAGGGGAGACTTACTTAAGCTGTAGCCATAGAGGGACACTGCAACCGATGGTCACAATGTCCCTCTAAACTGCCATTACATCGCAGTTTGATTTGATCACAAATGCCGGCAGGGGGTGGTATGCACCTCCTCCTGCATTTGCATTGCTTGAGGATCCCACATGATAAGCTGCTTATCATTTGCGACCCAAGAATAGAATAGAATAGAATCAACTTTATTGGCCATGTGTGCTTGCGCACACTAGGAATTTTTGGGGGATTTACAGTGCAGCATCAAGCATGGATAAGGGGGGGAAGGCATTACATACATTACATTGGGCCTTATTCTGGTCTGTGCGTACTTTCCTGAATTCTTACGGATGGCGTTTTTTAGCCGTCTGCACATGCGTGGGCAACGGTATGCGCATGTGCCATGCATGGTCTCCGTACTTGTTCTCACTAATACCGTACAGAAATGTGCACCGCAATCACTCTGGAAATATGGGCGTCTTATGGGCGTCATTCGGAACTACACAGGGGCGTAGTTTCAAAGTGGGCTAAACTGGCCGTAAACATGGGCGTACGCGAGGGAGTGCACTCATTCTGGTAGGCGTGCATGCGGACAGCACACCGAATGCACGCGAACCAAAAGGCTAGAAATATGCAGTGTTCATAAGCAAGTATTTCTTTGCGGACACCACTCGGTCATGCGCTAGGCAATCGGAACGCCTAATCATTACGGGTGCACCTCAACCAATGTCAGCTGAACACAATACAATCAACTCCTTTACTCATTAATCATTAATTACACTCTTCTCATTGCTTCAATTGGAACCATTGCAGCTTAAATGGACCATTACTAAACACACACATATATGCTGCAGTTTGGACACACATTTACACTGCAACCAATGGACAGAACTTACTATCACTAATATAAATATACATGTCACTTCTACATTTACCACACATTTGGCGATGTAAATACACCGCATCGGCGCGTACGGGCAGGTTCCCGTCCGTTCTGACGCGGTAAGACCGTGCAGAATATGTGTGTTTCCACCGCACACGCAAGGTTTGGATGTCGTCCGTAAATACCCCCTGTTGTTCCAGTGTGAGTCCGTCCGTATGTGGAGGTCAGGAGGGCGTTTCTTCGGACGATGTCCGCACAGCGTGGCGTGCGGCCCGCTCCGAAGGATTTCGGGAATGTACGCACCGACCAGAATAACCTCCATTGAGACATTACATGCGGGGACCACATTTTTAAAGGGCAAAATTCGCCCTGCCCCTCTAGCAGCGCCCCACTTAAACAGCCTCACGGGGAAGCCCAGCGCCGCCGTATACGGCGACACCCGGCACTTACCAGGCCCGCCCCCTTTGATGATGGCGGCGGCTGGACCCGCACCCTTTAATGACATTTTTTTAAAAATATTTATTTTTTACACTGACACTTGCACGGATCTGAATGATCCATGTAGGCTTCTGCTGATACGAATTAGTATTTAATGGCTGATAAATACAAATTCGTATTGAAAAAATACGTATGCATACGACATCAGTAAAATATGAGAAAAGAAAAAGCAAACAAAACCTCCCCTCTGGTAATATCCACCCACTATTATTGCTTAGCACAAATCTCTGCCTGTATATGTGCTCCCCATGGAAGATCGACACCAGCAAAGTTGCTTAGCAAAATTGCTTAGAAAAATTGCTTAGCACAGATCTCTATGTGTGTATGCCCCTTTACTGCAGTCGCAAAGGGTCACAGCCACCGATGGTCCCGATGTTCTTCTAAACTGCAATCACAGTTTGACACAATGGCAAATGGAGGCAGGGGGTGGAATGCACCTCCTCCTGCTTTTGCATTGCTTAAGGATTGCACATGATAAACTATTGCAAGCAGCTTTTCATATGCAATCCAAACTGAGAGCCTGATTCAGACCTGTTCTCTATGCTGGGAAATAAATGGTGTCTGCAGCGCTTAAGTGGGGAGGCGTCCTGTAAAAAGCAACCCTGAGTGCGGCGAAACGCATCCCAAGGATTGGTCTGTCCATCAAGTACTGGAGACCGAGAGACCGGAACATCAACTCTCTAAAGCCTCTTAAAATCTGAGCACTTTAGCCAGGTTGACAAAGCCGGCCTGAGCGCTCGAAACGCGTTTCCAAAGGATTCCCGCCTCATCTGTGACACCAACCTGCGGCACATCTGTGATACCAACTTGCTGCATGTCTGCACTTTAAACGTACTGACAGCCTGCCTAAATCATCGCTCCCCAGCAATGGCTATGACTGCCAGCTGCATGCGGCTGTCACCAAGGCCCTTATTCTGGTTGGTGCGGTAATATCCGCGTGCGTTCGTGCCGCCGATGTTTTGTGTCTGCGCATGTGCAGAGGCGTCTCTGCGCATGTGCGAGCGGGGCGTACGGCCAAATCCCGCATGAAATGTGAGCACTCCGAACAGGGGGTGGAGAGGGGCGTGAAGGGCTATTTGGGCTCATTACCATATGCATACGACCCGCGTTTCATGGGCGTTCTCATGCAAACGCTGGGCGTGCGTATGGTAATGCAGTCGTGACACACGTGTAGGGGGCGGACATATGACATCGCCGGATGTCAGCTGCCCGCCCAGATCCCTGCTTTTGCACGGAAAAATGTCCGTGTGCTCTGAGGTTGCGGGATCTGGTGGACCATTCGTCCTGCATTCGATGGTCTGCGACCATCAAATGATGGGGGTTGTTCCCTGAGATGGAGGAGGCGTCTTCCATGAAAAATACACGTGCGGTCCGTTCGGCCAGCTTCTTACCGCGTACGGACGGAGTTGCCGATCCGTATGGAAGGCGGGGTTTCGCACGCACGGTCCTGGCCGCACATTCGGATCCGGCCGCACCGATCAGAATAAGGGCCTATGTGAGAGTGTACAGGACACTGACCTACGAAAAACGGAAATTAGCTTGTGCGGACGGTACGGCCGTAGCAGTCCGGGACCACGGACCATCGGCTTCTCCACACAACAAGGTACTCCTGGTACCTCAACACACAGGACACATGTCACATGCTCTAACTTTCTATCTATAACGTGCAATACATCGCGCGCATCAAGTGCAGTCCAAAAATTAAGCCGGCCTGCGACTGCAAGCCTGAGTAAGAGGAGACTTACTTAGGCTGTAGTCGTAGAGGGTGAGCGTGACCGATGGTCGCAGTGTCTTTGTAAACTGCCATTGCATCGCAGTTTGATATGAACACAAATGGCGGCAGGGGGTGGTATGCACCTCCTCCTGCATTTGCATTGCTTGAGGATCCCACGTGATAAGCTGCTGTGAGCAGCTTATCATACTGTATGTGACCCAAGCTGAATTTATATAAAATATAAAATCAAAGGCGAGGAATTGGCTGGCAACTTGGGGCGGATGGAGGCCAGAACTGATTTTATATTTTATATAAATATACATTTACACTGCAAGGTGAAGTTCCTTCGCCTTGCAAGCCAGCCTGCGACTGCAAGACTGAGTAAGTAGAGACTTACTTAAGCTGTAGCCATAGAGGGACACTGCAACCGATGGTCACAATGTCCCTCTAAACTGCCATTGCATCGCAGTTTGCTTTGATCACAAATGCCGGCAAGGGGTGGTATGCACCTCCTCCTGCATTTGCATTGCTTGAGGATCCCACATGATAAGCTGCTTATCATTTGCGACCCAAGAATAGAATAGAATAGAATCAACTTTATTGGCCATGTGTGCTTGCGCACACTAGGAATTTTTGGGGGATTTACAATGCAGCATCAAGCATGGATAAGGGGGGGGGGGAGAGGCATTACATACATTACATGGAGACATTACATGCGGGGACCACATTTTTAAAGGGCAAAATTCGCCCTGCCCCTCTAGCAGCGCCCCACTTAAACAGCCTCACGGGGAAGCCCAGCGCCGCCGTAGACGGCGATACCCGGCGCTTTCCCGGCAGCGGAGCGACTTCGCAGCGGCAAGGCCCGCCCCCTTTGATGACGGCGGCGGCTGGGCCCGCAACCTTTGATGATATTTTTTAAAAAATATAAATTTTTTACACTGACACTTGAACAGATCTGAATGATCCATGTAGGCTTCTGCTGATACGAATTAGTATTTAATGGCTGATAAATACAAATTTGTATTGAAAAAATACGTATGCATACAACATCAGTAAAATATGAGAAAAAAAAAAGAAAAGAAAACCTCCCCTCTGGTAATATCCACCCACTATTATTGCTTAGCACAAATCTCTGCGTGTATATGTGCTCCCCATGGGAGATCGACACCAGCAAAATTGCTTAGAAAAATTGCTTAGCACAGATCTCTACGTGTGTATGCCCCTTTACTCAGGCTGCAGTCGCAAAGGGTCACAGCCACCGATGGTCCCGATGTTCTTCTAAACTGCAATCACAGTTTGACACAATGGCAAATGGAGGCAGGGGGTGGAATGCACCTCCTCCTGCTTTTGCATTGCTTAAGGATTGCACATGATAAACTATTGCAAGCAGCTTTTCATATGCAATCCAAACTGAGAGCCTGATTCAGACCTGTTCTCTATGCTGGGAAAAAAATGGTGTCTGCAGCGCTTAAGTGGGGAGGCGTCCTGTAAAAAGCAACCCTGAGTGTGGCGAAACGCATCCCAAGGATTGGTTTGTCCATCAAGTACTGGAGACCGAGAGACCGGAACATCAACTCTCTAAAGCCTCTTAAAATCTGAGCACTTTAGCCAGGTTGACAAAGCCGGCCTGAGCGCTCGAAACGCGTTTCCAAAGGATTCCCGCCTCATCTGTGACACCAACCTGCTGCACATCTGTGATACCAACTTGCTGCATGTCTGCACTTTAAACGTACTGACAGCCTGCCTAAATCATCGCTCCCCAGCAATGGCTATGACTGCCAGCTGCATGCGGCTGTCACCAAGGCCCTTATTCTGGTTGGTGCGGTAATATCCGCGTGCGTTCGTGCCGCCGATGTTTTGTGTCTGCGCATGTGCAGAGGCGTCTCTGCGCATGTGCGAGCGGGGCGTACGGCCAAATCCCGCATGAAATGTGAGCACTCCGAACAGGGGGTGGAGAGGGGCGTGAAGGGCTATTTGGGCTCATTACCATATGCATACGACCCGCGTTTCATGGGCGTTCTCATGCAAACGCTGGGCGTGCGTATGGTAATGCAGTCGTGACGCACGTGTAGGGGGCGGACATATGACATCGCCGGATGTCAGCTGCCCGCCCAGATCCCTGCTTTTGCACGGAAAAATGGCTGTGTGGTCTGAGGTTGCAGGATCTGGTGGACCATTCGGTCCTGCATTCGATGGTCTGCGACCATCGAATGATGGGGGTGGTTCCCTGAGATGGAGGAGGCGTCTTCCATGAAAAATACACGTGCGGTCCGTTCGGCCAGCTTCTTACCGCGTACGAACGGAGTTGCCGATCCGTATGGAAGGCGGGGTTTCGCACGCACGGTCCTGGCCGCACATTCGGATCCGACCGCACCGATCAGAATAAGGGCCTATGTGAGAGTGTACAGGACACTGACCTACGAAAAACGGAAATTAGCTTGTGCGGACGGTACGGCCGTAGCAGTCCGGGACCATGGACAATCGGCTTCTCCACACAACAAGGTACTCCTGGTACCTCAACACACAGGACACATGTCACATGCTCTAACTTTCTATCTATAACGTGCAATACATCGCGCGCATCAAGTGCAGTCCAAAAATTAAGCCGGCCTGCGACTGCAAGCCTGAGTAAGAGGAGACTTACTTAGGCTGTAGTCGTAGAGGGTGAACGTGACAGATGGTCGCAGTGTCCTTGTAAACTGCCATTGCATCGCAGTTTGATATGATCACAAATGCCGGCAGGGGGTGGTATGCACCTCCTCCTGCATTTGCATTGCTTGAGGATCCCACATGATAAGCTGCTGTGAGCAGCTTATCATATGTGACCCAAGCTGAATTTATATAAAATATAACATCAAAGGCGAGTGATTGGCTGGCAACTTGGGGCGGATGGAGGCCAGAACTGATGTTATATTCTCTATAAATATACATTTACGCTGCATGGTGAAGTTATCTCCCCATGTGACTCCAATATCTTCGGCCACTTAAAAAGCAAACGCGTAAAGGTGAACGGTTCACCTGTGACAAGGAGGTGCAGGAGACCGTGGAAACCTGGATTCATCAGCAACCAAGGAGTTTCTACACTGAATCCATCCACTCCCTTGTTACGCGCTGGATCATTGCATCAATGTCAATTATGTGTAGTTGTAATGTTACACATGAACTGTAATTAAATATTCTTTGATTAAAATATTGTTTACATACAACCATAGTCTCCCTTTTCATTTGGGCACACCTTATATATGGTCTGTATACCCCATTTTCTATGCAGATGTCATTTGTTCAGTATGTAAATGGTAGTGTCTACAAAACTCCTATGGACAAATCTCTACTTACACTCCAGCAAATGTGATTGTAAAACTCATTATGGCCCTTATTCTGGTTGTCACGCAGGGAACGGTGGTGGCACTGTGCATACGCAATCAGGACAGCGGGCGGGGGTGGCCCCATTAGCATATGGGAGTGTTTCCTGGACGTTCCTATAAGAACTCAGGGCGTTCTCATGCTAATGAGGCCATGATGCGGGGGGTGGGCAGCTGCTGACATCATCGGATGTCAGCTGCCCCCCCATTTCCTTCCCAGTGTGCCCACATATGTAAGTGCCTTGAAAGTCACTTTTATTTGCATGCACGCACCACATCTTTCAATGGTCGGCAACCATCAAAAGATGTGGCCGTTCCCCCCTGGCCTGTGAATGGATGTTACTTTGTGGATGTTACTGCAACAGCCAACCATTCACAAGGCGGGCTTTGGTGTAATCACAACGCGGCAAATTTACAGCCTTGCGAATCAACCAGAATAATCCCCTATATCAGAGCCGGCCTTAGGCATAGGCAAACTAGGCAATTGCCTAGGGCATTTGGAATGTCTAGGGGCATCAGCAGCTTCTGCTGATTAAAATGATATGCAGCATGCCTGTATTCTGTATGTGAGTGAGGCTGTATCTGCATATGAAATAGTGTATTCATGGAAATCACTGTAACATAGCATTCTGTATGCAGGTACAGCCACAGTCACACACAGAATATATTCATGCCACATATCATTTTAATCATCGGAAGCTCCTTGTGTCCTGGTCACATAATAATACAAATAAGACGAATTTTCAGCAAAAAATGCACCCAACGTTAGCAGAACTGGCCAGGAGCTGCATGGCTTATTGAGTCAAGATGTACGAGGAAACATCTGTATCCAAGCAGAGGCAGAGGTCACAGTGTTAGCGGCTGTGCGAGTGCTGTCTGCGGGTGGGTTGGTTGTGCAATAGCGTTCAGCATATGTGTAAGGGACATTATATGTGTGTCATGTATAAATGCATTAATAATGTGCGACGTATGTGTAACAGGCATTATGTGTGTCATGTGTATAAGGGCATTAATAATGTGCAACATGTGTAATGGGTATTATGTGTGTCATGTGTATAAGGGCATTAATAATGTGCAACACATGTGTAAGGGGCATTATGTGTGTCATTATGTGTATGAAGGGCATTAATAAAGGTTGGCATAATGTGTAAGGGGCATTATGGTTATAAGGACATTAATAATGTGTGTCATGTGTAAGGGGCATTACTGTGTGGTATTATCAGGGTTGCCGATAGAAACAGGTAGGGGGTACAAATTACCCAGGCCAAAGTCTGATGGAAGGGCCCAGTGGGGGCCCTGGGCCCCCTCTCCATAAGTGACAGCTGCAGCTCTTCTCCTCTGCCCAGCACACACTGCTTTGTGCTGGGTTGCTGTGTGGCCATGGAGGTGCTTAAAATACAATTTTTTCTCAGGATTTTTTTCTAAGGGTATGATGTGAATAATGTGAGGAGTAATGTACATAAGGTAAAGTGATACTACTGTGTGATGTAACGTGAATAAGGGACACCATCGCATGATATAATGTGAATAAAGTTGCACTACTGTGTAATTTGAATTGGGGGTACTATTGGGTGGCCATGCCCCTTCCCAGCAAGAACACACCCCTGTTTGGGCTGCACACCGAATGTGTGCACTGTTTCTATTTAAAATATTGCAGGTAGGAAAACCAAAATGATGACTGCTATGATGAGGGTTGATGGTTCTGGGAAAGGGGAGCAGGGTCAGAGGCGGAACTAGTGGCTGTGCTGCGGGGCACCAGCCAAAATCTTGCCTAGGGCGTCATTTAGGCTAGGGCCAGCTCTGCCCTATATGTAAATTACAAGACAGGAAGTGATCACATACTCACCTGCTATTAAATGGTGCCCTCCGGGATACCAGGTGTAGGGGGTGCGGGAATTCCAGCAGATGTAACGGGATGCACTTCTGGAAGTCAGAACATCGCCTCTAAATTCCGGAGTCCCCTGTGCATTCCGGGAGTGCGGACCAGCATGGATTGGAGTCTATGAAAAGGGGGGAATCACTGATATCATTTCTCTGACTGAGCCCTGAAATGACTTTTTCGCAATTATCATACAGTAAATGCTGTTAAATCTATGTATTACATGACATGCAAATAATAGTAAAGCGTGGAGCAGATACTGTAAAAAACAATATATGTAATTTAACGTAGTGGAACGATCACATTGTAAATAAGCTGGAAACTGATTATAGCCGCCGGCCAATGTAACAGGTGAAGAATAGTCAGTGCGATGAGCTGACGCCTGGGAACCGTGTAATGTATATTGAGCTCTCTAAGTACCCACCTGAAGTAGCCCAAGTAGCCCAACCCTGAGAGGGAGAGTGATCAGATAGTATAGGGCATTCCGGGGGAAATACAGGAACCAGGGTCTCCTTATAGAACAGATGCTAAACCAACTAAAATACTGATTTATTAGAAGATGATTATAATACAGTTCCTCCATCCGGTGCGTTGTCGGCCACTGGAGGCGGCATTTCAGCTCACACCGGCCGGGGAGGGACGGGCTGACATAAGTGACCAGTGGCTTTGCGTGGCTGAACCTAATCCTAATGAGCACAAACAGCGTGATAAAATACATCAATAGAGTATCACCCCATCTCCTTGGGGCTAATTCAGACCTGATCACATGGCTGCGAATTTGCATATCAGCCGATTCTTCATAAACTGCACATGCGCACGGCCCCTAGTACCCATTCCAAGTCCTTCTATTCCATTCCAGACTCTTCATCCACTCTACTATTGTAGCAGCATCCTCCTCTCCCCCCCCATGTCAGCCTGCCCACCTACACCCCTGCTCTAGCAGCATCCTCCTCTCCCCCATGTCAGCCTGCCCACCTACACCCCTACTCTAGCAGCATCCTCCTCTCCCCCCATGTCAGCCTGCCCACCTACACCCCTGCTCTAGCAGCATCCTCCTCTCCCCCCATGTCAGCCTGCCCACCTACACCCCTGCTCTAGCAGCATCCTCCTCTCCCCCATGTCAGCCTGCCCACCTACACCCCTGCTCTAGCAGCATCCTCCTCTCCCCCCATGTCAGCCTGCCCACCTACACCCCTGATCTAGCAGCATCCTCCTCTCCCCCCATGTCAGCCTGCCCACCTACACCGCTGCTCTAGCAGCATCCTCCTCTCCCCCCATGTCAGCCTGCCCACCTACACCCCTGCTCTAGCAGCATCCTCCTCTCCCCCATGTCAGCCTGCCCACCTACACCTCTGCTCTAGCAGCATCCTCCTCTCCCCCCATGTCAGCCTGCCCACCTACACCCCTGCTCTAGCAGCATCCTTTTTTCCCCCCATGTCAGCCTGCCCACCTACACCGCTGCTCTGGCAGCATCCTCCTCTCCCCCCATGTCAGCCTGCCCACCTACACCCCTGCTCTAGCAGCATCCTCCTCTCCCCCCATGTCAGCCTGTCCACCTACACCGCTCCTCTAGCAGCATCCTCCTCTCCCCCCATGTCAGCCTGCCCACCTACACCCCTGCTCTAGCAGCATCCTCCTCTCCCCCCATGTCAGCCTGCCCACCTACACCCCTGCTCTAGCAGCATCCTCCTCTCCCCCCATGTCAGCCTGCCCACCTACACCCCTGCTCTAGCAGCATCCTCCTCTCCCCCCATGTCAGCCTGCCCACCTACACCCCTGCTCTAGCAGCATCCTCCTCTCCCCCCATGTCAGCCTGCCCACCTACACCCCTGCTCTAGCAGCATCCTCCTCTCCCCCCATGTCAGCCTGCCCACCTACACCCCTGCTCTAGCAGCATCCTCCTCTCCCCCCATGTAAGCCTGCCCACCTACACCCCTGCTCTAGCAGCATCCTCCTCTACCCCCATGTCAGCCTGCCCACCTACACCCCTGCTCTAGCAGCATCCTCCTCTCCCCCCATGTCAGCCTGCCCACCTACACCCCTGCTCTAGTAGCATCCTCCTCTCCCCCCATGTCAGCCTGCCCACCGACACCCCTGCTCTAGCAGCATCCTCCTCTCCCCCCTATGTCAGCCTGCCCACCTACACCCCTGCTCTAGCAGCAGCATCCTCTCCCCCCATGTCAGCCTGCCCACCTACACCCCTGCTCCAGCAGAATCCTCCTCTCCCCCCATGTCAGCCTGCCCACCTACACCCCTGCTCTAGCAGCATCCTCCTCTCCCCCCATGTCAGCCTGCCCACCTACATCCCTGCTCTAGCAGCATCCTCCTCTCCCCCCATGTCAGCCTGCCCACCTACACCGCTGCTCTAGCAGCATCCTCCTCTCCCCCCATGTCAGCCGGCCCACCTACACCCCTGCTCTAGCAGCATCCTCCTCTCCCCCCATGTCAGCCTGCCCACATGCACCCCTGCTCTAGCAGCATCCTCCTCTCCCCCCATGTCAGCCTGCCCACCTACACCCCTGCTCTAGCAGCATCCTCCTCTCCCCCCCATGTCAGCCTGCCCACCTACAACCCTTCTCTAGCAGCATCCTCCTCTCCCCCGATGTCAGCCTGCCCACCTACACCGCTGCTCTAGCAGCATCCTCCTCTCCCCCCATGTCAGCCTGCCCACCTACACCCCTGCTCTAGCAGCAGCCTCCTCTCCCCCATGTCAGCCTGCCCACCTACACCCCTGCTCTAGCAGAATCTTCCTCTCCCCCCATGTCAGCCTGCCCACCTACACCCCTGCTCTAGCAGCATCCTCCTCTCCCCCCATGTCAGCCTGCCCACCTACACCCCTGCCCTAGCAGCATCCTCCTCTCCCCCCATGTCAGCCTGCCCACCTACACCCCTGCTCTAGCAGCATCCTCCTCTCCCCCAATGTCAGCCTGCCCACCTACACCCCTGCTCTAGCAGCATCCTCCTCTCCCCCCATGTCAGCCTGTCCACCTACACCGCTCCTCTAGCAGCATCCTCCTCTCCCCCCATGTCAGCCTGCCCACCTACACCCCTGCTCTAGCAGCATCCTCCTCTCCCCCCAAGTCAGCCTGCCCACCGACACCCCTGCTCTAGCAGCATCCTCCTCTCCCCCCATGTCAGCCTACCCACCGACACCCCTGCTCTAGCAGCATCCTCCTCTCCCCCCATGTCAGCCTGCCCACCGACACCCCTGCTCTAACAGCAGCATCCTCTCCCCCCATGTCAGCCTGACCACCTACACCCCTGCTCTAGCAGCATCCTCCTCTCCCCCCATGTCAGCCTGCCCACCTACCCCCCTGCTCTAGCAGCATCCTCCTCTCCCCCCATGTCAGCCTGCCCACCTACACCCCTGCTCTAGCAGCATCCTCCTCTCCCCCCATGTCAGCCTGCCCACCTACACCCCTGCTCTAGCAGCATCCTCCTTTCCCCCATGTCAGAATGCCCATCTACACCCCTGCTCTAGCAGCATCCTCCTCTCCCCCCATGTCAGCCTGCCCACCTACACCCCTGCTCTAGCAGCATCCTCCTCTCCCGCATGTCAGCCTGCCCACCTACACCCCTGCTCTAGCAGCATCCTCCTCTCCCCCCATGTCAGCCTGCCCACCTACACCCCTGCTCTAGCAGCATCCTCCTCTCCCCTATGTCAGCCTGCCCACCTACACCCCTGCTCTAGCAGCATCCTCCTCTCCCCCCATGTCAGCCTGCCCACCTACACCCCTGCTCTATCAGCATCCTCCTCTCCCCCCCATGTCAGCCTGCCCACCTACACCCCTGCTCTAGCAGCATCCTCCTCTCCCCCCATGTCAGCCTGCCCACCTACAGCCCTGCTCTAGCAGCATCCTCCTCTCCCCCCATGTCAGCCTGCCCACCTACACCCCTGCCCTAGCAGCATCCTCCTCTCTCCCCATGTCAGCCTGCCCACCTACACCCCTGCTCTAGCAGCATCATCCTCTCCCCCCATGTCAGCCTGCCCACCTACACCCCTGCTCTTGCAGCATCCTCCTCTCCCCCCATGTCAGCCTGCCCACCTACACCCCTGCTCTAGCAACATCCTCCTCTCCCCCCATGTCAGCCTGCCCACCTACACCCACCTACACCTACGCCCTAGGAGGCAGGGCGGGAGGAGGTGGGGCAGCGATGAGAGAAGAGGACAGCGGGCAGGATGGTCGGGAACTGATATATGTTACTGTATACGTATGGTGAGGTCTCGAGGAAGTGACGGGGGCAGCGGCCAGCAGCGGGGCAATGTGCGGCACTAAAGCATGGGGGCGGGAGAGTGTATATCTATGGTTTTACTTTTTTTTTAGTGGGCTATGAGGTGTTACCTGCAGGCGTCGTAATGGGCGTTACCTAGGTCACGTGTATACGACCCCAATGAATCTTTTTAAAATAACTATGCACTCCCCTCAGTGTAATTGTCTGGTAGTTTATATTGCAGCAATTCACACTAAGGGCCTGATTCAGCAAGGCTCGGTAAGCAGGGGTCAACTGCTGCTTGGCGAGCCCATAACAACCATCCGAACGCTCCGTCAGTACCATGCGAGGGAGTGTACTCACACACATCCCCTCGCACACAGCTGGGTTAAGGCTCTGGAGGGCCCTGGGGACTTTTGACAGGGGGGCCCTGAGGTCTAACATTAAAATCATATTACAAATTTGTGTGTGTGTGTGTGTGTGTATGTATATGTGTGTATGTGTGCATGTGTGTGTGTATGCATGTATATATGTGTGAGTATGTATGCATGTGTGTGTGTGTATGTATGCATGTGTGTGTGTGTATGCATGTGTGTGTGTGTGTGTATGCATGTGTATGCATGTGTGTGTGTACACATACATATCTTTTATTGACATATTAGAGCCTGTGTGACCCAGAAATGTTGCAAATATCCTTATTAATAAATGCAATGTAATATAATGGTTTAATACTGCAGTGCCATGCGTGGTCTGAATTCATTCCTGTCCCTCAGCAGGGGGATGGAATGGGATGCCGGCAGTCAGAATATCAATGCAGACCTCCCAATCAGTTGGGTAACTACAGAGGGTGCAGGGATGCAACTGCTGTGGGGCACGGGGGCAATCCCCTACACCCTATTTTAAGTTGATTTTTTTTTAAATAGTAGTGCCGCCTTGGCAGAGGCTGCGCCACTGTCCTGTTACTCCCCCCTTCATCGCCGGGTGGGAGCAGGAAACACAGCGGCTGCAGGAGCCTATATGAGGACTAATTCTGTCACTATGGTGGGTGGGAGCAGCAGGAAGCCCAGTGGCTGCCGGCTCTCAAGAGACCAGTGGCACCGTGGCGGCATGTCACCTTACCCCCTCTCATCTGGCTGCCGGCACCTGAGGAGACATGTGAGTCACTGTGGCAGCAGGGGAAGGAGAAGACCCAGCGGCTGCAGGAGCACCGGAGGAGAAAAGTTACTGCAGCTGTGGGAGCAGGTGGAGGTCCGCGGCAGGAAAACTGTCACTACAGCCATGGGAGGAGGAGGAGGAGGCCTGCGGCTGCCATCGCTGTGAATGTAAGACAATCCATTGCTAGTGAAATCAAGACATGCATCCTCTCCTCTTCCCCCATCACCCTCTGTAACCTCACCTCGTCACATCACCTCACCAACTCTATCCCTGCCACACCCCTCACAATCTCTCCCCTCACCACCTCTCACCCCCGTCACCTCATCCCTGACCTGCATCCTCTCTTCCCCTCATCATCCCTAGTCACCTGACCACCTCTCGCCCCCGTCACCTCACACCTGACCTGCATCCACTCCTCCCCCTCATCATCCCTAGTCACCTCACCACCTGTAACCTCACCTCGTCACATCACCAACTCTATCCCTGCCACCCCCTCACAATCTCTCCCCTCACCACCTCTCGCCCCCGTCACCTCACCCCTGACCTGCATCCTCTCCTCCCCTCATCATCACTAGTCACCTCACCACCTGTAACCTCACCTTGTCACATCACCTCACCAACTCTATCCCTGCCACCCCCTCACCACCTCTCGCCCCCGTCACCTCACCCCTGACCTGCATCCTCTCCTCCCCCTCATCATCCCTAGTCACCTCACCAGCTCTCGCTCGCCCATCACTTCACCCCCTCTCTATCTCACTCCTGCTGCTCTCTGTCTCCCCTCTCTCCACCTTCTCTTTTTAGCACCCACCCCCCATAGAAGCATTGTAGTGACAAAGGTGGTGGTTGGAGGCCATTTCAAGATTTTGCTATGGGGCCCTGAAAGTTCTAGTTACCCCCTGATCCCAATCATAAGTATGTGGGGCAGGCCAGCGTCAGGCTGAAAGAAAATTAGGTTTAGGCAATAGTGGCGGAGTTAGGGTTAGGCTGTGGGCAGGAGGGTTCGGCCACTAGAAAGAAGGGGGGTTAGGGTTAGGCTGTGGGGCACGAAAATTAGGCACTAGCAAGGAGGGATAGGATGACGGCATCTGTATTCTGACTGCCGGCATCTACACCACCAGTCATCTGCATGTATTTCATAAATAATATACGAGTATACATACATATATATGTATATACATAGCCTATAGGTCCTACACAGACACATACCATACATAGACACAGGGCATATATGCACATAAACCATACATATACACAGGGCATATATGCACATATACCATACATACACACAGGACATACACACACATACTGTTAGGCGCCGTGGGAGCACTTCTGGAAGGACAGAGCGGCATGTTCGCTCAGCCGCCTGTCCTTCCGGCTCCGACGTCCGGTTGCCTAGCAACCAGGGACACCGGAGGACGCAGCGTCGGTGCGTGACGCCCGTCCTCTCTCCTCGCGTCTCCCAGCAACTAGGGACGCCGGAGGATGCGGCGTTAAGACATAACGCCCGTCCTTCCGCCTCACGTCTCCCAGCGCCAGAGACGCGGCAGCGCCGTTGCTTAGCAACGGCAGACGCTGCCAGGCATGGAAAGAAAGCCGCGAAAGTGAACAGACCACAGGTGTCTGAGGGGGCTCGTTAGGACAGGCGGGGCTCAGGCCTCCATCCTCATTGGCTCCTAGCCTCCTTATCTAGGAAGCCAGCCCTGCAGTCCTCGCCGGTGATAGCTCCTGTTTGGACCTATCTGTCTGCTGCTCTCCGGTCCGCTTCCCTGCTGTTCCCAGTGACTCTTGCGTGATCTCTTCTTCCATTGGGTCCACCCTGTGTCGTGAGTTGCCCCACTGGGGTAGTTTCATTCTTATCTTTTTCATTGTGATTGCTACACTTGTTCATATTTTTCCTGTCCGCCAGATTGGCAGGTCATTTACGTTGGGACGGCCTATTGCCTCCCACTCGTCTCCTCCCCTTGTCTCCCAGTCTTCCTGGGGTTCCCAGTCTACCTTGTTCTTTGTATGCTCTTATATTTGGTCTTGTATTTTGTTTGGCTCCCTGGGCGACGGTTGTCGCGGGTTGTGGCGACCAGGTCGCGGGCGCTTAGCTGCGTTAGCCAGGGTTCGGCAAGTCGCCGTTTATTAATTTTAGTTAGGTCCCTCAGTCAGCTTTCCTCTTGACCGTACCCTAGGGGGGTCCCCGGCTCCTTGTCCTTCCATAACTCCTGGCTGCACCGGAGCTTGGGTGGGCATAACCTACCCATTCAAACGTGGCGGCTACAGGCGAAGCCTAGCTATACCTGCAGGAGTCGGTCACCCAGCCTGGGGGGTACAACAGAGGCAGTGTAGGGTTTTTGCCGTGGCTGTCCTAAACAGCAGTCCCGGCGGTGGGGTCACACCCGAAACCTAACATTATCACCGGCCATACATACAAAAAAAAAAAAAATTTTTTTTTTTCCCCCCTCCTCTCTCCCGTGTTCCTGGACCGATAGCATTCAGGGTGTGAATATCTTTTTTTTTTTTCTTTTGTGTGGATCTATTATTAGGATGAATCCTACTCCTGAAGGTCAGGCTCAGGCATTTGCCAGTCAATTACAAGGTTTGACGCAGATGGTTCAAAATTTATCGCTAAGAATGAAAACCCAGGAGGATGGTGCACGAGGAAATCCTTCGGTTCTCGTAGAACCTAAAATTAATCTTCCCGACCGGTTTTCAGGAAACCGGAAAGATTTCTTTAATTTCAGAGAGAGTTGTAAGCTCTATTTCAAGCTTCGACCCCGGTCATCCGGCTCTGAACTACAGCAAGTTGGTTTAATTATGTCGTTGCTTCAGGGGGATCCCCAGACTTGGGCTTTTGGGTTAAAGTCTGATAATCCCGCGTCAGCGTCGGTGGATGCTTTCTTTAAATCATTAGGACTTCTATACGATGACCCTGATAGGGAGGCGTCTGCCGAGAGTCATCTGCGCTCTCTTAGACAGGGCCGGAACCCTGCAGAAGCGTATTGCACGGAATTCCGACGATGGTCGAATGACTGTGGCTGGAATGACCCAGCATTACGTAGCCAATTCAGGCTAGGGCTTTCAGAGGCCATTAAGGATAGCCTTATCCAGTATCCCGTCCCGGGATCGCTTGACAAACTTATGGAGTTATCGATTAAAATTGATCGGCGTCTTAGGGAACGCAGGTCCGAGAGAGGACCCAGTTTGAGGCCTACTTCCCTCGGCTTTGTACCCTCGGAGGACGAAGAAGAACCGATGCAAATCGGTGCTTACCGCATCACTCCAGATGAGAGAGCTCGCCGGATGAATGCTGGGCTATGCATTTATTGCGGGAGCAAAGGGCATTTCCTCCGTGCTTGTCCTAACAAGTCGGGAAACGCCAAAACCAAGTGAATGCAGAGGGGTTTCACTTTGGTTCGCTTCTTATTTCCCCTCACAATGCGTTATTAGTCCCTACTGAGATTCAGGGTGAAGAAGTGAAGATGTCAGTTACTGCATTTATTGATAGCGGGGCAGCTGGTAATTTTTTAGATATTCAGCTTGCTGAAAGACTGGCCATCCCTCTGCTACCTCTGAAAAAACCTGTAATAATGCGAGGCCTGGACGGCAGCCCGTTGGCCAATGGAGTGGTCCGCCATCAGACCCCGCCAGTATCCCTACGTGTGGGCATTTTTCATACAGAAAGTATCTCTTTCTTTCTTATCTCATGCGCCACTGTGCCGATTGTTCTGGGTCACCCCTGGCTCCGGGTTCATAACCCACAGATTAATTGGCAGGCGGGGGAAATAACTCGATGGAGTGATCATTGCTCCAGTCATTGTCTAGGGCAGCCTGTACTTGGGGCAGTGGTTTCCGTGGAGGGGATTCCAGCTGCCTACGCTGACTTCCAGGATGTCTTTTCCAAAGGCGAAGCTGAGGTTTTACCACCTCATCGCACATACGATTGCGCCATTGAGCTAATTCCCGAGGCACAATACCCCAAGGCCAGACTTTATTCTTTGTCTGGACCCGAGACGCAGTCCATGAATACTTATATTCAGGAAAATTTGGCTAAAGGCTTTATTCGGCCCTCAAAGTCTCCCCTAAGTGCGGGGTTCTTTTTTGTTTCCAAAAAGGATGGCTCCTTAAGACCCTGTATAGATTACAGGGCACTCAACAAGATAACGGTAAAAAACACGTATCCGTTACCATTAATATCTGTATTGTTTGACCAGCTTCGCACCGCTAAGATCTTCTCTAAGATCGACCTGCGCGGTGCCTATAACCTTGTCCGCATAAAAGCGGGAGACGAATGGAAGACCGCCTTTAGTACCCAAACAGGGCACTACGAGTATCTCGTAATGCCATTCGGCTTGTCCAACGCACCAGCGGTCTTCCAAGATTTCATCAATGACATTCTTAGAGACTTCTTGGGAGTCTTCGCTGTGGTCTATTTAGACGACATTTTGATCTACTCCAGCTCGTTGGAGGAACATCGCCATCAGGTCAGGTTAATTCTTCAGAGGCTTAGAGAACATCGTCTCTTTGCTAAGCCCGAGAAGTGCGAATTTGAAGTTACCAAGATATCCTTTTTAGGATACGTGATCTCCTCAGAGGGCTTTTATATGGAACCCAAAAAACTGCAAGCAGTTTTAGACTGGGCCAAGCCCACGACCCTTAAAGCCGTCCAAAGATTCTTAGGATTTGCAAATTACTATAGGCGGTTTATACGCTCTTTTTCTGATGTGGTAGCACCCATAGTGGCTCTCACTAAGAACGAAGCAGATCCATCCCAGTGGCCTCCCCAGGCAGAGGAGGCATTTCTTGCCTTAAAACAGGCTTTCGTGTCCGCTCCCATTTTAAGACATCCCGATCCCCAACTACCGTTTGTCGTTGAAGTCGACGCTTCGGAGGTAGGAGCAGGGGCAGTCCTGTCTCAACAGGATCCTGAGTCCTTATTTTTTTTTCCCTGCGCCTATATGTCTCGAAAATTCTCTTCTGCGGAGATGAATTATGATGTTGGGAACCGGGAGTTGTTGGCCATAAAATGGGCGTTCGAGGAATGGAGGCATTGGTTGGAAGGGGCCAACCATCAGATTCTGGTTATCACAGATCACAAAAATTTACAGTACCTGGAATCAGCCAAGCGTCTGAATGCCCGACAAGCCCGGTGGGCATTATTCTTTACACGTTTTAACTTTATTATCTCTTACCGCCCCGGGTCCAAAAATGTAAGGGCAGACGCATTGTCCCGGAGTTTCTTACCCAAACAGGGTATGCGGGAACCTCCTCGGTCCATTCTTCCGGCATCAATTATCCATTTTGGCATTACTCAGACCCTCAAAGACCTACTTCTGCAGGTCCAGGGTCAGGCCCCCAGCAGATGCCTCTCGGCCGTTTATTTGTTCCGCAGCCCTTGAGAAAACGGGTTTTAGAGGAGTTCCATGACAGTCAGATTGCAGGTCATTCTGGCATCAAGAAGACACTTGATCTTCTCTCCCGATGCGTCTGGTGGCCGAGCATGATTCCAGATACCAAGGAGTACATCCAGTCTTGTCCTGATTGTGCTAGACACAAGACTCCCAGAGTATCGCCTACAGGACAACTTATTCCCTTGGCCATTCCCTCCAGACCATGGTCACATATTGCCATGGACTTTGTGGTCGACCTGCCCCAATCATCAGGTTTCCGAGTAGTATGGGTGATTATTGACAGGTTCAGTAAGATGGCCCACTTTGTTCCTTTGCCCCAGTTGCCATCAGCCAATAAGTTGGCCAAGTTGTTTCTAGTTCATGTTTTCAAACTTCATGGTCTTCCGACCGATATAGTTTCTGATCGAGGTCCGCAGTTTATTGCCCGGTTTTGGAAACTTTTTTGCAAAGCATTAAAGATCAAGTTGAGTTTGACTTCCGCTTATCATCCCCAATCCAATGGGCAGACGGAACGCCTTAATCAATCCTTGAAGCAATATCTGCGCCTTTTTGTGTCCAAAGCTCAGAATGACTGGGCGGAGTTTCTCCCCGTTGCCGAGTTCGCATATAACAACTCCTATCACTCGGCTACCCGGACTTCACCTTTTGTAGCCAATTATGGCTTTCACCCTAAAGCCACTGCCCTGGCTCCAGAGGGATCAGTAGTACTTTCTTCCACTACTGCCCGTTTAAGGGTCATTTGGAGGGAGGTACACCACGCTCTCAAAAGGGCTGCTCTTCAGGAAAAGGTTTTTTCTGACCGGTCAAGACGACCATGCAACTTTAGAGTAGGCGATAAAGTCTGGTTATCGACTCGGAACATCAGATTGCGACAAGGAACTTCTAAATTTGGTCCAAAATTTATTGGTCCATTTGCCATTGTTAAGAGAGTCAATCCTGTAGCCTTTCGGTTACAAATCCCTAGGGCTTTAAAGATAGCCAATACATTCCATGCCTCTCTGCTCAAACCAGTTTTCACGTCTAAGAAATTTCCTCGAAAGGCAGACCTGGGTAAACCGCCTATTAATGTCCATGGACAGTCAGAATTTCTTGTAGAAAAAATCTTGGTTAGCAGGGTCTCTCGAGGTTCTTTATATTTCCTTGTCCATTGGAAGGGATACGGCCCGGAAGAGAGGTCATGGGTTCCCGACAGGGATCTGCACGCCCCACGCCTCAAAGCAAGCTTCTTTCGGGATTTCCCTCAGAAAGCAAGGCTTCGGAGTTCATTAACCCCTCCTCAAGGGGGGGGGGGTACTGTTAGGCGCCGTGGGAGCACTTCTGGAAGGACAGAGCGGCATGTTCGCTCAGCCGCCTGTCCTTCCGGCTCCGACGTCCGGTTGCCTAGCAACCAGGGACGCCGGAGGACGCAGCGTCGGAGCGTGATGCCCGTCCTCTCTCCTCGCGTCTCCCAGCAACTAGGGACGCCGGAGGACGCGGCGTTAAGACATAACGCCCGTCCTTCCGCCTCACGTCTCCCAGCGCCAGAGACGCGGCAGCGCCGTTGCTTAGCAACGGCAGACGCTGCCAGGCATGGAAAGAAAGCCGCGAAAGTGAACAGACCACAGGTGTCTGAGGGGGCTCGTTAGGACAGGCGGGGCTCAGGCCTCCATCCTCATTGGCTCCTAGCCTCCTTATCTAGGAAGCCAGCCCTGCAGTCCTCGCCGGTGATAGCTCCTGTTTGGACCTATCTGTCTGCTGCTCTCCGGTCCGCTTCCCTGCTGTTCCCAGTGACTCTTGCGTGATCTCTTCTTCCATTTTGTCCACCCTGTGTCGTGAGTTGCCCCACTGGGGTAGTTTCATTCTTATCTTTTTCATTGTGATTGCTACACTTGTTCATATTTTTCCTGTCCGCCAGATTGGCAGGTCATTTACGTTGGGACGGCCTATTGCCTCCCACTCGTCTCCTCCCCTTGTCTCCCAGTCTTCCTGGGGTTCCCAGTCTACCTTGTTCTTTGTATGCTCTTATATTTGGTCTTGTATTTTGTTTGGCTCCCTGGGCGACGGTTGTCGTGGGTTGTGGCGACCAGGTCGCGGGCGCTTAGCTGCGTTAGCCAGGGTTCGGCAAGTCGCCGTTTATTAATTTTAGTTAGGTCCCTCAGTCAGCTTTCCTCTTGACCGTACCCTAGGGGGGTCCCCGGCTCCTTGTCCTTCCATAACTCCTGGCTGCACCGGAGCTTGGGTGGGCATAACCTACCCATTCAAACGTGGCGGCTACAGGCGAAGCCTAGCTATACCTGCAGGAGTCGGTCACCCAGCCTGGGGGGTACAACAGAGGCAGTGTAGGGTTTTTGCCGTGGCTGTCCTAAACAGCAGTCCCGGCGGTGGGGTCACACCCGAAACCTAACACATACCATGCATACACATGTGGCATAAACACACTATGTTTATAAAAACACACAAGCTATAGACATTATTACAGCAAATAAGCCCCACAAGCAATCACACCCCCACTGCTGCTACCAAGACATCACAGTGCTCACTGGGCCAGCATACAGTGATGTATTAATGGTGCTTACACTCCTCACCCCACTGCCTATGCCCCTTCTGCTGGCACCAACAACAAAGCACACATACCTGGGGAGTCAGCCTCACCAGGCCAGAAGCAGCTCCCGTCCATCTCACAGCCCTGTGAGGTGTAGAGAGAGAGGAGCTGCCTGAAAGCCGAGGAACTGTGCGCTGCAGCGCCACCTACCTGCAGCTCTACAACATTACATCCAAAACTGTCTCCATGTATTTCGCACAGCTCAGGTGTATATATAAAAAAAAAATGTCAACTGGTTTGAACGGGGACCCTTTCAGAGAGGGGGGACTGGGGATACATACTCCCTCCCCCCGCCAATCCGGCCCGCCAAAGTCGTTCGGTGTCAGGGAATGGAAATGCGCAGAAATGCGCAAACCCCGACCATCAGGGCTGGTTCCGAATTCAAGGCCTGATTCAGTACCGCTCGCTAAGCAGTGGTCAGTTGCTACTTAGTGAGCGGCATAACACGCGGCCCCTGCCACCGAATCCTATCGGTAACATGCGAGGTGATGTATGCGAACATATCCCCTCACATGCGGCCATCAAATGATTTCTCTCTCCTCTTATAAACGGAGTTTCTTTTCTGTCGGAGTCCGCCAAAGAGGGGGTGGGCGCTGACATCATGTGGGGTCAGCCGCCGGCCCACCTGCGTTCTCAGGGAACGGCCAGCATTTTCATGGGGACGCTTACAAAATGCTAAACGTTCCCGTGCTCCGGCCTTTGCCCGCCTCCTCCCCTACCCGTGCAAGCACCTCACCTTTGACAGGTGTCAAAAGCGTTTGCACAGCGTCCCTGCACTTGCGTATAATTGGCCATAAGCATGCGCAGAGCAGCACCATCAGTACACTGGGGACGATCACTCCTGAATCACCCCCTCGGATCGATACGCGCGATCCTGAATCAGCCTCCAACTGCGCTGTTTTAGGACTTAATGACAATAAACTTCCTGTCATCCGGCAGTCTAATAATCTCTGAGGAATATGAAGGGAGTCTAGTTACAGACCTGTACGTCTGATCCTCTTTCAGCACTAGGACAGCTCCTCTGAATCAGGGCAGACTTCTCCACAGAGACTGGCAAATCTCTGAACTTCCTCTGTCCTCTGGCACCCACCCAGTGGAGCAAGTAGAAATGATTTCGGTACTTGTTTCCTAGCACGGCCACAATCGCGGGCATCGCGGGTAATTTTTAGTGGTCTGCGATGCGACCGACGCAATGCCCGCGATTTCCCATTGAAATGCATTGAAAAAAGTCAAAATCGCGTCGGTCGCATCGCATGCGGCTAAAAAAAGCATGAGATGGTCCCGACGCGATGCCCGCAATTTCCTATAGGGAACAATGTTAAATGCCTCAATTTACCCAAATCAACATAGGGAACAATGTTAAATGGGCCAGAAACCCCAAAAAACACCCCTGAACAGTGAAATGGCCCCCCAAAATTAGTTAACGCCACCCCACGATGAACGTGAACCCGAAGCGTGGCGAGCGCAGTGAGCACGCGAGGGGCGGCGGTACGCGGCCTCCGACCTTTTCATACCCCCACTATCCACGACGGCGTGGAGTTGAGAATAGACAGTGTGGCGAGCGCAGCGAGCCACCGAGCCCGAAGCGTGGCGAGCGAAGCGAGCCCCGCGAAGGGGCGCGGATACCTGTGAAGCCCGCGAAGGGACGCGTTTACCTGTGAAGGTATCCACGTCCGCTCGCCACGCTTCGGGCTCGCCACACTATCTATTCTCAACTCCACGCCGACGTGGATAGTGGGAATATGAAAAGGTCGGAGGACGCATACCGCCGCCCCTCGCGGGCTCGCTGCGCTCGCCACGTTTCGGGTTCACGTTCATCGTGGGGTGGCGTTAGCTAATTTTGGGGGGCCATTTCACTGTTCAGGGGTGTTTTGGGGGGTTTCTGGCCCATTTAACATTGTTCCCTATGTTGATTTGGGTAAATTGAGGCATTTAACATTGTTCCCTATGGGAAATCGCGGGCATCGCGTCGGTCGCATCGCACGCGATTTTTTAGCCCGCATGCGATGCGAGCGACGCAATTTTTTTTACCTGCGATGCCCGAGATCATGATCGCTGTGGCCGTGCTAGGAAACAAGTACCATGATTTCTTATCGGTACTCTAAGCGAGTGCGCCAAAAGTGGGTGTGGCCATGTGTCATGAGGGGGCGTGGCCATATGAAACTAAACGAGTGGTTACAGGACAATAGGGGCATGGCCACATTATGACACATGCCGTGATGCTCATTACACATTATGCCCCACAAGGTAACGCCTATTACACATAATATCCCTCACTGTAAATTCCACTTCACATTATGCACCACACGTTAATGCCCATTACTTATTAAACCACATGCCATTATGCCCATTACATGTCATTATGTCACACACCGTAATGCCTATTACATATTATGTCACATAAATGCCGCTTACCTACATGCTAGTTGCCAGGAGCTGCGTGCTCGATGCCAGGAGTTTTGTGATTGTTGGCACAGGGGGTTTCATGCTTGTTGTCATGAGAGGATTACATGCTTGCTGCCATGGGGGGTTCCATGCTCATTGCCATGGGGTGATTACACATTCATTGCCCAGGGGATGGAAAAGGGTTTACATCCTTGTTGCCCAAGGCGGGGGAGATTACATGCTTGTTGCCCAGGGGGCTCCCTCCAACCATGTCGGCTCATGTCCCTCCTGGGCCCCTGACCCCAGGCTGATTGGCTCCGGAGCTGAACTATATTTGAAATGGCTGAGAGCCGCTGGAGGGGTGAGGAAAGCCTGCGGCGCTCTTCTAGTCTCTCATTGGCAGCAGCAGAGGTGCTGGAAGAGTGGGGGAACCTGTGGTGCTGATCTGCTCTCTCCTTCACCTCTCATCGGCGGCACCCGCCAGAGCGGTGGGAGAAGCGCAGCAGGGAATGCGAGGTGATACGGTGTATCGGCAACATATTTCGTACTCCCTTATTTGCACCACCGCACCTACTCCAGCCAGTCCCTGCACTCTTGTCAGCAGCCGGATGCGATCGTCTTTTAGGTAGCCATCCTGACTGGCCAGGACATTGCAGGATGCTGCTGTACTACCTTTGTGAGTCCAGGGCTGCAGCCATTGATATCACTGCTGCTCGTGCCAATTGTTCTTCACTGCACAGGTTTGATCGGGTTAAAGAACATACAGCCTCATGGCTGCAAATGGTTCCCCTGTCACATCTCTCCTGCTCCTAGAACACACAGTGTAAAAGTGTACGAGGAAGCCAATATTGTGTATTGTGATTTTGTCATGTTCCTTCCCCCTTTATATTTCTTCCTTCTGTATCCCTCTCCTTTTGCAAAAAAAAAATTTAAATTCAATAAAATTACTGATGTTAAACAAACTATAACCAGAAATGTAAACAACAAAGTGATTGGCCGATAGTTTGGGGGTATAACAGTTGCAGGGTAATTACTTTTTTGTTGTTCAGCAATGTCAGTATTGCTTTGTCCTTGTATCAGGTTGTCCTAAAAGGTTATCCTTCTAAGCTGCCCAGTCCCCACTGAAGAAACGCATCCCCATGACAATACAGAATGTCCCCACCCCATAAGTCACAGTTAGGATGGTGCTTGCTGAGGAATCTGTAATTCATTTGCTGTGTGCCACCCAGAGCATTTATAGATGAGGAAACAAAGCTTAATTGTTGGTTCATGGGACCACAAACCCTTATCTCACATTGGGCCAGATGTATCAAGCTTCAAAAAGTGATAAAGTGGGGAGTGATAAAGAGCCATCCAATCACCTCCAACCTGTCATTTTTCTAACCCAGCCTGTAACATGGCAGGTAGGATCTGATTGGCTGGCTGTTTATCTCTCTCTGTTTTATCACCTTTGAAGATTGATACATCTGGCTCATTGTATCTGAGTCTCTTTGATGTTTTCTGCAAATCCAGATGTGCTTTGATGCAGTCTCTCTAATAATGGCTTCTTTCTAGCCACCCTCCCATACAGGCCAGTTGTGTGCAGAGCTTTTCATATTGCTGACTGGTGCATCCTCACTACCACCTGAGGCACTGAGCTCTGTAGGTCCTCCTATAATAATAGTCGGCTACCCTGTGGGTCTCTCACTAGTCTCCTTTTTTTAAAGGTGAGATGGACTTAATCAAGTCCATCTCATCTTGTGCCATTATAATGGCACAAGACCGATGCGATCCTCACGATTTCAATGTTAAAAAATATTTTAACATTGAAGCCTATGGGGAAATCGGGGGCATCGCGTCGGTCGCGTCGGGACCAATGTTAATGGTCCCAACCGACGCGATGCCCCCGATTTTGTACCTTTGCCGGCAAAATGGACCTGATTTCAAAAGGAATCGGGTCCATCGTGTGGATCGTGTACCTTAACTTAAAGGTACACGATCCACAAGATTGTGGCCGTGCTAGGAAACAAGTACCGAATATTGTATTATATCAGATAACAATCTCCTGTTTATATTGGAACAGGGTTATTTATACTCAAAGGTCATACATATGATAAACTCATTATTGTATAAGTCTATCAAAAATCTACGCAATAAGAATAATTGTAACCTACAATCAACAGCAACAACATCAGCAGCAACTGGTTCAGGTAAGCAGAGCAAACCCAAGCCTACAAGGCTTATTCTGGCAGGGTGATGGCTTGGCGCAGTAAGGGGTCACAGCAACATTCTGTGGCTTCTGATTTATATTCTGTTCCCCAGTGGCACCAGGTTGTCTTTATAGGTGAGCGGCAGTCAGGATTCCGACAGTAATTACATCAACGTCGGAATACCGACTGCTAAAACCCTGACAGACGGGCAGCGGCTATTCTCTCTTGTGGGGGTCAGCTGACCGCCCGCTAACTCCCGAGCATCCGCGCATATGATGTGAGTGGATTACAGTAGGCTGCGTATGGATGTTACTGTGTAACAGCCAGTGGCGTAACTAGACAGCCGTAGGCCCCATAGCAAAAGTTTGTAAGGGCCCCCTATTTAGCAACGGATTGTGACAAATGTATGTAAATCATATTACTTAGACAGCAAAGATGGGCCCCCTTCAGCTCTGGGCCCCATAGCAGCTGCACCCCTTGCACCTATGGTAGTTACGCCCTTGGTAACAGCCATTTGCAGGCCCTGCGAGGGAATAGCCCTTGCGAATGGGTGGTGGCCGGGCCACCATTCGCAAGACCGGGTTTGGTGGACTCGATCAACCAGAATAACCCCTTTATCTGTAGTGTTATGTGGTGTGCGTCTACAGTGCCTCCAAAATCAATGTTTCTGCAGTCACAAAACACAAAACACCAGTCACAGTGTTTATATTTTGGGTATTTATATGCAGACAAGATATATATATATTTTTTACTTCAGACCCAAAGAACAGGGTAAGGGGAAGTGGGTAAGGGTCAGTGGGATGTACTTTGACTTCGCTTTGTACAACCCGTCGAGAGAGAGAGAGAGTTGGGGCAGAGAGAGAGAGAGAGACTGGACACACTTGTCGGCATAAGCAGGCAGCAGACAGAACACAGGAATTCCCCGCCTGACTCTGCAACGCCCCAATTGCTGGCTCAATAATCCTGGCTGGTACACACTTTTGCAGAAGAAAATCAATGAAATAAAAATGTATTGTTTGTGGGAAACAATTGTTGTCACTGATTTTCATTCTGTCTTTGACTGATCTTCCTTACCCATTGCATTGGCAGGTCTCAGTATCATATCCGCCACAGATGGCTCCTATATATTTTTGATCTGTCCGACAGCCGGCGCTTACCTGTTCTCTAGGCTGGAAGTATATGCAGCTTAGCGAACAGGACTGAATCAGGCCCTTTATCTGTCTGTGCTCATGGTCGCCATCTCTCTCTCTACAGATCTCACACACTCTCCCTCTGCCCCAGGTTAATGGCTGTGAGGGGTAAGGAGACAGGAGGGAAGAAGGACACAGAAAACCTATATGTTACCTAACAACTCACCTCTGATATAATGCTAGAACAGGTCCAGGTGCAGCACATATTCGGTGTACACATAGGTGGCCGGCTGCTCACCCGTTGTACTCGTGTAGACCTGGGTAACATAGATAAAGGTTATTACTGCACTAGTTACACAATACTGACTATAGTGCACAACCTAGGGGTCTAGTTACTAACATGCAGCAATAAGGTGGATTGTCTATTACCTATTATTGGGGCAACAGAAACTCACTTATTGCCACCATCAGAGAAAGGTGACTAATATCTGGGACTTAAAAATACTTTCTACCTCACTCTTCCCAACTGCTTTATATGTAATAATAAAATACATTTTTAACCAATTTATCATCTTTTTTTCATGGATTTTTGTAAGAAACACCCTTTCAGCATTTTATATGTGCAAACTGAAATGGGAAACAGGGACAGAGGGGCGCACAATCCCTTTACTATAGTGTTCTCAGATCTAGTCCTCTGCATACACTGGCAGTGCATGTTTTCCAATGTCCTTGCTGGAGCACAGGCATATTCATTACTCACTGACACATTATAAAATATCTACAGATGATTCTTAGGATTTCACTTGTGTTTCTGTGAGGAGACCTGTAAATTGTGCGACGTTAGCTTGTCCCAAGAACTGGAAATGGGAAGCAATGCTCCTCTATAAGGAATGAATGTTACAGTAAGGGGGTCATATTGTTCATTTGCACCCCCACGTGGTCCAGCGATGTTTTTTTTCCGTGCATGCGCATAATGAATTATGCGCAT